>NC_139447.1:1213604-1820406 GCF_963924565.1 Ascidiella aspersa
CATTCGCTTGCAGCATTTATTATCTAAAATATATCAGAAGGAAAAGAGCTTTTAAAATTAAACAGGTTTAGGCTATGCTTGATTTATTGTATTGCAAAATTGTGAAAATATGAAATTGGTGATAGGCCTGCTTATGCCTCTCATAGCATTAAGCTCATCTCAAGAGGTATTGCATATCGAAAATGGACCTAAACATCCTCATAATTATTGCATCGTCGGCTACAATAGAAATGGGGATTGGAAGCAATCTGTCAAGCATGTTGGAGGTCTTGGAAATGCAACGGTATGTAAATAATACACTTAATGTGTTAATTGTAACCTTAAAAAATTAAAATTTGTTAGGCTTGTTAATTGCGCTTTCGAAGACCAACGTTTAATAGACATGACTTTCAATTTTTTTACAATATTTATCACCAAAACAAAATTAAAGTGAGGATTGTTCGATTAATTAATTTTCCAATTGGAAAAACTTCTGATAAGAAAGCTTTTTCATATGGTAACCAACTTTTCATTATCATAGTTAAATAACATCCCAATGCTTTGCATTAACTGATCTGTTTATTTTAGAACGATTATGCTTGTCAGACAAGATTTGAAATAAACGGAGACAGCAAAACGATTTTTCGAAGCGGAAAGAAAACCAAGGCGTGTTTAAATGAAGCAAAGGACAACTTGATAAGATGCTATTCTGATGACGCACTCAAGAAAAGGGTAAATTTGAGATTTCATTGACATATACAAACTTACATATAATTGATAAAATAGAACTTATTTCAAACAGAAACATTTCTTTTTTAATAAAACCAATTTTTTTTTATTTTATCAACAAAAGTGAACGTTTAAAAATCCATTAAACAAGCAATAAAAGTTAAATTGTTTCATCTACAGGTCCGTACTTGCATATTTTGTTGTTACACGACGCAATGCAACGATTTCGATTCAATACCGCTGATGCAAGCGCCGTATAATTACTAAGGAGAATGCTCAACATTGAATGATTCTGATTGTGTAAATAAAATATTTTCTTTGACTTTTATTAGCTAACATTTTAGTGTCCTATATAATATTCCTGTTGATTTATATACATCAAATGCTTTTGTCTCAAATAAACAACCTTATTACAAAAATTCTTATTTGTACAGTTACCTTGCTTACATTAGCCCTTGAATACAGTTCACTTTTTTTGATAAATCGTTATACCAAAAATGCAAGGTGCTACAAAACAGTTTGCAATTACATGTTAACATCTACAGAGACAGAGTGCTATGATGTTTTTGTGGAAAACAGATTGTTCCAAATAACAACTAAATCGACCAAACATTCTGGTTCATTATAAATTATAATGTCTTTATTTCTTGAGTTTGTTTCGCCAAACCTGTGCCAAATAAATCAGCAGTTTTTACACGAATTGAAACATTGCTATGCTTGTGTGCAAGTACTGGTGAGTATAGGTTTAACCGTGTTTATGCTGTTGTGTTTTTGTTACTGTTTTCTTGCAAAAAACTCCGAGACTATACGCAGTGTATCTTTTTTGTATAGGCTAACCAAACCTATGGCTATAGCGACACAATTTTTTTATTATTAATAGTTAAAAAATTTAGAAAACTGAAATTAAATGTGGAGGCATTACTCATATTAATAAAATTCGAATTTATTTATGTTTGTCATATTTTTGTTCACTTATACAGAGTTCAATGAATATATGTTGGTCGCCATATCTTCTCTGTTTTAGCTATTTAAACTTAGTATTCGTGTCGCAGCTAAACACTGCCCCAAAATTAAAATTTTAAATTTATATGTTAAAATTTCTTATTTTTAGGTCAAGAAAAAATCGACCTATAGTTATAATGATGGTAAAAACGCCTTCTTTTCGAATTCCATTGATAGCGAAACAAATTTAAGAATGACTTTACAAAGTTACGTTATAACGTCACGTCACCAATCACGTCAGAACATGACGTATTTTTTATATTTTAAGTCGAAAAACACTCTCGTGCAGTGTAAAAATGTTCTTGGATATAGTTGGAGTTGCCCAACTTTTTTATTTTAAGGTGCGATTGGATGCACGTGCATTCGGGCTCAAACGATTTTACCAAACGGGATAAGGCAAGCGAGAGACATAATTTGCTTTCCCATCAGATTTATGTATAAATCAAAAGAACTCTTTTGAAAGCCACTAAAATTTTAACTAGTAAAGTTCAAGCAGAATATTTTTATTTGCAAAACTTAAAAGCATTCACATAGGTTGAGAAGCCTCCTAATTACGGCGCTTGCATCAGCGGTATTGAATCGAAATCGTTGCATTGCGTCGTGTAACAACAAAATATGCAGGTGCGGACCTGTTGAAATATTCAAATTTCAGCGTTAAAATAACCAATGAATATAATAAATTACCTAATGCCCGGTTTGTAATAAAGCGAGTGAGAGTTCTTAAATTATTGGGTAAAAAATTTAGTACGGGATAAGTTAACTTTTTTAAATTACAGTATATTTCTGAAATACAAAATCAAATACCCTGACATGGCGAACTGAAATTTCAAGTTTACCCTTTTCTTGAGTGCGTCATCAGAATAGCATCTTATCAAGTTGTCCTTTGCTTCATTTAAACACGCATTGGTTTTCTTTCCGCTTCGAAAAATCATTTTGCTGTCTCCGTTTATTTCAAATCTTGTCTGACAAGCATAATCGTTCTAAAAGTAAAATAAACTAACAGTTTAAAACAATAATAATATTTTATTGTAGCAATGACAATTAAATAATTGATATCTTTTTAGTTTTGAACAGAACAATTTGGTATGCTGTTATCATCTTACCGTTGCATTTCCAAGACCTCCAACATACTTGACAGATTGCTTCCAATCCCCATTCCCATTGTAGCCGACGATGCAATAATTATGAGGATGCATAAATTCATTTTCGATACGCAATAATTCCTGTGACAAACTTATGCCAACAAGGCAAACAATTATAAGACTTACTTCATATTATTACGTTTTCTAAATGCACTTTAAGCGGTAACGAGTTTTAATCAGGTTGGCTATGAACTTGTAGAGGAACGACGCATGTCTGTTTGTGCTTGTAATTATAGCGTGTTCGCCTGGTAAAGTGTTAAATATTTCACCTCGATACTCATTTCCTTTCGTGGCCGTTCTGGCAAATCCAGCCGGCATTTCGACTCAATTAATCCCCATCGCAGTCGCTCTTGTGCTATATAGTGTCACGCTACTGCTGGATAAAACTCTACAGTCAACGATGCGCTCCTGACTGGCAACACGTGTTTTTACTGCGCTGTAAGCTTTTTTATTGAAAGCGAGCTATGCTAAATTATGTGAATGTACAATAAATCTATAAGCGACCTGACAGTATGCTCTTTAAATTACAATGGCAGTTTGTTTTAGTTTCGATTTAGTCGAGTCAGATAGCACGGTGGTCATGTCTCCCCTGTTGAAATATACAAACTAAACTTGTTCACAGAACTGATATAATAAATTGCAAAGCCAAAAAGGTCGAGTAGATCGACATCATCTTATCATCTTCAGTTTATGTGACTGAGAAGCATTTCAAGCATCACTTATAAGAGGTGGGACGCAAAAAAGGATTTCTATGTAATTTTTAGCTTGTCTGTAAACTAAAATAGCTTAGTTTACTAATTCCGACGGAGACTTTTTGGTTTTTGTAATCCACTCATTATTATATGGGTAACATTTACTTTTTACCTCTTATAACCTTGCATATATATATACCTTAGAAACCAATCGCATACAATGTTATACGAAACCACTCCAGAAAGATTGATAAATTAAAGACATTTTTGGTCCACTTTATTTAATAAGTATTCTATAATAATGGGCTCTCATGTGAATCAAAGCATGCTTGATGTAAACAACTTGATTTTAAGGAAAGTAAATGAGAATGAAAAAAAAACTGGATATTAAATGTTACGTGGTGCAAATTAGACACTTAATTTAAAATAAATTGCACTTTGTTACAGAATACAGAAAATATCTGTTAGTTTTATAATTTTGGTATAAAAATAGAAAGAAATAGTTTGGTGAAAAAAACGGAATTTTTCCTGTTTTTTATGGTCATTTCTTTTCTAATCCAGGATTACTTATCCACTAATTTGCTCCAAACAGACATTTTAGTAAATTAGAATAAATTACGCCTTGTTTTCTAACTTGTTTATCCTGATGATTTTCCTTAACGAAAAAATAAGTTAGAACTTGCAAAATGATCGTTTGGTAATAAAAATAGGTCATTTTGTAAGTTTTGCCTTTTTCTGTGACATAGAGCAAGCTATTTTAATGTATTTTGTTTTGAATGATTTGTTTATTGATAGTTTAAGCTTTTTTTCCAGATTGCATTGGGTTATGCCTGAATTAATACTTTTTAATGTGAATTGTATTTTTCCTGTTGCTAAAATCAAAGAAAAGTGTTCTAGCCCCAGATCACAGATGTTATTAAACACATATGTTTGTGTGTGTCTTTCTTTGATTGATACGGACTGATGATCCCCCAGTGTGAAGTTGCTTGTACTAACAAAAAGTATTGGCGCATGGTTGTTTCTCACCTCGCTCCTCTCTGAGCCTGCATAGCTCAGTTGGTAGAGCGACGGTCCCGGCTTGACCGGAGGTCGTGAGTTCGAACCTCACTGCAGGCCAGTTGTTTTTCTGGCTTGCTCTGCTTGCATCATAGATCGACAGATTCGGCGAGTCTGCGATGGCTTTTCGGTGAATTGTATCAGGATAGAGAATGCCTTTTAATCTACACTTTGGCCCAACCATACACATTTAAAAAATATGGAAACAGCTTTAGCAGTGTTGGTCATCTTTAGGGATGTTCAAAGTAGAATACCAAGGTATTCTAGAATAATAGGTTTCGAATCTAGAATAACGAATCCAGAATAGCGAATCCTAGTATATTTTTATTAAATTATTTAACCTCGATTTTGTTTGGGGAATGGATTAATCTTTTTCTACCCTACAGGGCCCACAATCACAGCAATAAATCGCCCAAACAATTTGCTAACATGTGTACATTATAATAAAAAATGTTTTACATTCTTAACAACTGTCATTTAAAGCAGTTGTGTAAACTGTAATACATGTCCACTGTTCAGGTTGTTGCCAAAAGTTATATTTTTGCCAATAGTGAGTACAATGCAACACTGCACACAGAACTCTTTAGCAATTCGGTACAGTTTTTAAAAGCAGTGTTGGGTCTTAGTGCTTCTTTTTTGACTAATTGATCTGTTATGCAGTCAAATCATGTACTGCAAAGAATACAAAGTTACTATTGACATAACAAATTCTGGATAATTACGCTGTGCATAACTGCATAACCTCGCCGAATATTGGCCTAAAGTTGACCTTAAGTAACCCTATAGCGCATTTTCTCGATGGTCAGCACGTGTTACTTTTGCAACTTAACGTATTTAGGGAAATTGCGAACTCCGCTCCTGACATTACACGTGATTCGTTCGCCCAATAACGCTTGATTGACACTTAATTATTAGTCGAACGTTTTCGCGAGATGCGAAGTAATTGGTTGCCCGAAAAAACGCTGACACTGCACTACCAGGTTACATTAAAGCAAGCACTATAAATTGGTCGCCGCAGCGACATGCCAACTTACTGCACGCGTTTGTACAATTAGGCGCAAACAATCGGCGGTAAAACATTAAATTATGTTGGTTCCAATTACCCGAAATAAATGACAGAATTGGATTCGAATTCAAAGATTCGATATTCTACTTTGAGCATCCCTAGTCATCTTACAACGTACAAAATAAAAAAAAAAACACCGTTGCAAAGAATGCGGAAAGTGTTTCAGTCAGGCTGGGAATCTTACGCGCCACAGTGTAATTCATTCTGGTGAAAAACCTCATAAATGCAAAGTATGCGGCAAAGGCTTCCACCAAAGAGGAAACCTCAAAATGCATGAAGTTATCCATACTAACAGTAAACCTTACAAATGCGCAGAATGCGAAAGCAAATCTTCGGGTGCACAAAAAATCCACATAGAACAAAAACTCAACAAATGCAAACATTATGAGCAATTCTATCAAAAGTGTAAAGATTGTGAAAAAAAAGTTTCGCTGTTTGGCCCTTGTTAAACTACACAGCAAGATGCACACACGAGAAACAACATACAAATGCAAGTATTACGGAATAAGCTTTACCTCAAAAAAACATCTTATAAGTCATAAAATTATCCACACGGGAGAAACATCAAACATTTGCGATGAATGTGGAATGCGTTTTAGCAACAAAAGAGATCTTGCCAGGCATAAAAGAATCCACATTGCACAAAAAGTATATAAATGTGAAGAATGTGGAAAGTGCTTTTCTATTAAAGGAAATTTTCTCAAACATAAAAGTGAACACACAGCGAAAAAAACTTACCAATGCGACGAATGTAAAAAATGCTTTGACCGTGCTGGATATCTTGAAATGCACAAAAGAATTCACAAAGAAGAGAAGCCATTTGTCTGTAAACATTATGGAAAAAGCTTTAGTCACACTGTGAGTCTCAAAAACCATGAAAGGTTTCACACTAGAGAAAAACAGACAGGCAGAAAATAATGCCTGAATAGTTTAATGTTAGTAAAAATTAAAAGATTCATCTCCGTATTGAAACATTTGGCAATATATTTGACAAGGCAATATCTACCACAAAAGAGCGTACAAATATGTGTCTAAATTTGCAAAATTAAAATAAGTGTGCCAATAAGGTTTTACCCTTTTAACTGTATCTGTATATATTGAAGCTATAACCTTTATAGTTTTAAACTGCATCTCATATATAAAAGCTCAGTCAAGTTGTTACAAAATAGAAATATTCATGCAAATGCAACACAGTCCATTTACATTCCTTACTCACCTAGCAACATATAAAATGCCTGTCATATACTGTTGGTCCTATGTTTCTTTACATTCATTGCCTTTTTATTAAATGTAAATGTTTTGCTCTTGTAGTTACATCACTTCTGACAAAAAGTGTTTTATTACTTATATAACAACAAAGTCTTACCAAAAATGTTTTATTTTAAAATTTGTAACCTAAAACTGTATCTTGTTTAAGAGATTATATAAATTTTATTAAAAGTTCTTTTGCTTACTATTTATCTACCAAGTGTCTAATAGTTTAATAGCATATTACATGTGGTCAAAGTGTGTTTTGATCTGACAAATCATTTCCAGGTATATGTTCCACTGTTATTTATGGTTAAAACATAATACGTTCAATAATAAAGTATGCAAGTCCTTCTGTTCTAGTAATTTGTTTCCTTGGATTAACAACCTTATTTCTCACCTTTTATCATCATGGTTAACTTGTTTTGTTCTTTTTCGTTGGTTTTGTTGTTTAGTTTTTGATGTTACTGTTTATTTAAAACAATTATAAAAATATTTTTTCAGAGTTTATTCTAGGACAGCGGTTCTCAACCAGTCGGCCATGACTCACGGGTGGGCCATAAGAACATTTGAGGTGGGCCACAGACCAATTTAAAAAAGCTAGATTTAGTTTCATTTGTGTCATAATATTAAATTTTACAGGAATAATGGCTTGGAGAGGAATTAAAAAGGAATGTAAATTTTTCATTGTTCAGCCGCAAGTATCTCACTAATGCACGGTTGAATAAATAATCTGTTTTGAAATATGTTCTGCTGTGTTTTGTTCTAAACCTATTTTAAAGCTTTTTGTTTCATAAAAAATTATTGGGCCACAGAATTTTTTATGCAACGTAAGTGGGCCACAAAAGAAAAAAGGTTGAGAACCACTGTTCTAGGATAAGATACTTTTTAACATTTAACAAACATTAATGGTTGTGGTAGTTTATGGTATTATATAATACTGATTGGTTTCTCAACAAATCATACATCATAGATTTTACAAGACAACTAAAATTATGTTGCAAGGCATTTGTTATGGCTCCTGTAGAACAAGATAAATTTGCTATTATGCAAGTTATTTAAACAAGAAGAGCCCAGGGTGGTATCGGTGCTAATGTGATACCAAATTTATATATGGCAACTACAGTCATGGTTTTCAATCCAACAATGTTATTTTACTTTGAAAGGTTAATTTTACACAAAAGTAGTAGGTTAAAAAAAACTCAATGGGAACTCAAACTTAATCACATTAAGGCCAATAATGACTAACAACCAAAAAAAAAATAATAATGCTTTCAAACGTTTGAATTCCATCTATATTGCTTGTTTGAGCATGTTAATGATGTCACTTGGTATTAGAACGTATCGCAATACTTTTTGTCCAAAATACCGGGGTACCAGAATATTATGTCAGGTTTTGGACATCCTTATTACCAAGCACAGCACTGTTGCATTCTGTTCATCAAACTAGTCTGTGGTGAGGTCTGAATTCAAACTATGATCATACCGGAACTGACTTTTTTTATAAATTTATTTTCCTTAGAAACAATTGTTCATCTCATTTGTAATGTATACAATTAATTTTTAAGTCCCAATAAAGATGGTCTACGTACCTCCAAGTTTAAGACCACCTGATATAGAATATATTTTGTTTTATAGGGCTGTTTTATTTAGAATTAGATTATGTCAAATGTTGTAAACAATACTCCTTCAAAATGGGAAAGAGTTTGCAACAATGATGTAAAATCAAGTGTTTCGTCGACTAACCATCCACCAACTACAGTTAATGGGAATTCGACTTTTCATTTTAAGTGGAGTGGCGATGATTCAGAAATGACCGTCGTTGTTATACCATCGGAATTAAAATGTGGCCAACCCGAGAAAAAAGTGAAGGACAACACAACACAGATAACAAAAAATCTACCAATTGTGGAGCATATTGCTGAAACTGTGGTCAAACTTGAAGAATCAGAAGAATTTCCAAACATTTCAAATAAAGGTTTATCAGACGAGCTGGTGTGTAGCATTTGTAAAAACCTACTTGAAACCAAACAATTATTAGGAAAACATGTTGAAGTACACCATGGTACATCGGGTTGCAGGACGTTTGATCAACTGTTTGAAAAGTTGCATGAATTAAGTGGGCATGCAGCATCCTACATGGATGAAAAACCTTACAAATGCAAATATACAAAAGAGGGTTTTGTGCGGCCATGCACTAACTCATTCCGCGACAAACTTTACCACACTTTGACTGAACCACACCTGTTTTGCAAAGAGTGTGTTTTAGGTTTTAATTCATCTTCAGCTTTAGAAACTCACAAAACCACTCACTCACGTTTTGAATGCAATTATTGTGGGCAAAGTTTTTGCTCGCAATCATATCTTGGAATTCACAAAAGAACCCACATCTATGGTGAAAAACCCTACAAATGCAAAGTTTGTAAAAGAAGCTTTACTCAGGCTTCAACTCTTAAAACTCACGAAATAATTCACAGTGGATTAAAACCTTATAGATGCAAAGATTGTGGAAAATGTTTTAGTGGCAAAAAAAATCTTAAAATACACAATTTAATTCACACTGGAGTAAAACCTTTCAAATGTGAAACTTGCGGCAAGTGTTTCCGACGCCTTAATAACCTTAAGGTCCATCAAAAGGTGCACAATGGAAAAACACCTTATAAATGTAACAAGTGTCGAAAGCGCTTTGGTACCTTGTCAGCTTTCGAAGAACACAAGAGAATTCATCAAGAAGAAGTTAATTTCTGTAATGACTGTGGAGACTACGAATACTGGAAAAGAAATGCAGATAAACCACATAGTTGTAACCCTGTAAAACCCAACCAAGAAAAAGATGGTAAAAAACTTTCAGGTTCACCAACATCTGTAAAAACACCAAAAAAATTTTATGCAGTTAAAAAAGGATTTGAATGTGAAGACTGTGGAAAATGCTTTTCTAAGAAAAGAACTCTAAATAAACACAAAAGTGTTCACATTATTTAATATATTCATGAAAGTAATAATTGTGAGAAAAGTATCCCATTGAACAACATAATAGATCACTCAGCTACCTAATAAAATATCATATTCTACCTAATAAAATATAATTATTTGCTAAAATATAATAAAAGCATTATGTATTTCTATCATTCATATTATTTACACTTATGAAAAGAGTTTTGCAAATGTTTACCATCAGTTAACTTCATCCCTCCCTCCAAAAAAAATAAATTAAGAAGTACACAATAATCTGGTACAAAAATCAATTATCTTAAAGGAAATCTTAATTTTCATATATTTTTTCAGTGATTTTTGTTATTTTGTGTAATTGTTTTGTAGTGGCGGTAATATAAGATGACATCTTTAATCTAAAACAAAGTTTATGTTTTCATTTCTGCAGAAATTTTAAATTGTTAATCTCAAGATGTGAAAAAAATGGTTGATCAGAAATAAGGCTGTTAGCCATTTAACTTTTAAAAAATTTGGCGAATTTCCCAACAATTTTGCAATTAACTGTAAAAATATCAGCTGAAAACCCTTAGGTTTTGTCCCAAGTCAGAAGAAAATCTATAAGTTGTCCAGGAAACTTTACAATCATTAGGATGGGTGCCTTGAATAAGGTTTAGCCTTAAAGGGCGTTACATAAATATTAAAAAAATAAATTCTGTATGAAATTCAAGACTTTTTATTAGTAACCAGTTAGACCAAGTTCAAAGTGATTTATGCTATACTTTGCAGCAGCTACAAAAGCTTTTAAGTAAAATTTAAAAATTTAGCAACGACAGTCTTGTACTTATTTGGATTTTTTAAATTATCTAAAAATTTCAATTTTCAAATCCTTAGTAATTTTTTATCTGTAGCCTGTTTGACCTAAATCAAACTGGTTTTCTTTTTGTGGTAAATTACTTTAGAATTTGTCTTAAAAATATACTTAATAAATATATTAAGTGAGTTATGTTTTGTCAATCGAAAGATGAGAGAATCAAGAGGAACTCTTAGCAAAACAATTTTAGTATTTAACCCGTCATAAATAAAATAAGTTTAAACTAAGGGAAAGCACCGATGGGTAATTTTTTTTTCGAGTCATTTTCAGAAAAGTAAATGATGTTTTGATGTTAAAAAGTGAGCTGTGAAATTTTACGTTTCTTTGCACACCATATTGAACATTAAACACAACTACATTTGGTTTGTGTTTACGCATTTTTAACAGGGTAATACAAATATTGTTTATTTTTTTTCTAGCTACCAATCTTTAGCCAAATGCCATGGAGGTAACTTTAGTTTGTGGAACAAAACGACAAAAAATTAGGCTTGAAGAAAATGAAACTTTCAATCATCTTAAGATAAAGATTAAAGAGTTGTTTAAAATTGATGAAGAGTTCCAAACCATTGTGCGGAAAGGAGTGAAACTATCTCAAGAAAACTCTGAAAATTTGCTTTCCGATATTTTGAAACCTGGCGATAAACTGATGGTAATTGGGAAAAGAAATGATGAAAATGAACAACGATTCCTGAACAAACTAAAAGAAATGAAAGCGAATGTTGAAAAGGATATAAAAATATTTGAAGAAGTGGAAACGGAATATGAAAGTCTTACAAAGGGCTTTCTTGGTAAGCAAGATCAGTGTAAGGCTCTGGAAATTACTCGCAAGAAAGTTTGCGCATCTTCGCAAAAACTAATGAAGGTTTTGGAGGCAATTGATGAAATTGTTTTAGAAGAGGCATTTAAGGATGCCAGACACTTAAGAAAAACTGTTGTAAACAAAGTACAAAAGTATCTTGACCGTTGCGAAATTTTAATAGAAAAGATATCTGACCAGATTGATACTACTTAAGTTTTAATTTTGATAAAATTTTAGCAAAATTTATAGATTTTTACTTTATTTTGTTCTGACATTAACAGAAAGTATGTACACCAGAAAGAAAATATCTCTTAATTTGTATGACTTCTATTATTTAACATCTAACATAACTGACATAAACAGTCACCATCCTTTTTTTTATGAATCATTAATAATAATCACAGTGATTAAAAAATCATAAGAATATTTAAAAAACTTACTGTATCTGTTTTTACAACTGATGGATAAACCTTCAAATTTTCTTTAAACTTTTCCTTACATAACTCTTTTCTGTAGTCATAAATTGTTTCCTTGGGTTTGGAACTTTTTGCTGGTCTAGATTTATATGTGAACTAATAAAAATAGGAAAAAAATGTTTATTGTTTATGTTGTTGTTATAGTTTTATTTTCAAGTGAATTTTTAACGAAAAAATCAGAAAACGTGAAGCAACAAACATTGTTCAGGTAAAGTAGTGTGAACAAAAGCTTCCATATAGAAAGCACAAAAGAAATATACAAACAAAATGAAATCCTTGTCTTACTGACTGCCATATGAATGAAACAAACTGTACAACAAAAGTAATAACCAAACAATCTTGGAATATTGGCAATTATATTTCCTAATTTAGCTTGAGGTGTCATGTAATAATATAGAGATGAACCATTAAAAAGGGCCATAAAAATTGATTGGCTTATTTTTCAAAATAAAAAAGTATAGTCATTTTATATATCATTTTTGATAACAACTAAAAAGTTGCTTGTTTAGGCTAATTTTCTTCACTATGTTTAATTGTATGAAAATGGCAGAAAAAACAGAAACTTAAAACAAAAAGCGTCAGGGACAAAAAATATTGTCAGTCTTTTAACATTTCAACAATCGCCAAAAATGCAAGTCGTTAAAACTGGGTTTTGTCCCCAACAACGATACTGTATGTAAAATAAAAATTAAAAATTTGACGCAACGCCCAAAAATTTATTAGGATGAGCACCAATTATTGAAACAAACGTAAAAAAATGTAAGTCCTTAAAAATATTGTTTTAATGCTAAGCTTCGCAAGTCAAAACCACAAAACGCATAAACAAAAAAAAAACAGGCTGAAAAACGAAAGTTTTGACCCTAAATCTTACTCCACACTGTTTCAACGGTACAAGTTACATTGTTCCGCGAAGGGCGCAAGAACTTCTGGGGTGTTTTTTGGCTCGAACGAAGCCTCGTCGCGACTGCTCTGCGTCTCCACCCGGCGGCGAGCAACCCGGATAAAAGTCGTTGGCGACCGTCCGCTAGGAGTCGCTCATGAGCGCGCGGTTCGTCGTCGCATGATGCGCTTGACCTTGCGCGACCTTGACGACTCGGGGTCCCTTCCCACGTGGTTGCGTTGCAACTTTCCGAATCTCTTGCAGATGTTGCTGTTGGCGACCTTTCGCATGCCACGCTCGTACTTCTTCTTCCAAGTGTGCCAGTAGTCCATGTGGTCAACTACCAGTCGCGTTTCAAAACCGATATCGCTGTCCATGGTCAGGGTTCCGTTCCCGGCGAACTGGACAACCCCCTTGCCCCCTGTGGGTCGCTCGATGCGCCGCTTTCGCCCCATTATGAGGTAATCCCTGAAGGGCCTTAGCTTAGGGCAGCAGCTGCTGTAGACCCAGATGTACTCTCGCTTCATAAGCTTGAATCCCGACTTGTAGATTGTCTTGATGAGAACGTCGTGGCTGAATCGCTTTCCTTCAACTTTCTTCTTGGAAAGAACGCGCGCGTGGATCACTAGAGGGCACAAGAGAGTAATTTAGAATAATGATTGATAAATTGTGTTTCGTGAGATTCTAATCTTAGTATAAAAAAAGCTCGTAGAGCAAGAAACATAAAAAATAGAAAAAACGAATTAGACAGAGGAGGATATGTTGACAAATTTCAAAAATGTTTGCTAACAAAAAAATCTTAAATCTTTCCGAAATAAGGAAAGAACATCTTTGAAAAGTCTAACGTCCCAACAGTTGAGATGAAAAGAATCAAAAATATGTTTGAATTTTGCAGGAAATGAATCTAACAGTATTATTTGGGGCCATTTAATAAAACATCGCTAAAAACACTTATATATTGGGGTCTGTTAGGTTTCAATAAACACCATTGGCGTTGCGATATTAAGCCAAGAACAAGTATCTGTATTATATCTGCTGCCACACCCCGCCACAATAAATTCCTAGACTCAGGTGCAGCCGTCCACATAGTTCCGGCTCTGTCAGCGAATTCTCTCTAATTCCATAAATAACTAACAGCAATCGGCAGCGAATTACAAGTTTAGGCGACACGACAGGACAGGGCTGCGCGATAGCTGTCAATCACGTGCTAGCTCGTCTGTGATTGGACAACGTACGCTGCTGTAAAGACACGCAGTTAAGCCGACTTCAGAGGAGCTATGAGCGAGGATTAAGCGAGTTTGTTCGGTTTCAGTGAGTTTGTGTCTAACATGATTTCCGAAGCCACAAAACTAAGACTTTAATTCAAACCAAAATGCGCCGAGGAATTGCGTTTGGTGTCAATAAGCCTTTCTGGATCGCAAAAACAAGGACTCGAAAATGACGTACAACGAACTACTTTGCAAATAAACTGTACTTCGGTTCGTAACAATAAGTTTGACAACTGTCCAGAAATCTTACGGGCGTTGTTTTTCTTTTTCCCCGTAAAAAAAGTTTAGAATAATAAGCAAACATGGAAGTTTACGAAGATTTGCGTTTAATAAATATTAGGCGTGTTGTTGACATTTTTAGGCGAAAAAATCATGCCGGGTAACTTTTGCTTCTTACAAAACACGAGAACTTAACTCACCGAAGTCACTCTGGCAGAAATGTACATTCCTGTTGACCGGTCGTTTGCATGGAGTGCAGTAAGCTGGCTTCTTTCGCTTCGGTTTCCTCAACTAAAAAACAAAACAAAATAAATCAAATTTTAGGCTTACTAAGCACTCCATTTGTAAGTTTGGCGTCACCAATTTGACAACTTCAGACAGACACTTAGTAACATATTTTACAAAAGACAGGTTTACTTCGTAAATTAAATCTTAAAGTATTTATAAATGCGAAAATCCCGGACAACCTTCCTAAAGTATACAACAACCAAGCATAAATTTCTCTTACTTTTTAACAACAGGCCTAAACACTACGGCAATGCGAACCTGTTTAGCTAATTTGACAATAGTATACTTATGCTAAGTAAGACAACATGCGATAGAAATGGTTGGATACAAAATATTCCTTAATGAAAGTTACATCTGGTATTGGTCTCACCTTCTTGGGTTTTTTGGTGGTTGTGGTCTGCAGTGTGGTGGTTGTTGCTGGTGTTGTGGTTGTTGTGGTACTTTGGGTGGTCTCAGGTGGTGTGTACGGTCCAACGAACATCGCCTCGTAATCTGCTTCTAGCGAAAAGCAAATATAAGTAAATTATCACTAGACAGTTTGAAGTTAAGCATATGGATAGTTTAGTGTTATTCATTTGTCATAATTTGGCATTGTCAATAAATTTTTTATCGATTCACTATGGAGTATACACTTCATTATATAATAAAAAATACAGTTATTTATATTTAAAAACAAAATAGTTTCACCAAGTAGCACCAAATATCCAGGCTAAACTGAAAAAAAGGCAATTAGTAAATTCTTAATTATGTAAGATACTGTTGCGTTTTCAAAGTACGGGCAATTTTAACTTTGTAAATAGCTTCAGTTTAGTCTGGTATCATTAATAAGTGAACAATAAGAAGATAATTTAAGTCACCGATGCAAAGAAGGTTAAAGGATGTGATTAAAACTACAAGGAATCAAAAAAATCAAGTTGAAAGTCCTGGTTAATGAACTTTATACAAAAGTTTAATCGAAAGAAAAGGATATACATTAGCAAGAAATCAAATGACCCCTTCAGAACTACGTAAATTCAATTATTTGCTGATTTGTTTTCTAAAAATAATTTCAGTGACATTTAAAAAGCATTAACACATATGTTCAACTATTATTTTCATCAAACATTGTCTAAGTGTGATTTCAGTCGGTACTGACAGTGAAATATTTATCATCGATTTTGTGCAATTAAAGAATATTTTATTATTTTATAAATCGATAAGACCAGTAAAAACTAAAAGTGTTTCGCAACATTTTTAAATTTCGCTAATTTTTCTGTTCATAGTTAATTTACAAACGGATTAATTTAACGTCGACTATAAGCTTTACCACATATTTTACTTGGTTAGTTAAAATAGAAATATTCAAGCTAAATTTCTATTTCGTAATGAATAAATCATGTTTATCACGTGAAGTTATTATTGCTTTTCGAAGGTAAAGAATGTAATTTATTGCAGAGAATATTTGTTTAATGAAGATTCATGCAAAGGAAGAATCCCGGCCATCGAAATGGACAGAGAAGCCAATTAGTTTCTACACACTACAATCTACCACCCGCCATGCTCATTAACAGCAGCTACACGCGCGTCTCATTGTGACGTCACTTCTACCAGCAGCAGCACCCAGGGGGGCATCGTGCAAGTATCTAGGGGTGCAAATGTACCATCGACAAGGGTGACTGCGTTCAATTCTGCTAGGTTATGCTTCGGAGAGCGATCGCTCAAATCAAAAGTACCGCTTATTGGAAGCCAGTAGCTGTACTTGATGCGCGGGGAAGATCCAAGGTTCAGCAGCTGAAAAAACACGAGAAAAGTAAGGTTAAATGGTGCCTGTGTCTATTTACAAAGTGATTTATAAGTTGTTAAAAATGCTATAACTATAACTTAAATGGCCCCTGTGTCTATTTATGGAAGGTCTTAGAGGTTATAGCTTCTAAATCTAGAGCAATACATTTTAAAAGACCCAGCACTAAAATACAAGGTGGAAACATGGATTTGACGGTATAACGAAATTACCCTAATTTTTAATAAGTTTCAACAACTAGAAAGCAAGACAAAAAATGGTTAAATGTTCCCTGTGTATACAAGGCCTTAAGTTGGATAACAGGCTATAACTACTGGAGAAATGCATTTAGATTTAGCACTTGAAAACAAAATGGAAACATGGATTTTAGATGGGTGTGCTGAAATTACGCGCTTTTTAAGTAAAGTCAAACTACTTGAATGAATCGCATATTAAAGATTCAGCAACTGGAAAACAAAATGAACAAGTGGTAAAACGGTGCTTGTGTATATTTATGCAAGGTCATATAAAGAGGCTATAAATACTTAAATAAACACATTTCAAATGTTGAGCAGCTGGAAATATAAATAAAAAGGCGGGTTCAAATAGGTTTCTGTGCTAAAATAACACTATTTATTTATTAGGTAAGCGAATTAAAGTAAATAACATAATAAAGGTTCAGCAGCTGAAAATCTTTATAAATAACAGCGATAAACGGCAGCCTATTCAATCACAATTTTAAAATAAAAGATAAAACGCGTTTAAATGGTTTCTGTGCTGAAATTGTTTATTTATCAAGCAATGCGCAATTTCAGCTGAAGCTTTAGCAGCTAAAAACTACATAAAAGGGTATCTGTGTCGAAAATACCTGTTTATGTGTAATAAATTAAAATGAAGCCCAGTGACTCGTAACAATTACAATTTCGTGGTTTAGCAGCCATCACAACTAAAATGCATAAAAATATAAGTTTATTTGGACGTAAATTACAATATTATACGCAATGTTAGTAAATAAGTTACAATAAAATTGCCGTCAACGACCAAACTTTTACACGGCGAGTCAAAATTTTACCAAAGAACCAATCTTTTACAGGGCGAAACAAAATAAGAACTCACCTGTATAGTGATCTCCTCTGTCGTCGGTCCTTTGGCCGTGAAGCTCTCAATGATGTCATTACTCGCGCGTGCGTACTTCACCGTTGTCCCAGCAACCGGAAAATCCCCGGGCCAACCGATGACGAGGTCACCGTTGATGACGAAACGACCCGAGCTGTCAGTCAAAGCTAAAAAAAATAATTCGAGCTGATTTTATTGTTTGTTGTTCTCAGAGAAAATAAATAAAACTTGCGTTTTTTAACATTTTTGATAAAATAGTTAAGCAACTTTTAGACATTTCGTTTAAAGGAGGATTGAAATCGAGTGTTTGTTTTTTATTTTTGTTTTCTATTTGTTTTGTTCTTTTATTACTTAAAAAAAACGTGTAGTTTTTACTTTAATTTTTCGTGTCTCTAGTTATATGCAACAAAAAATCAGAGGCTTATAGCGAAACCTTGCTAGTTTCTAAAACTCTTGAAAACAAACACCTTTGTGCAAAAAAACACTTTTTTTAGGTAACGCTGTTTTTTTCCAAATATTATCCGCAATAAAGCCTGGGTCAGCATTTTACGAATCAACGTATTTACGCGAAAAGTTGCAGACAATGGTGTCATTATTCGGACTTCTCGATGCGTTTATCGTCACAACAAACTGTAAGTGTTTGTTTGCTAAGCTACGACCGATGGTGGGAAGACATTCCTTCAATGTTGAAGGTGCAAATAGCAAACAACTCGCTGATGTCTAAATGTGGCTGCCAGAGTGGGAAAAAGTTTGCTGGATTTTAAAAGTGCGGTTTTCGATGGAGGTTGAACTGGATGATCTGCCTTTTTACACGCATTTGTATATTTATTAGCCTTATCGTAGTTGCTTTTATCGTAAAAGTGTAAAGCTATTAAAACTTAAGCTCTAAAAGGCAATACAAATATCGTAATTGGTAAAATAATTTTAATATCGACGAATGTGCAATAGTACTGCATAACATTATATTTTTAAATACCATGTTCAATGACGAAAAATATATGTTTCGTGTGTTTATATTGTTTGGAATAAGCCTATGTAAAAATAATAATTTATAGTGTTCGTAGTTTAAACATTAACCCAAAAACGCATGCCATACGAGTAGTGGCAATAAACTATGGGCAACCATCAGTGGTAAAATCTCATCACAAGAAAGACATGAAAAACTCGTGTAATATCAGGGCACAAAGTCCACGAACTGCCGCGTTATTTTAACGATCCCCGTAATGTTGATCCAAACAGCATGGAATTAAAATGTAGGACATAAATATAATGTACTTTAAATTTTATAATTATATTTGTTCAACCTTGAAAAAGTGCAACGCCGAAAATTTAAAAGCTGCCTTGTTACAGATCAAATTAGATCTTTCACCACAAAATCTCCCTTATCATTAGTTCTTCACCACATAATTCGTTGGAAAAAGTATTTAACGTATGTAGAAAACACAATATTGCTAGCACTGACATTTCCATTTGGCGCACTCTTAGGCAGAAGTAAAACAAGTCTCATGCTTGTTGTAGCAACCAAAAGAAAGCGAACGAAAAAAGGCTTGTTGTTGAAACAAATTGACTCAACATTTACCCAACCAATCATCCAATATAACGCTGTCAGTAAAATAGTCCACCAATTTTGCTTTGCGCAGTTGGTACAAGCCAAGAGGCAGTTTAAAGCACACTGCGTTACGATTCTACGTATTTTCCAACAATTTAAGTCAACGTGTACCAAACAAGTTAACGTTTTGGCAATAAAATTATTCACTAAAGCGCAGCTGTTGCATATATAATATATTTAACCAACCGTTTTTACTTTAACCCTAAACAGACGCTAAGAGTCGGTTAAAAGCAAACTGTTTAATGTTTTTGCTTGTTTTGCAATAAATTGAGTCAATGTCTACCAAACAAACTGGCGTTGCTACGACAAAATAATTCGCTTAAAATGATGCCAGTAAAAACAGTAAAAAACTGGGCCAACTGTTCTTATATTATGCCTATACAGATGCTTTCAAAAGCAAACTTGTTTTTGTCCTTGTTTTTTCTTAAGAACTGAGTCAATGTCTACCAAACAGTTGCTATAACAAAATAATTCACTTTAAATGATGCAAGTTAAAATAGTAAAAATGATAGGCCAACTTTTTTAAACACGATGCTTAACAGACGCAAAAGCCGGCTAAAAGCACAAATTACGGTTTTGGTGTAAATGCAAGTAACTTTGGTTCGTAAATGAGTCACGGGTTTTAAATTTAAAGCCTGGGTCGACAAACAAACAGATTTTCGTTGGAGACGAATTCGAAACCACATAATTCCTTCGCTCAAACCGCATGAGCGGAAAGGTAAATATCAGACCTCGAACGAGATATTACGTGGATAAACACAACGTCTCATCCAAAAAATAAGGCTAAAGAAATGTTATCTTTAAAAAGATATACGATGAAATTGAACTAACTCAACCACATGGGGATATTCTATAAACATATAAACATAAAATCCCATACACAAGTAGGTATCATTTCGTTATTCGAAACGTCCAAAATGATATCTACTTCTGTATGGGCTTTCACATTCTTACTACGTCTAACTACAACCTCCAACCATTATGCTCCAAAATATTAATATAAATTGACTACATCTCTAATTCCTGAAATTGAAATAGGTGTTAAAACGCAGGATTTTATGCCGCAGGTTAATTATTCGATTTTAAAATCTCATTGTGTAAAATAACTTGTTTAGAAATAAAGTATATTAACCTATAGAGGTGCCTTATCAAGGCAAAATTGTAACTACTCATTAACCAGGTGCTTGTGCAAATTTGCAGGTGTTTTTCACAAACAACTGTTTAACGTTTGTTAAGGTTTAATAAGCGAGGCATAAACACCCACCAACTAAAGTGTTTGTAGCGATAAGGTTATCGAATAATAACAAACAACTGGTCGGAAAAATTGGGGTTGACGTACTTTACCACAACACCGACCAATGGATGATCAGTTCTCAAAAATGGATGATCATATCTCAATGAACGCAGACAACAAATAAGATCGAGTTTAATAAAGCGTAATTGTAAGACATCAATTGCTGATTAAAACTAAACCAGTAAAACGTAATATTGTTTGTGTGTTGCCATAACCTTCATCTAGTGATATTGGTTGAGATAAGAGAGGTGTCAAATTTCCTGCGCCAAATATTGGGTCGTATGTGTGCGTCTTGGCATGCTTATCAAGATTTAAAACCGGGTTCTAATGTCGGTCAAATATGATTTTGTGACGCATTTCAGGTGATTTATGAAGGTGAAGATTTTGTTACTGTTCAGGGGTTATTAACTGACACGTTTTACGATAAAGGCCGCACGGTTTGAAATGATTTATTCAGCAAATCCTTTTTTTTATCATAAGAATCTAATTTATTAGGTATAGCCTATCCAATTAGTTGTTTTTTAATGTTTCAAGAAAATTGACAACCCCAAATTAATTTTAAGGGTCCGCAGCTGATCTTAGTGCAAACTGGCAATTTCCCACTGTATACAGTTGCAGAAAGTTTGAGATACCGTCCACCAATATTTGATATTTATTTATTTTAAGTTTATTGCGTCTTCACCTAACGAGGCCACCTTCACGACTATGACGTTACAACAGCTTCTGTGACGTAATAGGAAGATACAAGATCCGGTAAAAACGAGTTTACAACTTCACAGAAAGATAGAAATCGGTGCCAGACTTCGTGACATTTCGGCGTTCGATTTTTATCGCGTCCGATTCACGTGTCACAATGGCCCAACAATCGCGCCTTGTGCGTCACAGAATGAGTTACCTGCATGTTGCACACAAATAGACCCGTGAGACCAAACATGGCGCCCAAAATCTTCTGCGGTCACGTGTTATCGGGCTCTGAAGCGGTTTGTCCTTTTGAGGATCGGTTGGAAAATGGGGCGATGACGTAACAGACAAGCGTGTGTTGACAAAACAATCGAAACAAAGGAGTTGGGGCTTATGTGTAAAAATGATGGAGCCAAGCGTAAAAAGAAGTTTTTTCTGTTTGGCTCATTGTCGTACTAAGGCTTGGGAGTAGGAATTTCATTTTTTTTATTTAATTTTATTATAAATCAACGATAGTTTGAGCAGAGGATACAACCCGATGCCAAATTACATCATTACCATGGTAAAAAAGGAAAAAAAATGATAAAAACGTGCAATGGGCGTTTTTTCATCGTTAAGCAAAACTTTATGGTATTTTCTAAATAAAAACTTTCTAATGTGGAAAACCCTGAGTAAGATTACAAATCATTGCTACCATGCTGAGATTAATTTTGCGTCAGGCCCCTGATCCGATATTATCGTGACCCACACTTGGGCCCTCTTTTAACCCAAACTCACCCAAGTAGTTGTTGGTGGCGTCATCGACGTGGATGTTGGTCGCGGATGGGGGGATGTTTGTGACGTAACTATACGTCACGCCCTCTGGAACACAAAACGCGGTTGAGAATATAAAATAAGGCAAGGGTGGTAATACAAGCAGGTAAGAATCAATATGAACTCCGAAAATGGGGAACTTTTTATTCGTCAATTTATTTCTATTTCTATTGATGTGTTAGTTTGAGAACAATATTGCTCAATATTTTTGAGGTGTTATTTTAAATGGCCAAATTCAAAAATATATTAGGCCTAAATTAAGAAGTACAAACGTCAGAAAATGTCAGCTATAACAATTTTTTAACATGTTTTGTTTAAAATGTTATAGTACACAAGAAAATTGTTTAAAAAAACAAATAAAGTACACAAATGCATGACTAAATAAGAATTGCAAAACCTAAAACTAGACCGTTTGCTAATGCCAAAAGCCATCTTAACAATATGATGATGTTTATAACAAGGCTTAGTAATGCTCACCTCTGTCGTCCTTGAGTTGCGTCAATATCCCCTTGTACTCCCGACATGTAGAGTTATCACCCCCACAAACCCCACACAGGTCCTCGGTGAGATTCGAACCCAGTATCTGGTCACATCCCACTTTCTGCGAGCGAAAACACGTTTGTTAAGTTTGGCTCTGGTCGAAAACTGATGACGAAATGTTAGTGCAAGCATTGTAAAAATAGATGTTGACTTTAGGAGAATTCAGACTAGACTCTACTTTATACTGTATTAAACAAATTTGGACTAATGTTTAGAAAATAGCGTCATAAAATCAATGACCTCTTTATGTATTGGCAGTTGTGCAAAAAGTAAATTTCTTTTTCCGAGCAATCCTAGGCTAATCGTAAAAAAATTTTTTTTAACTAGCTGCAAATAAACCAAAACTTGCTATGCCTAAGGTCTCCAACTAAAACTGCAAGTTCGCCAATCGTCAAATCACGTAAACACTTCTCTAGAATTTACGAACGTTAAACTTCCACCGGCCGGCAGGTTGGCATTACGTCATCAGAATGGTAGTGTTGTGACGTCACTTACAAGGGCGCACCCGCGACTCAACTCGCATTAAGCGATTAAGGCGCAGATTTGTCGCATTTGGCGGGATTATGGCGTCTTGTGATTGGTCAGAGCGCCTTGTCGCATTGTGATGTCAACAAAGCGCCGACAAGTCTGGGAGAGGCACGACCAATGTAATTCCGACATTTTCCCGCCAAACCGCGAACCCTCGTGATCCGTAAAACCCGGATTTGTAAACAAAAAAATCGCAGGGATTCCGTCTGTATTATGACGTCACACACATCATTGTTCGCCGCGCCATGTTTTTTGCAAAGTTAGAAGAAAATATCGCGTCAAAGGTCAAATGGATGCATTTCGAATTTCTTAAACAACAGGTTCCATTGTTTTTGCAACAATTCCCACGATATTGAACTGTTTGTGACGTCACACTGAAGTGGCTGGGTTCCTGGTTGTGACGCACAAACCGCATTGTTGACGCTGAATGCTTGATTCACTCGTTGTTTACGTTTAAATTGAGCGGCGCAAATGTGGGGATTAGCAGATTGTGACTCAACAATCAAAACGCTTCTATCAATTGTTGCAAAACAATGGTTTTCGGTAACAATGAAAGGGCGGGAACAATTTGATTTAAAATATAAAAACTACCTGGGGTACAATTGAGATTATTCGAAGGCAAAAAGTTCGAATTTTGAACTTTTCACTTTGCAATTGACTGAACGCAAAATCAACTTTTGAAATTGAATGTAAACTTTAATTGAACTCATTGCTTTGCAAAAACCTTTTCGCGAAATGATTGGATCAATGGATTGCTGAATTGGAACAATACAGGAAATTAGATTCGATAAAGATTGCGATTGCAAAGTAAGTGTATTTTATTAGCGAAGCACAAGACTACAACCTGTTGAATTGCCACAATTAAAATAATACAGGAAAACTCATTTTTTATTTTAACGGCTATTGTTATAGGAAAATACAGACGTTATAAAAACTTTTAATTGATACTCCAGCCCTATTATATTCGCCAACAAGGTACCAAGAAGCCAACTAACCTAATAAAATGTCATTCAAAATGCACAATCAACGTATATTTCAAATTAAAACCATTATTTGCTCACCAAGATTTCGATTGTGGAACAAACTAGGAATTCGGTCGGTTCGTTTTGCCATTGCGTCACACAAAACGCCATTACGTAACTCAACAACTCGATCAATCAAAAGTGACAGTTGTCAATCAAACTTAACCCCGCCTTATAACCAAGCCCAATTACAGACAAATAATCTTTGAATTGCAAAACTTCAGAGAACCGACAATGCAAGTTAATTCACTTGTTTCTAACCAGCGGCGTGGGAAGATGGATTAACGTCAGATTAACGGATTTAAATTCGTCAAATTCTCGCGGCCAAGCCCTGATTTTTTAGCCACCCTGCATTACACCAAATTATCGGCAAGTGACATCAGTTTGAAGGTTTATAGTTTTTAAGGACCGACCCAAAATAACTAAAATACACGGACTCTCCCAGTGGCGAAATAGAAAGCATGTAAACATGGAATTTAAATGCGAGATTTGCAAGACACAGATGTCGAACACAAATCCAGATGTAAAATTTAAACACACCTTTTTTTATCATGAAATACCGGGTAAAGTAAAAAAAGTAGAATTTATACAATTAATTAAATCTCAGCTTTTAAAAACTTTCTTTGCAATATTAAGTTGCATTAGAAATTTAAAACAACTTTAACCAAGTTGCTTTTTTGCCGAAAGATCAATCCGCACGCTTTACACTATGACGTAAGAATAGAGCTTTTGACGTCACTTACCACGCACTTTCCTTCGATGCATACGTCATACTTGTCTCCCCAGCATCTTGTTCCATCCATAACTGGACCGAAGCTCTTGTAAAACTCGAATCCCTCCGGCATACAATGCAGAATACAGGGGGCTATGTCGTACCCTGTGACGTAATAAAGACAGGCATTGATGATTGTTGTCTATTGTTTATGTAGTTCAAATAATAACAAAACTGATTTATCAGTCATCTGAGAATAGACTGATAAACCTAAAGGTTTATAAAATGAATGAAAAACAAAAATCTCGTTTCAGTGGATAAGTTTATTATTAAAGGAATTAGTTATTTATAAGTTAAAACAATAAAAACAAACCAATCTATAAATCAAAAACATTTGAACAATGGCTTTGTTTTTCTTTCATTTAAACAATGGCTATGTTTAAGTCTTTTGTCTGACAATTATCAGACGCCATCCTTTACAAACATCCGACAGGATTTAACGTCGAGAGTTTGTTATTTGATTGCAAAAGAAGATATAGGGATGCGGGAATAAACATTTTCACATCTTAGTCAAAACAGGAAACAGAGCTTACGTTGGATATAACACTTGACATATCTATCACTTTGTTTTGACAAGCCCTGACAAGACAAAGTTCCGCTAAAAGCCTTTAAACGTGAACAAATAAACAAACTCCTGTTACGAAATAAGCTTTTAGTCCAAAGCTTATCCATACTCCTATTGTGACGTCAATGCAACGTTACAATAAGTCGGTTGTGACGAAACTGTTCACTTGTATTTTGGGGTGTTGAGACACGAATTAGCACTTATTTCGTAGATTTGAACCGAAATTTCTAGGAGAAAGGAATCTATATATCTTGAGATCTGACTCAATTTTTTAACTTAAGATTAAAATCGTTTTTTTCAAAAGAGGACAATGGTGGCATAATAATTTTATTTGAAAACCCAGTTAAATTATAAACATTTTACACTAAAAGATAATTTAAAACAAAAGTCAAGAAGTCGGTTTCTTTCCTTTTTGTCGAAAAATCAAAAGTAGAATTCAGAACAAAAACATTTTAGGGTTAATTTAAAACAATAAATAAAACCGATAACTTATTTAGGTTATAAAATACTACTAGAAATGTTCACTCAGGATAAAAATATTCCAGCAAATTTAAAAAGTGAAAGCGCCTAAACACTTGGTGTGTATGACATCACAACGTACCGGGGTATGGCCTCCACTTGAGCAGCCCGGTTTTGTAAACTTTCCTGTGGTTGTATTGTGCACACTGGGTGGCGCGAAAGTCGTTGTTCTCCGCGCAGTTCTAAAAAATAAGGTTGAGATTATTGACCGAAATAAAATATCGAAAATCGGTTAAAATTCTAAAGTTTTTATAGAAAAGGGTAACATAGCATTGTTAAATTACATCAGTTCGCAATAAACAAAATGTTAAAACACTTTTTGTACTAAATTTTAGAGGTTTAATATAAATTTTAAAGGTAAAACTTAAAGCATTGCAAAAGGAGAAAAATATGCCTTTCTTAAGCGTGATTTTGTGCCAGCCATAGGCACAGTACAGTGGGGGTAAACATCGGTTTAAACTTGTTGTTTTACCTGCATGTTGCAGATCTTGTGCTGAATGTCGTCGCCAGAACAATCGGTCGCGATGTCGTTGATTGTTCTGTAACAATACAATTGTTTTAATATGACGAAAAAGAAGCAAAACATTACACACTCAACAAATCGAAGAACTTATTAAACCAAAAGAAAACCAAATATAAACAGTTATAGAAATCGTATATGGTTAAGGTGTGACGTCACCGTATTACGTCAAACAGGTCTCTCGTACCTGCTATTGTATAATGTTCATATTCTCGAAACACCTTAGTCTTAAATATTTTTAATGACGTAATGCTTTATAATGACGTCATATCATTCGTTTTTTACTCCAACTAAAATAGGATTATAAATTAACCTTATTAAGCGCAGGTTTAAAATAAATACACGAGGCCCTTATACTATTAAAACATTTAGTGACAGTGCAGCGCATAATGACGTCATACAACTCGCTAATGACGTCACCTTATGCCGCATTTCCTCGTTCTCATGGCAACGCCTCCCCCGCAAGATCTCGAGCAGAACGACCACTCAGTCCAGACACTCCAGTCCTGGTCGTACAGCCGCTCGCTAGAATCGATCCCTGTGACGAAACACGTGACGTCATTAATATGATAATACGTCGTCGAAACGTAACATTTTATAAAAAATTAACGATTTTTTTCTCATTGACGTAAAACTGGCATTTAACAAAAAAAGTAAAGAAAAGTAGGATTTAAATTACAGACAAAAATATGACGTCATCAACATGTAATGAATGTGAATAGCAAGCAACTGCGGCTTAAAAATGTATTTATATTTTTTTATGTTTCTTAAATGTTAATCTTGTTTGGTTTGTAACTAAATCAACTGAAAATACCAAACTCTGTTATCATAAACACTGACATTAATGTTTATGTATAATAAACTAGTTTTTGCGGTAATGTTATAAAGTTAATAACAATATGTTTTGGTTATTTTATTCTATAACCTTAAATGTTTTTTTTTTTTTTAAATAAATTTACATAAGATATTACGACATTTTTACATCAAACATCCACATTGAAGGCAAGATTCGGAAATTCCGATGCTGCAAAAAGATAATTTCCACAAAAATATTTGGCGCAAAAATAGAATATCAAACAAAATGTTGGATTCGCTCCAAGGTATTTAGATAAGTTCGTGCAATTCTTCTCAATTGAATGAATTCCACCTAACGCTTCTATAATACCTAACACGCCCTTCGATGTTTTACAAGCCCACCACTACAAAGCATGTTATTGGTTCACCCTCTGTACACGTCACTCCACTGTTACGAAACAATCGGAATTGTTTGAGGTTTGTTGAATGAGGTTTGTTACCGGCTTCTATGCAATAACTATAAATAGGCCACAGAAGGTAGGGAAATATTTTTTACCAAGCACGCGCAACTTAAACTTTGTAAAGTAATTACGTATTATCAGCAAAACAGAAATCTTATTTCTTCAACAGTTCTCAAATATTGTGGGCTTCCTAAAAAAAATACAAACGTAAAGTGGTTTTACGGATGCTTATTTACAAGGAAATAATCAATATTCCAATGAGTAATAAAATTATTATTTTTTGTATTGCGAATTATTCTCCTAGAAAAATCAACATGTTGTTAGATTGAGTTTTTTAAGTTATATTAAAGTAGGCAGTAATTTTCGTAATCATTAATTAACGTTTATACAAAATCCCTGTTTTATAAATTTAATAAAAATTTATTTCCTAAAAAAAAAGTTTCGCAGCAACACATTTTAGCCACCGGTAACATTTTTTTGAGGAAACAAAAAAAAACCAGCAAGAACAGGATTTTAGCCGAGCTTGGGAATTCGAGGAATTTCAACAAAGTCGCCGAATCTTTCAACATTCCGACAATAAAGCACAAACGAAGACGCCACATATCGGGATTCTAAAAGTTTCCGGTCTCGAACAGCTCTGACGTCATTTGACACGCTTGATCGGTCAAGCGTGCAAACAACCTCCAGTTCTGTACGTACGAAGATCAACTTTAATCCAGAAGCAAATGAAGCGAGCGAAAGTTGACAAATGCAAGTGGGATTTGTTTTACTGAGGAGAGCAAGTTTAATCTTGTTTTGTGTTCACTTCCCATGTGAGTAATAACAAGCTGGCCTGGATTAATGGTGGTTTATCTGCATTACATAATAAATATGTAAAAAATTAAAGCTAGAAACAAGTTCAAGTTCAAAATAAAGCGATCTAGTTTTTTTTTTAAATTAGGTTAAGATTGTTCTAGGTTGGTATAACGTTCGTAGTACTTGGAAATAGAAACAAACTTATCTATATTTACGGTAGATTCTGACGTTAAAGACATAAAAGATACAAAAACTGTAAAAAAAATACATTTTTTCTGCAATTTGATTTGCTGGACAAGTAGCGTTTTCTTCTATCGTCATAATCTTTAATTTATGTTGCTACAATTTCTAGATGCCTAAATATGGAGCAAAAATATTAAAATATGACGTAATAGAAAACATCAAAACTCATACAGAAGTAGGCGGCATTTTGAACGTTTCGAAAACCTAGTTGTTCATTTCACTGAAAGTATGCGTTTACCCGTATTTTGTTATTCTCAAGATTCACGAAACTTTTCTCACATTTGCAGCGAAATTAACGAGTCAAAAATTGCGGTTGAAGTCGCAACATTCTATGCAGAACCAACATCGACTCACAAGTGGTAAATTACACGCTGGCGTCGTTTCGCAAGCGCTAAGAATGCCGCGAAATTGTGGTTTCGTGGAAATAAATCGAGTCTTGCTGTGCTGAGGTTTTCATAACGTGGGAAAAAGAATTGTGATTTTTCACAAATAACATTCCGAGATTGTTTTGATCTTATTGTCCCCACGAACTACGAAGCCAAAAAACAACTGTATAGTTAAGTTAACGTTAAAACATCCATCAAAATGTTTAAAACGATGAAACAAAATGCAGGTGTTGGTTGAGCGATTTTTGTTCAAAGCTTATATTTTGAACTTTTGGAAATGTTTCTTGGTATTTGTTCCTTACACAAATATTATTAAAAGCAGTAAATGCCTAAGTCCTATTGAATTGTTGTAATAAACATTTTAGTTCCTCCTAGGAAGGTAATTATGCAGAAGTTTAAGTTTAAGGAATAAAAAACTAAAAAAAATGAAAGAATGTAATGGAGTTGACTAACAAGCAACAGAATAAAAGGAAAATAACTTATTTTCAAATTTTACTGAACTGAATTGTTGTTATACCGAAAATTTTATTTCATTCTATTGGCAGGGTTTTATGCAGGATTTTAATAGAAAAAAAAGTTTAAAAAATCATAGCTGACTGAACTTTTTTTTTCACTTACCGATTCCAAACGTTTCGAAGTAATCAGTTGGCCGAAAACCTTGTTGGTAAACCGCTCCTTGCTGGAGGGCCACCTCCTCACTTCGCTTCGTCTCGGTTCGCGTCAGCTGGGGGCGATATACGTCATCAAAATCTCCCCTCCAATCCTGGCCCTGAAGATGGAAAAGATGGGCTTAATTGCGGGCCGAAAAAACGGTTAAAAATGGATTTTTTTTGTAAATTGAGTAAAAGCTGGGTAATTACATGTCAAACATCTGAAAACAAGTATTTTGAAGCCAATTTTTCTATCACAAGAATTAATGTGGTTGCATTTATTGCATTTATTTTAAAATCATCTTAAAAATATTAAAATTTGTACGATTTTACTGACGAGAAAAAACAATAACTTTTTAATTAAAATGGTAGGTATAAAAGTTTTCCTACAAAGACCTTCTATAAATAGCCTAGTAGGTTTTGGCCGAAAAGTAGCCTCACAAACTGTAGGAAATATAGAAAATGCCAAAAACTTGGGTTGCATCACTCAAATTTTCTGCTATAAATAGAGAATTACATCGAAAGTGCCGGGCTAGTGCCTCAATTTGATGCTATCGCGAGAAATACTCGGTTGCTTGCTTTGGACATAAACGAGCACATACCTTGGTGAGGTGGACAACACTGCACAGCATCAGTGTGGAGAAAATCACTATTCGTATCATATTTAACCTATTTCCTTTTGTAATCTGCAACATCAGAATAAAACATATCATCATTATAGATTAAAATATGAATGCATAGCAATGAAATAAAAGAAAATAAATTCAATCGTTAAAAGGGTTTGATGATTCGAATGTCTATTCTTGCAAACTAGTTTTCTGCCTAATTTTACGTTTTTACAATTACTTAAGGACAGATTATTACAACTGTACGCTAAGTTGACACATTTTTGGGTTACTTTTAACAACAGTAATTCTTACGACAGAAAAATGTAAAACGTGACTTGGTAAAATCCGAATCAAATGGAACTAGAGTTTGAGCACACAAGCAATGAACAAATTAGATTAGAATTAATCGCATTCTGCTTTAATTTATCGAATTACTAAACCAAAGTTATTTAGCTGTCTAAAGTCTGCAGCATGTTTCTACCATTGTACGCAAGCTTGTGGATCTTAAATTTATCACCAGTCATTTTTACACCAACCAATAAAGCAGTGTGTTGTGTGAGAGATTTTATAGTTGGATTGCTATAAGGTCAAGTATCTCTTCAATACAACCATCTCGACCTCAAATAGCTTGCTCGGGGTAAATATTCTAATAATAGAAACCACCGATCATACATCACGAATGTTTAATAAAAGGGGCGTAACTTGAATTTTCGGCGCTTAAAAGAGGAATTAAATACTTTGGAATTTTTTTATTATAGTAAATAGGCATTTTTGCTTATGAAAACGCGTTTTTTTTACCAAAAATGAAGAATTTTACTCAATAGTATTTTAAATGGATTATTTTTTTTAAAAAGTGACCCGTGAGGTCTATAGTCCCCTAACCCCCCTTATTTTCACCCCCACAACTAAACAAACTGCGGTGATGCGAACCGGAAAAGGTATTTACTCGTAAAAGTTGAGAGTTTTCAGTGTTTGCATAAATCCATACGATTTGCTCGTAAACCGAAAGTTTGAACTCAAGTGCCCTTTGTTGCCTAGCAACGCTACACTAAATATTTGTCCTCATAATAACTTTTAGTGAAAAAGATTTCCAGACAAGGTCGTATAAACTGAACAAGCAAACCCGTGATTGTAATGCGCCGCAATATCCAATAAAACCTACGATGGCACCTTTCACTTGCTTTGCTGGAGACTTAACCTTTAAAAATAGACGCAAACCAAATAGTATGGCTGACATTTAAGTGTTACTCTTTTGAAGTGGTAATGTTAAGCACCATTTGAAGTATTAGCAAAGTTTCTGGTAATACTAATTATAACTGACACGAATTATCAGAATTATGTTACACTTTAAAACCTGATAAATTTATAAAAAAGCCTTTTCAAAGCCAATATATTGACTAAAACCCCTAAACTTCATCAACACTAATGAAAATAACTACAGCTAAACCTATCTGACTTTATACGATCTGTTACTTCCTCATACCACATTCCCAACTTATATAGATGTTCCTCCAACAGTAAGAGCCTTTTTTCAGGCACGAATGACAAGCCTGGTGAAATTGACATGCTGAATTACAACAATCTCAAGTTAATCCTGGAAATTTCCGTTTGAGATGAACGCAGCGCACTACTGAGCTAGCTTTGGAGCCAATGCAAACATTCCTTCAATCGTTACGGTGCACACAGCTAGCTCCAACAGCAGAACCTTCTTGGCATGGGGCGCAAATTTAGCGCCACAAAACATATTTCTGTCAACAAAACTGCCAGCTAACGGCGAACCTTCACGTGACAAATGCGGCTCTGTGACGTAACAGTGTTTGCTCTCGCTGACTTTGGAATGCCAAGACGTTTTTGGTGAAACAGCGGTACGAAATGGCGGTTTTACACAGGCCAAAAAATCTACTATCGGCAAATAAAAAAGCCAACTTGTTATTGCTAGTTTAAAAGCTTTAATAAAAGCAATAAAATTTTCACGTTTTACTCAGATTCAAACTATAGGACAATGAATGGTATGATACAGTCAGTTAAAACACAATTTACTCTCATTTACCAGTAACATTTTATCATTATTTCAAAGCTTGTAGCACTTTTCTAGCATTTCTGTTCCAATCCCTCAATCGAATGTGTCGTCACAAAAGCCTTTGTAAACACTATTGTGTGAGCTCACAATGTTGTAAACATACTTGACTTAAAGTGGGTGTTTGAAAGGCCTTGAAACTAGTTTTAGGAAGTGGTCCTTTGCTAAACGAGGCTTAATTTAAAAGCCAGCACTTGGACGGTGAAATAACCCTTGAGCAGACAGAATCGGAAAATGATTAAGGACTTTGGTCGATAAAAAGGCGCCACAAAGTAGGTTTACTAGTTTTAATTACACAATATTGATAAACCTTACAAATACAACTTACAACAATCCTAGTTTTTTTAACTATTATAACTGAGCAAATTAAAGGCAAAAAAACAGGACTTAAACTTAGCGGTTTGGTTTCTAAATTTTCTCAAAAAATTGTTTTGTAAAGTTATGATTGTCTAACACATCGATATTAAGATATAGGCTGTTGCCCAGTAGCCTATACAGCAAACAGATTCTCGCAACTTATTTTTTGTATCGAGTACTCAGCACAAATAATAAGAAATCATTCCAAACAGCTTTTTTTGGCAGTAAAACCAACATTGTGAGTTATTTCTTAACTGACGCCTTGCAATCTACCCATATTTCTTCTCTTACATGAACGCAAAGACTGTTTCTAGCCTAGATAAAATCTAATTTATTACATCACAGTCTATCGTTGTTCCGTCACTTTATACGTAACAACCGCAATCAAAGGTCGCAGAACGTTGAACAAGAGACGCACTGTCTGAATGGGAACAGTAGGTTTTACAAGATTGTGGCACCTCGTGTAGATGTTTGTTCACTGAGACAGCGCAAAGTATACCACAAACGACCAAGTGTGTGCGGGGATTATAAAGGATGGGGTATTGTGGGAATAGGGGGTCGTGGAGTTAAAAATAAAAATTAAAAACGGAACATTTTTGATACTAGCTAATAGGTATTTTAAAATGCGCAATTTTTACACCTTATTTCTGGGAATGAAATCAGAATTTAATGTTTGCATGAAAACAAAATAGTCAGGTATTTCGCCCAATAGTTTACCCATGCAATGATGAACACAGACATGGTAAATTCTTAACAAGTAATACAATAATCCCAAATCTCTTCCATTGTGGTAACTTAACAAAACAAAAAAAACATTAAGTGTACAGAACATACTCCTCATCGAAAAAGTTCGTTTTTACACAAGTAACCCGCACTTTACCGTTTCTAGTTAAACCCCAAAGCAAACCAACCTAGCCCACTTGTCCGGTGGCTACCAGTTTGTCTTGTAACTTCAAATATTGACTTAATGTTGAGCTATGACGTACACCAAGAAGAAACTACTGGAAAGCGAGCGTAGTGGCGGCAGTAAAACCAAGTCCTTGCAAAAACAAGGGTGACACACTTTACCGCTGTTGAAAGTCCTGAGGTAAAGGCGTTTATCGCTGGGTTTTGGGGTGAATTTGATAGATCCGACTTCTTTTTTAAACCAAGCTGCGGCTTGACTTTGTGGCAAATTTATATGGCTTAGGAGCAAAATTTGCACAAAAAAGGTAAATGTTTCGTGCTTTTTTGAACATGGCTGTAAACTGGCTCAAACCACAGGAATTTTAAACCTGAAATTTAGGCTTAATTTTAGAGAAGATAACTTTTAGCTTTATTAAACTTATATATATATTTTGAAACTGTTTGTAGGTGCGAATACAAATCTTAAATAAAGAATGTTAAATTCTGGCTTGTTTGAACTGCAAAGAATGGTGTGGGTAAAAGAACAACAAATAAAGAAAATTCCAATACAGTGTTTACCGCACTTTAAGACGAAGAAGATCTTGCAAATCTAGACTGCGATTTAGCTATCAGTAATGTTCCTTCGTCACGGTAAAGCTTATCGCAGCTGCCCATCAGCATTTAAAGCCATATTAATAGACGGAATAAAATCCATCCGCAATTAAGAAGAAAACATGAGCATCCATCAAGCAACCCAAATGTCAAGCATGAGACGATAGGGATTTAAGGCGAACTTTCCATGTTTAGAATGTAAACTAACACTTGGTTGAGATACGAAGGAGACCTCACAAGCTGCTGAACAGCTGGAGCATCACTTAATCTCAATGATTAAATGTAAACCTACAATACATGAAGCAACTGCAAAGACCTCTGTTTGAGTTTATAAGGGATTTGGGTACATAGTTTTGCGCAAGGTTGTGTTACTGAGTTATCGTGACCTTGCAATTAATGACATTATTACTTCTGTAAATCATCAAAAAGTAGAAGATTAAAGGGAACGTCGCTCTAACATTTTTTTAAAGCCGCTGACATATCAATCTGACGGCAGTAATAAAGTGAAGAAAGGTTAATGCGATGAACGTTGCAAACCACTGACGTGTTGTGAGTCTGGCACCAGTTTATCAGACATCAGCTGCGCACCTAAATGCACTTAAAGATACGAACTTTTTGACACGGTAATTAAAGACCGGGGGTTGAGATTACGGTGGGGTCTGACTTTCTAGTCTTTAAAATGTGCTATTTGAAGTAATATATTTCCCTGTCTTAAAGAAGATATTTTTGGCGGGTTCAGAAAAAAAACATAGTAAAAAGAAAACTGGGCCTCCTAATTCCACTAAGGACATATGAGTCAACTTTAAAATTTAATAACCCTATTAATAGTCTACTCCCTTCCACCTTAACCCTGCCCCTTTCAGAAAGTGCAACAACCTTGTCCGATTTCACCCCGATTACGTTACACTTGTGTTATTCTCCTGCGAAACCAGAAGCAGTCAACATCAGAACATCGAGCAGAAGATCTTATCGCACACAACAAACCTAACCTTTCGCTTGCAAACTGTTGTTTTCAAGTAGTTCAAGCTACGATCACTCCGGGCTTAAAAGCTTTGCGGAAAAAGAAGTTCGGAGACATCCCTGAAGCTCCCAGGATTTGCTGCCAGGCGGTTTATCGAGATACTGAAGGTGTGACGCAAGATAGATCGGAAGTCCAAGCTATTGGATCAACTTCTCAAATGTCGAGCGTCAAAATACCACCTGGGGAGGTTCTAGGTGATTAATGTAAAATACGATTTTTGGGTTTAATTTGGTGAATTTTAGGAAAATAAATACCTCGTGTGTGTGTATTTGGCTTGTAGGACCTTTATAACAACTCAAATTAGGCGCATCATAAACAAAATGTAGTTTACAGTTCCGGTTAAAATTTTCATCCCACTTACTTAATTTCACTTTAAAGTGTCTCTTTTAAGCGTTATCTGAAAATGTAAATTTGTTGTTCATTGGAAAATATTTAAATCCATATTGTCTCCAATAAGTCTGGACAACTTATAAATATTACCCTAATAAAACACAGACAAGCATTAGCATAATCGATTACTCAAAGAACAAAATCGTGCAAACATATCTAGAATTTATTGAAAAACCCGAAACACAGTGGATCGAAAACCCACGATTTTAGGTCACCAATCTCCTTGTAACATAAATCCTGTTTGTATCCGGGAAACCAGTCCCGTGGCCGAACAGCGAAACCCCAAGCCCCCTGCTAAGCCGTGGGTGAATCGTATACGCTGCTGACTCGCATGGCAGAGATAAGATCTGGCGTCGTACTAAGAGAGAGAAGCTAACATAGCTTCAAGCTAAACTTTGGATTTGTCGCCTGAATTAATTTGTATGCCAGTGGCACCAGCCCTGGGTCCTGGGTGGCCTGTTGTTCTCTGCTTCAATGCAATTTGCTAGGTAAGGTGTTTTTAGCGGTTTAAGCAAGCGTTTGGATGCGAGGAAATGTAGCCTACTACGGCGTCTGTACGGTGGTGGTTTAAATCGCTAAAGAATCGGAGTTTGAAAAATATTGATAAAGTGTGCGATTGCTGTTATCTGCTCAGTTATATATTAAATGTGGTTTTATGGAGGAGATCGGAATAGTGGGCCAAATTTTGTCTACCGCTGCAACAACAACAAAAATGGCGCGTCGTAAATGTAATTATGCGATCTTTTTAAGTTTAGCTTTTCCTCTTATTCACGTCTTGTACACTTTGAAAAATATACATGGTAAAAACAATAAACCGAGACATTAAATCACAACTTAAAGCATTCCTTTAGTTAGATATCCACTCGGTAATACAGTAACCAGATATAAGATAAATTCATTGTGAAAATGTTAGCAAGCAATATTAGGAAATGCGGTATAACGGTTTACACACATATTTATTGGTTCCATATCACACTGTTTGCGAATAACGAACATCAAGTGCCAGTTTTGAAGATGTCCTGAGTAAGCTAGCCACAATTATTATTACCACTTATAAAGATGTAAAAACAGATTGTTCAAACAAGGAAATCAATAATATTGGATATATGCAAATCATTTCTTTAGAATGCGATAAAAGATCATGGAACAGGTTTGAGAGGAATTTTGTTTGTCGGCTCAAAATCCCTTTTTTTATCAGAATCGATCGAAATCTTGGCGCGTCTACAAAAGCTAAGCGCTAATTTGTGACGTAACAGTGTACGATTGTCGACAAACGCGCGAAGAGTTTGATATTTTATCTGCGAATCGAACATCGCGAAAACCACTTTGCAAAGTTTTATCTCGTCCATCTGCAAATGTCACAGAAGGCATTCTGTTTTGACGGGCTTAGCGCTTATTACAAGAACATCAACTTCGTTTTAGGCTCTCAATCAAGATGGAAGCGATAACGATGCAGCTCTCTATTGCCTTTTTAGGATTTAAGGATTGCTTTTTCCACTAAAAGAATTCACATAAACAGCAATTCGGTTCTTTGAAGAAAAAAATGTGCGTTTGTTTAAATATTAAGGTAAAATACCATCGGTTAAAAAAAACTACATTTTTAGCCAAAGAACAACAGCTTCCTCAGAAACATTGAATCGAACGTTTGCATTTTAAGAAATAGCATTTTCTATACATGGAATCGTACAACGTAGTCCAATTTGAAGTCTTCCGACGAAACAGTTTTATAATTTAATATCGTCACTCTCTGACTATGTAACAATATACTAATTATTATGCTTCAGATGCGATGATCTAATTGTAATTACATGATTATAACGAGGCTAAAGTGGTTAATTACTGCAACAACGATGTTTCATATTTGAAAAACAAAGTTAAAACATTGTTATAATCTGTAATATGCGTCGGATATATCCGAACATATGTCACATTGCCACTGGGACATGATTTAACCGAGATATAGACGCCACATCATTCACTGATAGTTGGCCAACGGACTCTTGTAGCAAGCCGGGCTCCAAAACCACTTCAACCCGTCCCCGGTTTAAAAATACCCCTGACATTTGTCTAACGTCAGAAGGACAGAGCAGGATACCACATGACGACCGCAGTAAGCCTGTTAGTGGTTTCACTAGCGCTCTGCAAATTTGCAAAGCAACAGACTGCGCATCTTGCAAGCACACTCAGCGGGTAAGAACGGGTGCTGGGATATGCGAGGGTTTAGCTGCAGGGGTTTGGCGTTTACCGCTGTTTCGTTGCCATTTGTGTATTAAAAATTAACTGAATTTGAAAACCTTTTTTTACCGGATTCAAACTGATAAAATTTATCACAACCATAAAAATAATGCACTGTACAACGCAAAAATAAATAAATATTTCGCTTAGAAAACGCAGTTTGTTTGCTAACAAAAGTTCAAACTACGAAAAGCAAAATTTGTTTTATATAACCTACGAAGTATAAACTTATCCATACCATACTTCCACTTCGTTGCCGAGAAGAAAAGTTGATCTTTTTCTTTAAACTTTCACCTCAGGTAAACACAAATCTTCTGAACACGATTTGGCGGAAGAATATCGACCATCGCGTCAGACAGCTTAATTGCGCAATTCTAGACACGAAGCTGTAACATGATTCGATTTGGGAATAGCGAACATCGAAGGCTTAACAGTAAAACGTCAATCACCACACAACTGTTGCTTGTTCAAGCCTAAGGCGGCAGATAATAGAATACGGCGTCGCTCCAACCAACCACTCGCACCCTTTCCCACGGGGTGGGTTACAAGCGAGCGTCTTGTGCAAATCCTTGCAAGGAAACAAGATTAGAGGGATTTTCTGGTCAATGATAATCGAATAACTAAACAAAATAGGAATTAGCTAACCCGCGTTGATTGGAACATTTGCAATTACAAGGTTTATGAAGGCCTAAGTATCGCTTCAACCGGATAGATATTGTTTTTGTATGATCACACTTATTTTTCAAAGCAAATTGTAAATCCTCACCCTTCAAACTTTAAATGCCATTCTTATGTTGTTGTTTTTATCCGGTTTCCATGTTTGCAATGTTTCATTATTGTGGTATTACAAGCGAAGTAATTTCTTCAAATAAATTTTATAAGTAGTTGACCACTATTGGAATAGTTTTGACCAAATACATTAGAAAATTCAAATTTAAACAATGTAAAACAGTTGAGACATTACTATCAAAAAATTCTGTTTCAATATCTTGCATCTTATCTTTCAACACTAAACAGTTGCATCTAAGAATAGATGTTTTACAAACGTATTGATCCCTAGAAGCAAAATACACCTTTACAAAAAGCCGCAGTGTCGCCTTAGGTAATAGATAGTGGCAGCAAACGCCGCAGACTTTGCATGTAAATGCTCGGGGGGTGTCACGGGCGATTACTCCTGGTGGGTACTTGCACTTTGGGTCAAGTGTGCTGGGTAAGGTTCAAACCTGACGCTGAAACCCAACACCCAAGCACTTGAGATGCTCGCTTCACGGTATTTGTGGGATGCTACTGTTTACGCACGGGAAAGAGAAGTTTAATTCTCCTAATAAATACCACCGTGGAGAGCATGGCAGAATGAACATTATTTCATGTTTTTTTTTTAATTTTAGTAAATTTCTAAAAAAAGATTATTATTCATAAGGGTATTATTTGAACGCTGGTTTTATTCACAGACAGGTGGCTGTGTTAAATTTAGGAATTCGTGACAGACCCGGTGTTTTGGGTATAAATAAAACAAGAATTTGACCTACTTTTTTGCAAGGGCTTCACAGCGTAAGGATCTTGACTGATAGAATCACTGTTTTTTACAGGCTTGCAAATTAAAACTACAAACAAACCTTGTCAATTTTGCTCATTTGTCTTACCATAATATCCCAGTCTGCCAAAAAGCATCATTTTAGCGCCTTGGGAACCGAAATACCGCGGCCACAAAACCACAAAGTACGAGCTGGACGAGCGATTTTGCAGAAAAGACGCTTTACTAAACCAGCAGAGTCAGCTAAATTGACAACTGTTTGCTCTGCGTCGAGGTTTGAGCGAATCTTCGCACGCCCACAACTCTTCAGTCAGTGCGAGACAAACAAGTTGGAAATACTTGACAAACCAAGATCATCCACGAAAGCTAATTGATTTGACTATTTTCACAGCACAATGCACAATTCGCCAAAAAACACTACTTGTGATGGTTTAGAATCTAGAAAAGAAGCCAATTTTGTGACGTAATAATATATTGTTAAAAAGGATTCTGATTTTTGTGTCAGTTAAAAATTGTTTTTGTTTAAAAACTAGCGTAACAAACGGATTGTCTGTGACGTAATAAAACAACTTTCACGAAGCTTCCCATGAAAGGCTCATGACATGCGTTATCGCGCGCAAACAATGGTGCGTGAGAAACATCGCGTTGTGCTTTGTTATCGAACAATCTGTGCAGTTTGCAGAAAACCTGTTTCTAGAAGCGAGCTTTTTAGCAGCGAGAACATGTTGTTTGCCTTGCCTTGGTTCTGCACACGGAAGAACGTGATTGAGAGCGGTTCAGGGCCAATATGGCTTGAAATACATTTAGGTTTGGAAAACAACCGTTTAACACTTAAGAGCTACTAAAAAAAACGGAAAAAATACGATTTTAGATGAAAATTGAACAAATTTTTATAGCGATGCTCCTTTTTGTTTCTTTCCTGAAAAAAAAAACAACCTTTTTAGCGCTATGTTCGGCTAAAAAAATTGATAAAATGTTATATTTGTTCCAAATGTCAAAAACTCTTCAAACTATAAAAATCCAAAAATCGACAAAAATATATACTCCTGTTGTGTTTTTTATATAAGCCTCCACATGTTTGCGAACCTAAGTCTTAATCGATTTTTGAAGCATCTATTTAAGGAACGATGGCGATTTGAGTTAAGACTCAAGTTTTTAATAAAACCCCCAATAACAATATGCACATATTGTTCTATGTTCGAGGTACAAGACGACTTTGGACCGTGCTGTTTGAACCGGGTTCACATCATAAAACTTATCTCACGGACCTGTACACACCATAAACGTCTTAAGTTGTATAATCGGCAAAGAGAGTAAAAGGGGTCGTAAGTAAAGTTATGTGATCCCTTAAATACCTTGTTTAACCATTAACAGCGCTTTGCTTCATTTAACGTTATAAAGTGCCGAGGATTGTGGTGTAAAGCTGTCAAAATTAAACATTGGCTTAAAAGTTGAACCGAAGGTTTTTCAGATTAGCCTTTACATTACACAGCTCAAAATATCGATGCGGCACATGTGATCATGTGTAGCTCATAATAAATACCACACATACCGCCAGTAATCGGCTTAAACCTATGAGCGACGTAATTGCTCTATAATTGGGTAATTTCCCCTTCGCATAGTTCACTTATAACGACTGTGCTTTTCATTTTATAAGTTGTTGTTTAGCACCGAATGGGTATATTTGTCAGGTCTAGTTAAATCAAAATACTATAATTATAATCTCAAACAGATTTGTAAAACATTAAAAAAGTTGTAAATTATAATTTTTTAATTTTTATTTTAAAAGGAAAAAAAGCTAAAGATTGAAGTTTACTTGAATAACTTTTGAAAAAAAAATGGTTCAAAACAATTCAAGTGGTTTATTTTAAAGTTTCTTATCTAAGTTGAGTTTAATTCTTGCCGAAAAAGCAGCATTTACGAATCGCTAGCAGAGCTGTCATTCCTAGTTAAAATACTTGTGATAAAACGACAAATGTTCGTAACATGAGACAGAATTCCAACAAATCCCCTGTGAGCTGGAAGCTCCGGAAGAAAATTAACCACAAAATCAAACCAAGACCACAAGCCCAACATGGAGGGAAGTGAAAATTCGCCGTGTAGTACGTTCTAAACAGATAAAGCTGATTTTAGCCTTATGCAACAGTGCTTTAGGCTTACAATCGTTAACTTTCGGTAACTGAGATAAGCAAAAAATTACCAAAAAATACACCGCAATGAACGTCAATAGATTTCGCATGAATCATTTTTCACCTCAAAGTTATAAATACAACTTTGTAGGTTGATTTAAGCCGGGGCGTTTTTTTACTGCAACAATGAACCACAATCTATGACCTCACAAAAATAGATTGTTACAGGCTAATTATGACGTGTACAATGTCGTTTATGATGCAAACGCGTTGCGGAACGTTCAATTACAACTCTTAACCTCTTTATAATCGAATACCTGGAAAGTTTGAATGGGACGAAAATACTTGGTCATGGGAGAAAACCACAGTTATATCAGCATCGGGAGAGTTTTAAACAACACCAATTGGTAAACTAACTAAAAAAGAGCCATTTTGAGTCAGTTTGGCGTTAAAGGAATCGGGGCGCGGTCTCCACACATTTGCAACACACCGCGTCGTGCTGTGTTACGTCATAATGTGGCTCCGCCTTCGCGGAATCTGAAATAGGAGCTATGGGGATTTGAATGCAAGCAATGTGGCAGTTTCCTTCAATGCATTGGCCGGCAATTGCATAAGGTGTTGGTTAATATGCGGTGATATGCTTGTAGTAGTTTGGATGTCTGTTAATCTTCCGTTCTACCATTTAACGCAATGCAATGGACGCTAAGGTGGACTTATATAGCTTCGTTGCCTCGTTTGCTGACCGATTGACGTATTAATGCCGGGGCCTTATATAGTAGGTTTGCTATTAGGGAGTTCTAATAGGCTTAAATTACCAGGGGTAGGTTCTTTTCAAGGAATAGTTTTGGTGATTGCATTGAACAAAAAAACTTTATTATATCTAAAAAGTACAAAGCGTTATTTTATTACTAACTGTATATTTCAGGTAAAATAAAGTAACGAAATATGGATGCGTAGTGTGTACCCCTTTCAAATGTAATCTAAAAACGCTTTCTATTGTAAACCATTTATTACAGGTATTGTTCCGTACAATATCAGATCTCGCTAAACATAGTTTCCTGAGATGAATTGTTTGCGTAAAATTATACCTCCACCTTCAAACCGCGAGATGGCACCCAACTAACCTTAGGTGGTCTTATGAGCGATCAAGAGTCATTGTGGGTCGCTGGGGTCAAGCATGGTAGCGATATTTGCTGCGACAACTACAGACGGTTTCCCGTGCTATTGGCCAGCCTTTGTGGCCGGTTCAAGGTCGACCGGAACCCATTTTGGGCTGTTTTTGTTTTCGCTACAATAAAGCGATTTTTTTAACAAGTTCGCTTAAGAACAATTACAAAACGATTTTCATTGGAGCGGCCACGGATTGTAAATTAGGAGTTGAAATATATTTTGGAAAAGATACAGCTAACTGACGTGCCAATTTAAGCAGCCAATACTTATTTCAAACTTTCGACTCTTTCAGACTTGAAAGACCAAAGCAGCGTCAAGCAAAAAATGAATTCTCGTGTTGCGGTTGACACGTCAATCAAGATATAAGGCGGCGCTACAAGAACCTTACATTATAAGCTGCTGGCGAACAGTGCTACGACGGGTTGCAGTATTTCATTAAAAAAATTGTGAAAATTGATTATTTTGTTGAATAAATTTTACTGTTTTGATATTGTGGTTACAATTATTTCCACCTTTAAACAACTGTGTGTATTTTAGACGCCATTATCTCGATAGGAAGACGTTGGACAAATATCGCCATTACAACAGAACAATTTCGACTGATTCTTTTCAATAAAATTTTTTAATGTTTTGCAGATATAAAAAAGTTTACCACAAATTAATTTTCACATGCAAGAACAAACACCGAAAATAAAAACCACACAATTAACCAGTTTCTGATTAAAGACTTTCCCAAGGTTCACGCAGTGAATGACTTTTAAACCAAAGTCAAAATCAAACAACTACAAATCATAGTTGACCCTCTTTTTAAAAATTTATAAATTTCCGCTTAAGCTAACAATTGTCATTTGAAATCAAAGGACGATTGTTATTGCAATGAGCCTGGGAGAATAATTTCCGCAAATATTCGGTTCCGTCGCGGCCAAAACGCCCGGAGGCGGCGCCGGCGCCAGACACAATAATTCACTTGAATCGTTGTGCTTTGCGTGGAACTGGGGGATTTGAAAACCAGGCGAGAAATTTAAAATCGCTTTTGGCAAGTGCACGTAATATGTCGACCAACGTTGCAGCTCTAGAAATGGAAAACGTGTTTTTATCTTAGGTCCCTGAAAAAATCAATTTCTCTTAGCAAAATGAAACAAAAATATAAAAACTTTACCATTTCGGTAATTTCTCCTAAAAAATTTTTAGATTTATGCTACAAAACGATTTTTACGCATCTTAAAAACGATTTATTTTGTAGTTGTAAACTTTATTTAGCCATATTAGACTATTTACGGCCAACACGTATTTTACGGATTCAGTTTTACGACTTTTCACGTTTAAATACAAAATAGCAAAACACGCCCATAACGTGATTTGAAAGGGGAGAGGGGTCCTCGATCGAACCCGACTCGCGAACTTTGAAATAATCGACCAGAATCTCGGCTTTAAATCCGATTTAAAATCGAATCCGGACGACAAGCGAAACCGCGCGAGCATTAGCGGATCTTTAAACCACAGCTGACATACAAAGCTGCACAAAGCAAAATCCATTGCAGAGGATGGAAGTACAAAGACGACTAGACCAGTGGTCGGCAAGCTGTAAGCCGCGACACAAATGTGGGCATTTAGCCATTTTTATTTTTTAGCTATTTATTGTTATTTCAATTTTATCCTGCAGTTGTGGGTCGCGCCATAGTCGTACACTTATTGTCCTGTATTTTTAAAATTGCTGTGTCTAAGAGAGTTATTATTGCATTTCATGGCACAAGGCCATGCCCCCCCAAAAAAACACTATATTTTTTTTCAAGGGTAAAATGTTTACATAATTTATTCATAACTATCGCTAGTTAGTTGGCTCAAATATAAAACTTTTAAAATAATACTTTTTTTTGGAACGATGGTGAAATCAAACCAGACCAAAAGAGAGTTAAACTAAAAAACAACCAAATCAATACGCACTCACGATGTTTCTGTTGAGCGTGGCAAGTTAAAGAGGAGAAATGGTTTTCGTCCTTTGATATTATTGACTGAGCTGATTACACAAACTCTGCGCGGTCATCCAAGACCGTAATTATGTGTGCTCACGGAATTAACCAACCTTAGTTCGTTGAAGATGCTTCGTCAGACAAACAAGTTAATTGACAGAAACCCTCGCGCAAATGAATAACCTACTTATACTATAATCAATCCAAACTTACACATTGTAGCACAATTGGAGGTTGTAGTTAGACGATGTAGGAAAATCAAAGTCTTTATTCTATACTTTATTCTAAGAGAAATTCGAAAAGTTCAAAATGCTACACTTTTGTTGGAAAAAGTACGCAGTTTTGCGCAACAATAGAAGGCTAAGTTAACAATGCGCCTTAATCGCCACAAGTCTGCTGCCATTTGGTGAAACTACAACAATACAACATTATTTTTTTAAATCTACACTAACATATAAACTTTAAAACTAAACATTAAAATCAACCACTTAACATATTGTAAGATGCACTCGTACGAAATATTTTTTTTTTTAAAGTTGCTTTGTACAAACCAAAACACTGGTCTTCATAAACACCTTCTAACGCTGTTACCACAAGGCTATTCTCATAAACATTTGTCCAAGTCTAAACACCAACCACTTCAGTTTTAACGTGTATCAGACCATAAATATGCGAGGTGAAAATACCTGAGAATTGACTATACTTGACTCATTTTTAAAAGCATCTAGGAACACCAAGTCCTATGTCTTTGGTTTGCAAAAACTAATTTGTAAATTATAAATTTAAAATTGCCCAATCATAACTACACAAAACGGTTTCTTTGGTCAATATCATATATTTGTTAAAACGCTCGATAACGCCAAAAGTAAAGCGAGAAAAGTTGGAAAGCTTACGCTCGGAAACCCACTTCAAGTCTGTAAACGAAACTTTTAGGGAGGTGCCTAATACGAACTACAGTAATGAAGCCGACCTATACATAACACTTTGTAAAGCGCAACTTGTAAAGAATAGCTAAATTTGAATTCCCAACGTCGATACCGAACGCTAATGACAAACCAGTGGAAAAAAATATCTCTCTTAAACCAGAATAGAATTCCATTTTACACATCTTTAGCATACAGTGCATTTTAAATTAAACGCATTTACCTTTACAACATCTAGAGACCTAAATTCACAAGAATGTCAAAACCGCCCTCTCTTTAAACCTGCATTCCGAGTTCGGCGGCAAACTGGCTTAAGTAGGGCGGCCGTAAATCGTTCCACTTAACCCACCGTAACCAGCTTTCAGAAAAAAACGACATCGGCAGAAACATGCTTGACTACAGAACTTCTTCACAGCACACCACCGCCATTGCTTGGCATGTAATGAACCGAATAGCCACAGCTTCACTTTTATATAAGCGGCAGAATGGCCAGATTTTGTGGCCGTTTTGGGAATAGGCCGGCTCCCTTCGTTTAAACCTTTTTTGTGCCATTTTTTAGGTTTGCTACTAAACGCATAACACTTCTCACCAATAAATGCCCTAATATAGGACATACTTTTGCCGAAAAGCAAAATTAAAATGGATACGCGGACGCTTTTGTAAATACCGTCTATCAAACAGACCAAAAATTATAAAAAAATAGATATAGAGATTTTCTAAACTGGCCCATGTAAAGCGGCCGTCTTTCTCCGCCTTCTATGCAGTTCAAGCCTCGTGAGATGCATTGCCTTCTTCGTTTGCGCACCTAGCCGGATGACGTCATGTTCGCGCCGGTTCGCGTCAAGCTCGGATTACTTCGGATCGTCGGAGCTCCTGTTACGTTGGTAGGAACTGTGTTTTCGCGGTGGAGTCAACAATTGCGTAAAAACACAGCACTTGATTTGTTTTGTAGGTCATTCTTGGAAGAAAGTGTCTTGTTGTTATTGTTATTACTTTAAAACTTGAAATGCATATATATATATATATTTGTTTAATTGTTTTTGTATTAATTGTGGCAAAACTTGGGCCTGTATAAATTTATTTTTAGTCGTCAAATAATTTTCCGTGTTAGAAATTTAATTTTATCTGACCACATTTTGCAGCGATTTTTTAGAGACTTTTTTATTTAATATCCTGTATTTTATGTAAAAGCTGTTTACATAGTTCATTTTGGTCCTTTTTTGGTAGGTGCTCAAATTTCCGGATGAAAATATCAAATTCTAAAGCAAAACTCTAAAACTCAATCACGTTTTTCACTGAAATCAGTTGGTTGTCGGTAAACAAGCACAACATCTCAGTTGTTTGTGTAAAACGAAATTGTTTTTGCCGAAAAGTGCGTAAGTTGGAGAGAAGAATGGCGCAAGTACACGTGAGTGATGTTCTGGGACCTGAAAGTGCGGTTTGATGCAATTAATCACTCAAATCCGTGGTTTACGCGTGTTTTTGTCAAGCGGTTTAATGTAATAAAAACTTGAAAAAACGAAATAAACGTGTTGGAAAAATATAATATGTTCTGTAGTTTTGAATGTATTGTATTTTTTGTATAAAGACACTAGTTGGACGTTTTTCGAATACCAAAGCTTATAAAGAGATACATTGCGTGAACGGTAAACACGTTGCCTGCTAAACAAGAGGCTAATTTGACAAAGTCAAGAAAATTTAGCAACTTCGTAGTACTTCCTAAATTTTATATCACTTTATAAGCAGGAACACAACTTTGTTCAGCAGTATAATGATTGGTTTTAAGAAAGACTTTATGCTACATTTTATTGTATGCGATAGATTCCTTACATAAACAAGATATCGATAAAGTTAACAAAACATACAACTTCATAGCATCCCAACAAATTAAATTGTGTAAATACTAAAGAAATATCTACGACAGCCAAAAATACACTCGCCATTGCTTTACCCTGTTGTGCAAACATAAAAACACACCACGATAAAACACGTGTTCGCTCAAGGTCGGGTTCAAGGACACCGAAACACGTGTTACACGAAAACTGTTACGTCACAACAAGCCTAGGAAAGCAGCAGTGTGACGTGAAAACGTTGCAGTAGTGTGACGCAACAGTAGCGTTTGTTCGTCAGCGATTGTGCTGTAAGCTTTTAATCCTTGGCACGTGAGAAAATTTTCTCCACAAACTTTGTGAAGTTTTGTGGCGAATGATGAATGTGAGTTGTGTTGTGTCTCATTAACACTGCAAGGTGTACGTTGGGTGTACGCACGTACGCATCTACACGCACGTATACGTACATGGGACACAGAGGACTGTATGGTGATAGTACGCAAATACGCCCGACCGCCCGTATATTGGTTTATGTTCGTACACAGTTTGATATACTTGGAATAAAGGCGACTGTGGTTGTTATATTGATGTTGGTGTATAAGTGTGACTGCAGCAGCACGTCAGTTTGTATGTGTATAGTCGCATGTAGCCTTCGTACGACTACAGTCTTATGTACATACGCACGATGTTATACCTTTAAACCTTTAAACATACACGGTTACAGCAGTCACAGCATCTGCTTCATCACATAAAAAAATTGGCGGTTATGGTGTGGTATACGTAAACCGTAATTACTCAGCGGTACAGCATAAAAAAAATATATATCACTAAATCAGTAAAACGAAAAACAAGTTTTACCAAGTTTGTTGCTCAGAATATATCTGTTTTGTTTCGCTAATTTGATGCAAGATTGTAATAATATCTAGTGTACGCCCTTATTTTAAAAGCAACACTACTTTTTGACCGAGCATTTATTAAACTGGAGAGATTCGAACCATTGACTGTTGGAATAAGCGACCATTGTTCTGCTTCCTATTATCCAAGAACTTCTCAAACATGTTGCAGCACTTAGTACGTCAATTCAATGTGAACAACATGGTCGGTCAAATCGACACTTGTTCTTAGGGACAACACCTACACACACATTACAATAACATTTTATGTTTGTTATTGCACATAAGCACAACACGATTAAAGTCACTGCATATTTTGCAACACAGTGAAAGGTCCTGTGGTTTCAGTTAAGGTTTCGCGAACCAAATTTGATAAGGCGTACAAGGCTTACGGCAATACAGTGGTTGTACGTAAGCTATGTTTATTGTACGACAAATCGGTAACCATGACTGTATTGCAAACTACAGTCTTTGACGAAAACCGTTAGAAAGGTATTGTATTGCACTGGAATGGAATTTAAACGAGTTAACAATGTCTTTTAGGTTGACAAGTATAAGCACCACTGGATAATCAAACGACGAATTTCAACAAACACTTACACAGCTACAAACCGAGTAAAATGGTTCGTAGCTGTGTAAGTGTTTGTTAAAATTGTTCTTAAAATTGCTAAAATATTTTTATTTGTAACTAAACAACAAAAAGTAAAAAAAAATCTTGCAAATCTAAGGAGTGTTTACACTTCAAGTAGAATTTGCTCCACCTGGCAATATATATCAACCCATTTTTGTCCTATAAATATTTAAACCTTTTAAATCAAATGTTTTTGTTAATACCAGTTTTGTTCTTTTAAGCTAAAAAAAGTTAAACTCCTAGATTGTGTTTAAAGTCTAGGTTGCACTGTTTTGTACAAACCAATCGAACCCGTTTAAGCTACATTGTTAAGCTAGAACGAACTCACTTGCATGTCTAAATGCCTTTAAACCCCAGCAACGAGGCACATTCACTTTAAGTTGCTTCGTGCAGCCACAAGTTTCAAGGGAGGCCCACAGCTTGATGTTGCAGATTAATCGCGCTCCGCCCTGACTACAGGGCAACGTTGGATTGTAATCGAGATTTACCGGTTTGTGCTGCGCCAGATTGACAGATATCGCAGGTCTAGAGTTGTCACAACACACATCGCCACAAATACACGGTCTACCTTGCTTGTAAGAAAGTTTTGGCGCCGCCCCAACTTGCTGTGGCATTTTGATATGATTTTAATCTGAAGCCCATTAAAGTTTTTTTAATTTTGTATAACACATATTCCAAAAATCAGTAAAATTAAACGAGGATTAATACATAAGCGTTCTAAACTATTTAACCGTGTATATGACGTCGCATGGTAGTATCCTATTTTAGAAAACAGTACTAAAACAGCTGATCATATTTCGAAACTTACGCTACAAAACTCTTGGGCTTTTTATATTTATTTAGGTTGGAAAAAGGTATTTAATACAAATATTTGAAATATTAAAAAATAATAAAAACAAATATTCTTAATCAAAAATAAATTATTCGTTTGGCAAGGTTAAGTTGATGCTGAAGGCAATGAGAGACCTACTGTACAATTCACCTGGTACAATTGCCTTATTTAGTCATTACGTCCACAATAAGACATGACAAAGATAATAATGGTTGTGTGTGACGTCATCGTTAAAACAATATTCCAGCACAAACGATTCGATTCTGCCCTTTATGAGAAATAATGCCGTTTGTTTACAATAGTCAGCTGCAACTTGCGCGTCTTTAACGTCTTGGGAGTCAGAAAAAGAAATCTTGCAATCGCAGTATTTTAAGCGCATTACGTAAGTTACGCAACTGCGCATATTGAATAACGTGAAATGCAAGATGCACAGTTGCTTTCACCATAATATAATCTATACAAGCTGCCAAGATAAAACTATGTTAAGATTTAGGTGATATTGAGAATAATATCAATCCTACGCAAAATGTGCCATTGTTTAAACGTTCTATTGAAACAATGCTCTTTGTTATCGCCATGATAATTGAGTTTTCCAAAAGTGGAATACGAAATTAAAATCGCAATTAGCAGCATTTTTCATCTTTAAATATTAATACCGATAAATATCAAAACATTCGATAAATAAAAATGTTTCTTAAAATGAACAGAAATGGCCTATACTCTTTTTACAAGTATTGTCTGCGGTAGATTCCTTACATACAAAAGCTATTCAGCTTCTTTGAATTCAGATAAAAAAGTGTTTACTCGAAAATGCCAAAATATCACTCAGTACAAAGGATGTTTATCGCGAAAATCAAAACTTGTCAAAAGCATCAAACGTTCCGCAATTTAAAGTCCACATACCTCCAATTAATGCGGCGTATTTAGAGAAAAAACCTGGTGTACAACATAGATATGCTGGAACATACAAAATAAATCTGATAACTGAGCAGATAATCTGTAAAACTCGCCTAATCAGTGAATACATTAAGCATCTGCGCAGCTGAAGTAATGTGGTTTCATGCTACAATTAATCAATAACAGAAGATATGTCTTTTTGCCATATCACGAGAAAAGATTTTAGCGGCAGATACATGATGGACAGGTGAACTCAAGCAGCTTTTAAGTGGTCTATCAGGTTTTAAATTCAATTTAAAAAGATGCGAATCTACGTTTTTGTGCAATTATAAGGATTACAATTCATCGCTGAAGTTCAAAGCATGTTTTGATAGTGTTTACTTGAATTTAATGCACCTGGATTTTTAAGCCACACAAAAGATTAAAAATCTTGCTTGACTAAAAACGAGAATTTAAACCTTAATAAAATAAACACGATTAAGCGCCAAATCAGTTATAATTTTCCCTGTTTCGTTAAGTTACTTATTAATTTTATTTTACCTTTAAATTTGAGTTTTGTAAAAATGTCGAATAAATGTTTCTACATAATTTTAAACCTGTTTTGTGAATTTTGCTTTTGTTTCTGTTAAAATATTGGTCACGTATCAATTCAAATTTGCCGTAACGATTTTTAAATAACTCAGAAAGTAATTTGCTTTTGGAAATTTTAAAATTCCATATTCTATGTTTTTAAAGCTTTTTTGACATTCGTCCTAAAAATTAGCGTTTTATAAATAGAAAAATATGTTCGAAAAGAATAAGGAGATTCTTTCGGAAACCAACAATTTATAACGTCTTTCGATACTGACTTTGCGTTTTTTGGTGTCTTTTCGGCCCGTATGTCAGTAAAGTGGATTATCTGACAAGATTTTGGGGTAAGTTTGAAGGAGAACTTGTCTCCAGTCTAATCTCACGACCACAAGAAGCTACATCATGAAAGAAACACGTGGCATTTCCAGTTGTGATTATGACTCACAAGGGGGGAATATCACGTGTGCAATATACATCGGTCGAAATGAAAAGTTCACATTATTTAGGGGAATTCCAACACTTACTCATCGCTTAGGAATTAGCACGTTTTTTAGCTTAATCGCTTGCATCTGAAGGTTGCAATCTATGCTCCACGCCCTAGAGTACAAGTTGTAGCTGAAGAAAACGCCCAAAATTGGCGGAATTCGAGGTGTTTCAGGCACTTTAGGTCATTACTGCTGACGAGGTCGCAAAAATATAAGATCTAGACAACTTTTGGTCTTGACAGTGTAGCGTACTATGAGCTAATCCTCGTGGAATAACGTGACAAGTTTGTGAGAAGACCGACACGTTTTAATGCCTCATTAGCCAGATTTATTTATAATCGTTCTATATTTATCTGCAATTGTTTTACAAAGACGCCCGAGTGTTTACCATCTTAAGGCTTTGTGTTATAGTTGGCATTTTTGGCAAAATACAATGTAAATCGGTCGTAAATTTACCATCATGGCAGTTTTCTAAAAAAAAAATGATTAAAAGTGCACATTAATCAACGTTAACCTAAATTGTAACACAAAATTTTGCGGTTCCATGTGTTCTAAGACGAACAACTACTTAAACTTGGTGAAATATTTACCATATGTTAAAAACTTCATTACGGTAATCAAGTCATTAAAACAGCTAATAAAGCACTTGCAGAACCTGCCAAAAAGGCATTTTACAAACAGTTCAATCGTATATTGCACTTTGGAATCGTGTTTTCGTGTTTTAAACACTTTGGAATCGTTTTTCAACGGAAAGCTTTTGAGATCTAAATTTATGAAACTGTGGAGATACGAGCGACCGCTTTTCGTGTGCAAACAAATTGAGAAACGGTTCCAGTGCTGCTAATTAACATCGGCAGTGTGTGTTATCGCCAACAATCAGCATTCTGCCAACATTTTGACAACATTCGAAACATCCAAGAGACCGTTGCGTTATTTTATCGCCTCAATCACCCAAGAATTCCAGGTATAAGGATTTGCCGAAATAACGCCCACAATTCAAGATAATGTTGGCGCCGAATTGCCAAGAATGTGAAACATTTTATTGAATCGTTTCCGAGTGAAACTAAAACGGCGATTACTTCTGGTTTGACGCATTCAGAAATTACGCAAATTGAGTAACGGAAGTTCATGGCAAGGGTTTTGAGATCACTATCTGTCTGGCAACGTTTCATGATAAACTTCAAGGTACAATTGCTTTAATACCGGTATGATTAAGGTAAGGCTTTATCACAAATATTTGGGCCAAATTTAGTGAAATGGCATTTTTGATTTTCGAAAATATGAAATTTCTAAAGTCGTTTACATATATTCGTTTATACCGCGTAGTGAACGCTGTATATCCAACAAATAAGTTGCAAATAAATTTCCTTTAAAACACAAAAGTATACGTTAATAGATTTGGCAATGCTTGGCTATTTCTTTGGAAAGTTGGCGAAATCAACTTTTTACAGACGTCTACGTTCACATGGGCCCTTCGTAAAATAACGTAAAGAAATTGTTATACTTCATCTTTACCTCAAACAAACTGGAAAACCAAGAAATTCGTGCCTTGTAAAAAACTTGCTATTTTCTTCGGGTGAAATATACGATATCCTTGTTCTGCGGGAATTAACTTGATAGCATCAATAAACATGATTCATCTTGCGTCAAACATCGCTACAATCAGCTAATTGACGTGACATTTCGGGAAAAAAATGTTAAATCATTCACTTTTAGTGTTTGATGTCAATCATGAACACTTGTAAATGTAATCAGGTCATCTTGCCGTTTTTTAAATATAAATTTTGTGATAGTGCTTGGCGTTTCGGTACATGACACTGTATGAGAAATTCACGTTTTTCCTGTTCAATCAGTTGGTCGTGGCAGATACAAAATGCCTGACATGGATAAAGCCTTTAATCGTTTATTTTGAAAGCAACTTTCTGGAGTGGATGTAACCTGCCCTTGCCAACCTAACACGGCATTATCGCCCAAAACTTCGAATTGCGATGAGATTACATTGCGAAGCTTTAACTGATCACATTTTAACACATTACTGAACAAAAGTACATTTTAAAATGATCATTTCTGGACAAACAAAAAACAAAGATCTCCCTAAAATGTTATCACATTTATCATACTGAAATATCTATATTATAACCTTCCAGTGTTGTTAACTAAGTATATTTATCACAATGTTAAATATGAGTGATACATTATTTTCTGAAGTAAGCAATTTATATTTGGAATTTATGGGGTATGGCAAGCGTTAGGGTTTGTGAGATATAGGCCTACCATTAGAATAAATACATAAGGGCTGAAACAACTTTGTCCCACGATCTCGGCATATAACACAAATGCTGTATAATTTGCCATGGCGTCAAAAACAAAATTTCACCCTAGAACTGCTCATTGATTAAATACAATATTATCGTAATGTTTGCCTCTGGCCTTTAACCCTTGTAAGCTAGATACGAAGCTATAAAAGTAACTTACAAGCTTTAACTGAAAATAAAACAGCAACAGCAGCGTTACTCTTTAAACAAATCCACTACTGTCTTTATCTTAGCCCAATTCTTTCTACAGCGGATTAGCGAACCAAGCTCCCACATAAGTTTGACCACTGTCTCGCCTCCAACACCCAGGAATGCTAATCTGTCTGTTTTTACCACGTTGGAACCTAAGCGGTAATGGTGGGTTGGGAACCGACAAAGTTGCCGCTAATCTTCCGCTAGTTGAGCCCGGATTGCGACTAATTCCTATCATTCTTACCTCCAGATGTTTGCCCTGCTATTAGAAGCGGGGCTAAATATAGAGATGAAACGACCAAGCTTAGGGTGAACTTGTCCCAATTTCCGACGATTTCCGACAGAAAACGATTAGTCGTAATTGTTACAGAGTGGGTCATTTTCTATATTAACTACAAGAATTTAACAATGATAAACCAACGCTCTATATTGTTTTGCGGAAATAAACAGACTTGCTCTAAAGTTTTAAAACGCGATTACAATAAACACCAAAAGTTTACACCAAAGATTTTGGTTTACAATGCACTAAAGCCAACTTTAAGATAGCAATTTGAAAAAACAACAACAATATAATAATGAACATTAGAACTACAGCAAACCTATTAAACTCAAGTAAATTTTCAAAAAGATTTACCAACTTGTATGTCGGCTTTACCAAACTATAACCTTCATTATCAGCGAATTATTGATTTTTTACATGTGAAAGTGTTCTATTAAAAAAAAGATGTTTACAAAGTGTAAACTACATATCATTTAAAGACGAGATCTAAACGTTCAAAATACCAATATACTAACTTTATTATTAGACACTTAGGCCTATTTCACAGCATTACAGTTTCCAAGGCGTTTAACTTAGTTTTTAGCTTGGCCAAGAAGCACTGAATAAACTCCAAACCTTTTACGCAAGATTCGCTATCTCATGATTTCAAAGTGGCGCTGATCAACTAACCAGCCACTTGAACTTTGAAAGATAACTCCCGACTTTTGAAGTTTACGGAGCTCCATTTATTGAGGGCACTCAAGTAAGTGCTTCAAGTTATAAACTCATCCAAGCATTTTCACACAAGCCGTTCACCTAATGGAAAGCAAAGGAGATGTCGCTATCAGAAGCTTCCGAAACTACTTCATAAGATCGATTGCGTTTTAAATCGAAAACGGTTGAAATCGATCAATTCAGAATTAAATCAGTTGGCAATCAATAAAGCAAATTAAATAACTATAAGGCTAAGCTAACCTGTTGTACATTTTACTCTAAACAAATATGCTAGAACTTAAAAAATAGAGATACAAACATCTACATTTTTTTAAGCTATCATTTTCCAAAAAATCAATTCAAACTTATTTGTCGGATGTAAAACAGTTTTTTAATTTCTGTGTAAATACGACGGTTTTTCCCAGGGTAGAAGGCCACCAACAAGGTTTCGGCTTCTGGCTTAGCAAGATAAATAACTGCAATTCGTCAGTGGTGCTCACTTCGTTGTTTCAAAACTTTGAAAACACCTTAACTAATTTTGACGAAAATATTTTTACAAAACACCTTAACGAAACTCGATGACAAGATCTGCTTGAACTGTCAAAACAATTTTGTTTTTGCGAAATTGCTTTTGACAAAATGTGCGTAAGTTCGATAGAGGAAACGCACACAGGTTCCCTAAGTGCGTTGTGAGGACGTTGCTAGGTTTTATGCGATTAATCACTCTTAAGGGCAACACTCGCATTTTTTAACCACGAAAAACCGTAGCTTGTTCCAATCGCTCGGCCAACTCTCCTGACAGAAATACAAAATCTGACAACGGATTTACCTTTACTTGTATGTATAGTTTAAATATATCAATGTAAAAACTAGAGCAGCCACTCTCAAACTGTGCATAGAAAAATTCGTAATGCGCCAAAACGTTTCTCCGCCACTTTACTGCAGTTTACATGGTGCACCGGTTTATTTGTTATTAGAAAACTATAATTAACCTCCTCTGAATATTCAACAGTTACACATTTCTAAAACGCAAATCGAATATGACTTATCTACAGAGCAACTGTCTTGCTTCAATTTGAACGACCGAAGCAAATGCCTCGCGTCAAGAAATCTCCAGTCCACTTGAAATGATAAAAGGCACGGTTATTGGAGAGATAACGAACGTTGGACTGCAGACTTCACCGGGATGGTTAATGGGCTAATTAATGCTTGTCTGGGCATTTTCTAGACGCCTCATGGATTGGTTGTTATTAGGAGGTTAATAGCTCGTCTGGGCAAACATTTACGCCACTGTGGGTGGATTACGTTGTAGTTTTGTAAGCCAAGTGTACATTATAGTTGAGGTTGTAAATGTAGGAAAGTCACGACCGAAAAATTCCTGAATTCCTCACAACTTGACTACGAATCGCCATTTACTTAGAGTAAAATATGTGTTGGAGTTAGCCCCGGAGGTGTTTGAATTGCTAACAAGGCCGTTAAACTAAGAATAAACTTCCAAAGATGGCATTTTAAAACGAAATTGCTATTTGTTTTATGTTAAACAAATGCTCATAGAGATATTTCTACAAACATATAAAAACAACCTTTATAACGATTTTTTAATGACTTGCTTTGCTGTATAAAGGCGCAGGAAACCCAGACTTAGCAAGCTGTGCAAATGATTCCAAGAACACCACTGTTGTGAATATATACCTCCCGACCTCCCGACCTCCCGTACTTATCTTGCAGTTCGCAAGCTCTAAAGCAGCGTAGACCTTATATGGGTGTGAAAATGGTAAACCTTACAGCCTTAAAACGTATTTAACCTACAATAAACTGACAACTGATTTACATCCCTTTTTACTATGTTTTTTAACTGCTTACAGCCCTTCACGGTATGAAACGTAAATGTAACTTACAAAACTGCTTTTCTAGGTTGCTTGTCTTCATACAACTTGATCAAAGCCACATACATTACGATTAAAAAAAGGAGTTACACCAATTTGGGACGGTAAGGTCTTTTAACAGATCCCTATAAATACCATTTTTGCTTTTTATCTTTACAGCATTGGCCTTTATTGGGCGCCTGTATATGGTGAACATTAGAGCCCTAAAACGTATTTAACGTACACTAAACTAACAACAACTGATTTTCTAGGGTTCCTGTTTTAATACAACTTAATACAATTGATCAGGAAAACATAAAGATCAGGAAAACATAAAAAAAGTGTTTCATTTAAATACCAAAAAGTTGCAAGTCCAAAATTTGGGAAACCGCTGTAGAAATTTGGGGGACCGTTTCGGAAAAAAACAATGCTTACTACAACCTCCAACCATTAGGCTCTAAACAAACATTTCGTTTAAAAACTGGTTTCATATGCGCCAATAGGGGACCAGGGGCCTCGAATAGATTCCTAAAATTCACCATTTTTGCATTTTATTTTTACAGCATCGGCCATGATTTGGCGCCGGTATTTCTGTTATATAAGCACTAACTTGGACACGTAGGCTTGCTCTAGCTCAAAACAACATGCGAAGTGCGTTCACAGCTGTTCGTTCAAACGTGAGTTCACATAAGCGGGATTTATGTATCGCGGGTTTATTGCTATTCACTTCGCGCCTCATTCACACATTTGTAAATGGCCCCATTAAAAACAGGATCTCAAAGTCGTTAAATATATGGACGTAAACCGTAAATCATTAACCAAAGCATATATAGGACGGGCTGGCGTGGGGTAATTCCAAGAAGCTTGGCTGTAATTCAGTAAAACAAATTCCTTAAATATTTACCAAAATTTAATCAACAATATACAGACTCTACAATGTTTTAGGTATGGCAATTTTTGTAAGGTCAATAAAAAAGCTTTGCGCTTCGGTATATTTGGTCAACAAACATAACAAGAAATTCAGTATATTTATATATATTTACCTCGCACATGGAACTGTCAAGTTAGAATTGAAGCGTTGAATCAACTCGTCAAGTAATAGTATTGGCATCTGCAAAAAGTACAATGAGTTAATACAATCTGTTCCTACAAACCTTTATGTTGCCCATGCAGTTTAAAGCAAAAATAGTGGAATATAAATAGCACAAAACTACGAATAGTTTTACTGGATTTATTGGATTAGTTTGGGTGAAAATGGTTTTGGTAAGATTCAAATTAGGTGCAATTGATTTTTAAAATTGCTAAGAAAAGCAAACAACAATACATGATCTTCCAAATATGTTGTGTACACTGTGAAACGAAGCGTATATTTGATGAAATTGATTCAAAAGATTACATGGAATTGAGTTTCTTTTTAGGCAGTTCAGGTAACGCCCTTCTAATGGTTTAGGAGAGGCTAGCGTTAGTTTTGCGAGCGCTAGCCACAAAACCAAATGATCAAAGCACGACCGGCATCTCAATGGTCCCGTACCCCCTATACACACACCTTAGGTGGGGCTAAACTGTGTTTTTTGTTGTTTCGGCAAATTTGATGCTGAGTATAGCAATCCATCGGTGTTAATTAGCGCTAAACCTGAAAAATCACCCTCAGATAAATCGTAGGTGAATTACAAGCAGAGTTTTCTCCTGAACAATCTCACTAACGATCTTCCCGTTTACTCATCTAAGATCAAACTATAGGTGGGGAAAATATTTGCCCGTAATTGTCGTGACAAAAGAGATTTAAACGATGATTCATGGTAGTTGCTGAGTGTCAATAAAAACTCTTAAGTAAGCACTTTTGAAAGAGAAAACGGTCGAAGTTTGAAAATATTTTTTCATTTTCGACTACTTCTGTGGAAAACTGAACAATAAGTTAAATTCTTAGGATGTGACTTACATCCAAAAGGGAGGCAAACCCTTCGGAAAAAACAGAATAGTATTGTAAAAAAAGTACTAAGAATTCAACTCTTAGCAAATATTTATCGCCAGGAAACCAAATATCATAGCACGGGCATCGAAAATAATTTTTCATTTTTGACTATACTTGTTTGGAGAACGGCCTTAAAATGATTTAATACCAATAAACCTAAAACGAAAGATGTGCCCAAAGTTTTATAATACACTGGGCGATGTGAGAACTCAGTAATAATACCGAACAAGGGTCATGAAGCTACGGTCCGCTGGACAGATCCAATCATACTCCGGCCCGCGGGATATTTTTAAGATGATACAAATATACGTTTATTAATAAATACTAAGTGGAATGTTTGTCGGGCGCAAAACTAGGCTCAATTTGGTTGAAAGTTTTAGTGACATAGACGCTGAAATGAGGATTGCCCAACTGAATGGGCAAATCATTCCTGAAAACTAGAATATAAGGGAAAATATAGCACAAAGAACGTAACTTTCAGCAAACCTGTTTTTATCCAAAAAAGGCAACGAAATAGTTCAAACCACAAAGCACGAACTTTAGAAAACATTTTCTCAATACCAAATCACTACCGAAATGTGTACCACCATTCACTGCGTGAATCCACAGCGAAAAATTGATGGTCTACAAACCTACTCCCCAAAAAACATTTTTCGAAAACAGGAAACCACGAATTCAACTTTCCACAAACTTTGCTTCCAAATTAGGCGACGGAAAATTCGAACCACAATGGGCGTTGCAAAATAGCTTCACAACCTTATCCATCAATACTTGTATGATCTATAGAGATAATTTTGAAAAATGTCCATGAGAAAAAATATTGGTAAAATGTTACCCTCTGTAAACTAAAAAATCGCAACACAGCATTCACGATTTCACATACAGGAAATCCAACTTGTAGGTTATTTAATGAGATTTATTTAATCAGGTTTTCAAAAGTGAGTCAAGTAAGGTTTACAAAATTACTTTGATAAACTTGACACACTATCCGCTTTTTTTTATTCATAAAATACTATAAAGCCACACATTTCGGGCAAAACGAATACGCCGGAATTGTAAGAAAAACAAACTTGGCAAAAAACACTGAACGACCTCCTAAAAATGGACCAGAATTATAATTTAACTGAATTTCAAGTAAGGACATGCCTATTTTAGGAAAGGGCACACAAACAAATTTAAACTACAATAATGTTATTGTGTATAAGCTTAAAATTGTCGGTTGTTGTAGCGATTTTTTTACGCAGCTTGGGTTAAATGTGAGGGTAGGGAGTAAGGCCTGTAATCAGTAGGAATTCCCTTTATTGATTGCGGCACGATTTAATGTTCCAAAGACAGTTATTTTTATTCTGCTCTCTATAATATTACAGTGTCTAATATTATAAATATACATACACGCTTAAACCGGTAAACATAAGCAAATAGTTGACTGCTTTCTCAATGGTTTAAAAAGCCTGGACCAGACTGTAAGGCATGTTTGCGTGAAACAACCTCGACCCTACACAGGTTTGACGTTGCTTGTTTTATGTACAAAGTAAAATATTGTTAAAATGTTTAGAAACAGAAAAATTTTCTTTTGACTGCTGAAGCAAAAACCTAAAAAATCTTTGTTGCAGGTTCAACTCTTTTGTGCCATCTAGCGACGTTACATAAGGAAAATATTACTCGAAAAACTTTGGTTGAAATTTCAGTGATTGTGATATTGTATATTGTTTTTTTTTTAACGTGGTCGGATTTTACTTTAGTTTTAGGGATTATATCAGTGAATAACAAACTGCGTGCCTTGAAAGATCCAAATGCGCCACCAAATTGTCTTATTTATTTTTTAGGAAACAAACTAGTCATACTATTCATCGTAGGCAGGTAAGCGAACATACGAGACATCCAATGCACACTATGCTTTGAAAAACTTATATCAGCATTCACCTAATTGTCTTGTCGTTTTCTAAAAGCATAGCAGGAATACAAAAGTCTATATAGAAGTAGCCAACTTTTTACACGTTTCGAATAAATCTTTAATCATTTCCAACATGTTAAAGGATGTTCAAATAAGAAGAAATATTTATTTTGAAATGTTTGGTAAACACTGGATTTTGTATAATTAATCGACAGTTATGTTATAAGGTAAAATACAATTAAGATGAAAAGAAACCATTAAGATGGAATGTTGGATTTTTATTACATCTGTTTGACAATGTGGACATAAAGAAATATGCGCTATACACTAATAATAAACTTTACAAAAATTGATGAAAATCATTAGGTGATACATGTTTTTATAGCTACAGAAAATTAGCTTTTTATGTGTGATAATAAGGAGTAATGTGCGAGTACAAAAAACACGAATAATGTGAAAAAGTGGGTCATACATGCATAAGTGCACCTATTTGAAGTTATGATTGTATTCGAAAGGAATCAAGCACTTTTTGAAGATCAGTTGGGCAATTGTAATCACGACTGAAGACAAAAAATTGGGAAATTTGAAGAAAAACAAAACAGACATCTATTATGATATATCAATTAGTAATGAAGACATAAAATTATAAAAAAATCTGCATAAACATATTATCGTGTTGATATTTGAAGAAAATTGTTCAACAATCCTAAACTTTGTGCAGAGAGCTTAAAGCGCTTTGTTCAAACCTGGAAGCCTCGATTTTCTTCATTAAATCAGATCTGAACCCAATCATCTCATCGACTCTTTTCACTTTCAGCAGATCGGCCATCGAATATCGACCTGCTAGTGATGACGTGTCCTTTTCACCGCGAGCAATTCGCTCCAAAGTGACGCAAGCATTTGATGACGACATCTGCCGGCTCTCGTATGCGGGGAATAACCGGGCGTTCCACAAACTTACTTTTCCCGAGCACTCGGGGAACAATTTATCCGGGTCGGTGAAAATATCGCCGAGAGTGCGGCCAAAATAAGGCAATTTATCCGGGTCTGCGCAGCTGTACTTTAAACTGTCCGCGACGCCGAACGCCAAGGTCACATATTCGACCTTGCCATCCCCGTCACCCTTGTTACCAATAGCAACGGTGTGTAGGAGTGTGTTTGCAGGCACAACGGCTGATGCGGGCAAATGGCATCCGCTCACAATGCAGCACGAACCGATGTGAACGTACTCGCTCAGAAAGCTGTACTCGACAACTGACCTTTGACCTACTTCCACCTTCGCCAGAACAACGCAGCCCATGACACGCGGTGGTGCTAGCACGACCTTGTCCCTGACGTCACCACCACCTTCGGGGGAGTTCCCCTTGAACTTAAACGGCAATCCGCAACAGTAGGCCATGACGTCACAACCGGTCAGTCGTGAGAGGCGAGCGTCAGAGGTCAAAAGGTCAAGGTACTCGGCCGTGGTTCCGAAGTGGAAGAAGTGTGACGTCACAGGTTGCTGGCCCGGCGCCAGGACGACCACGTGCAAGGGGGTTCCCCGTAGTTGGTGGTACACGAGGCGTCTTATTTGTAGGAGTGAGTCGGTTTGTTGGACGACGTTGATTGTGTTGGAAATGTACGAGTTGCTTGACTCACTTCCAAGCGCCTATTGTTTTGAAAAAGGTTGATCTTTTATTGTTATTGTCAAATAACTGTTAAAATAAATCTATGTTGGTAGATTTTTTTAACAATTATTTGACAATAACAATGAAAAGATTTAGTATCAGACCTCTAAATATTTTCCAAATATCGCGCGTCGGTAATTTTAATGTTTTCACTTTTTAACGATTGGTTAAAAAATTTATTAGACAAAATATTACGCATAAGACGGGCGAACATTTAACCCAAATAATAAGTATCGATTTTTAATGCATTGTTGGTTCAGCAAGCTTATATTGTAAGTTCGGTTAGCAAGCTTTATTTGAAGCTGTAATCAGATAAAAACACAAAAAACACATGTTTTATGAAAAGGTCAAAAGCGGCTTCATCACTGATTCTCAACCCATTGGTCGCGGACTCAAAATCGGGTTGCCGTTAGCTTAGGTTGGGGCGCCGACTGCAGTAGTTCACATCGTCAGACAAATTAAGATTGGGTTTGAGCAAGATTTTTGAAATATTGACAGAATTGCAGGAGCAATAGAAAAACATTGCTCTTTTAATTGAACTCAAACTTTTTTATGCTATTTGTCTTATCTTTTGTTAGTAGTTTAGTGAAATATTTGAGTCGCCAAAGCTTACCTGCTATACCTAAACTTAGAACTTGGGTTGCTGCGAAAAAGTTTAAGAACATCGGCCTATATAAATGCATTCGGTAGCTTGGTGAAATTTTATTGCAAGTTACATCACTGTTTTTCTAATAGTGCAAGGTCTCACCAAGCTCAAATATTTATTTATAAAAAAATATACAAATAATAATAATTTAGAACAGTTTAAACACCTACATGAATTTATCTGCACGCCTAAGCATCGAAAAATCAGGCGGAAAATTTTTTTAGTTTTCGAAAAGTGTATCTTTTGTGGAATACGTTTCCGACACCAAGGGCATCGTCCTAATAAACCATAAAACCAAATAATTTCATACCATGATCAAATATTTTGACCTTAGCTTAGACCTAAACTGATTAAGTTATGGAAGACTTTTAGGTTGTAAATAGTAATAGTAATATAAGTAAAATTAAAGCTAGTGTTTAAAAATTGAACATTTTTTTACTTTATAGCAGTGTATAATTATTTCAATTGGGCAATCGCAAAGTTAATAAAATTTATATTGTGTAATTTAATATAACCAAATCAAAAAATTTAATTACCTGCAAAAAATCTCCATACGCATCGATTTCGCATGTGATCGGCTTTTTCTGTTTGTAGAAGTCCAACAGAACCTCACAAACATTGGGTGCCATGTAAAAAGCACTGTCAGTGATCACATGTTCCTTTCCATCAATGGTTTGCACACAGTTGTCGGTGCTATGCATGCATTCTGCTGTGGGTTTGTGCAGAAACTTCTTGCATTTAACCAGGAGTGAGTCTTCAACCTTGCTTTCTTCTAGGATATAAACCCCATGTGTTGTGCCAATTTCTATGGAAGATGGGTGGCCTAATCCGGTGATTCCTGAAAATAAAAGCAAATCTATCAAAAAATACTCTAAGAATACAAAAACTAGCTGTGATTTATTACACTGGTGTTTAAATAAGAGAGTAAACTAAATACACAAATTACAAGGAAAGAAATAACTGTTTTTACAAAATAATTACAGTAAAAATATAAATAAATGCTGGTTTTTGCATCAGTTATTGATTTAATCACACAATTATATGTGATTTATCGTAGTGAAATAACTTAGTTAAAGCTAAAAACTCAATACGTACAGTTAAAACTAAGAAAATTGGATAAATTATCAACACTTTCGAACAGTTGAATTTGAACATAAACCAATGTTCATTTGTTTAAAACAATTTTATGCCATTTTGTAAACACTCACCAGAGTCTTTGAACTTCCAATCCATTCCCATATCACAATATACTTCCAAGGTGTCAGAACAACAAACAAAAATTCCACCGTTGGCCATTTTTGAAGGAAAGTCAATGTAAGAGGCAAGTTTAACCTCGAGCATTTGAAATATCGGCTCACGCGTCGGAAATGCTGTAAATACCTGGATATAAGACAGTTGTGTCAGTGCATTGTTACCTATTGAGTTCTACCAAAAGGATAGTTATATAATTTTAATATATGTGTGTAAAACAGCAGTTAGCATCTATTTCTTTAATAAAATCAACAGTGGATTGTAAACGTTTGATATCTAACAAAAATACTTTATAGATTTAGAAGGTTTAAAATGTATATTACAATTAAAACACTTACTGTTACAACAAATTTTGCTAAAGAATTAATTAGCAGAAACTCTAACAAAGGTTTAAAGCAGGGCTGCAGACTTAAGACTCGGGACTCAACGAAGTCGGTTTAGTTTGCTGGAGTTGGACTTCACACGACTTGCAGAGTCCTGAGTCCGTCATGCACATGAGCAGTACCAAGTTTCAAAACTGATAAGGCAGTAAACTGTATATTGTACTGGTGGAAAACTGAACCATTTTTACCTACGTTTTGTGGATAGAGAAATAAATGACACCCGTATAAGTGGAGCACACCGAAAGCCATTGCAGGCTCAACCGAATAGGGATTCGTCCCTCTAAGTGGATTGCTGCATATCAACCCTATTTTAGTTACGTAAATGAGTGAAATACAGGTTATAGAGTCGGAGCCGGATTTGGTGCTCGCCGCGCATTTGGTCAGATTAGGACTTGGGTTTATTTTTTAACCAGAGTCAGACTCTTGAGTCTAACTAGGGATATTTTTAACTGACTCGTCAGCACAGGTTTACAAATGTTTAAACTTACTTTTCCCAGTACACTTGCAATTGGTAATCGTTGACTAAAACCCCCAGCGTGGATTATAATTATCTTCTTGGATGTAAAACAATCTCCAAATTTATTTTTCAGCTCCTCGAGCACAACCAAAGTTGAACCACCATTACCTAGAAGCAAGAAAAATAAACATGAGTGCAATGTACAATGTGTGGTGTGGTGAAGTTGGTGGTTAAACACAATAGCTGATAAATATAATTATTTAGAACATGTTGAAAATGAATAAAGAGATATTCAAAATGCTCAAAATGTAACCTACTTATAATTATGGGTTTTTATATTCCTACAACGTTTAATTGTTTAGGTTACTGATGTACATTTTTAAAAAAAGCCCTTTTTAAAAATATGAAATTGTGGTTAATAAAATTACTTGGTATGTAATACGTTCACTATGCAAAATACCTGGTAGTAAAGCTGGAAACAACAAAGTACCAAAATATTTCATTTATAAAAAAACGCAAAAAGATATTTTAATAAAAGTTGAACTGAAAAAATAAATCAAAATATGATTTTTACACAGCATAAAATTCACAACATAGTTTCTTAAAAAATTTAATTCCACAGTGGTCACTCTATCTTTACTTTAGTTAAGACAGTATAAATCACTAAGCTGGTTAAGTTAACCTGTGAACATTACTTAAATATAAAGTTCTTACCTATTTTATATCCAGGTGGATCAGCAACAACAATGTACTCTGCACAAGTTGGTAGTTCACCATTTGCAAGCTTAGTTTGTAGTTGTAGTTGGAAAGCATGTTTCTGAGCATCGTCTGCAGCTGTCAGAACAATAACGTCCCAAAATGGAAAGTTGGATGTCTTACCTGTAATATATACATTAAAATTGAATCATAAATACCCAGTCTAGAAAGTATGGCAGATTTTGACATGATCTCGCGGGTGCACAGCCGAAAAAATCCGGCTGACTGGCTGCAACAAACGTCAAAATAGTACACTTTATGATTTTTCGATGCACTTTGTATTGCATACATTGCACAGTAAATGTACATTTTACAGTGGAGTAACACATAGTACTTAGTAGGGGTCCTTTTGTTGACCACCGCTTGTATATTTTCTTAAAGTTTAACAAAATGGTATATACTACCTTGATTAACTTAGATAAATAACTATGCCCCATTTCACACATTTATGGGCTAAAAATTTTATACAATTATCACAAAAATGACTAGCTTTTTGAAGTAAATTTATTAATACCTGACCAACCAGAAACTTAAACCAGCAGTAGCACCCTAACCCAAGTTATATAACTCCCATGTTTTTGGTATAGCTAATTACTCGAACAAGTGCTTTGTTTGTTAAATGTCTTTTAAATTATAAGTTACCCCGAATGCTGTCAAACTGCTTAAATCTTCTTCGAGTTTCTTCCAACATTTTTAAAACTAACTTCAAAATATTTTGTGTTCATGTGGAACTACTCGTGCGTGAAGCAAATTACGTTAACACTGCAGGGCGTTAGGGCTGCTTATTACGTTTAGATTGCGGTGATATCATAAAAAAATGTTTTATTGTTTTATAAGTCAGGCTAGTTTCTATCGACCAGGGGCGGATCTAGGGGGGAAACGTATCAATATCCCCCTAACTAGATTTTACCCATTTTAACTGCGTAAATCCCCCCAAAATTAGGGTCGGGGCGAATCCCTTTTATGTTTCTCGTATGTTTAGGCCTATTTTGAAAAAAACGGCTAGCCCAAAGGCGTCGTGCGATACTTCGTAACCTGGAAATGAAAATGTTTTATTGTCAACCAAAGTCAGTCTAGTTTCTACTGACCAGGGGCGGATCCAGGGGTAACGTGACCATGTTCCCTTTGTGGGGCACGAGATTAGTTTAGTTGATATTTCTGACTGTCGCTTTAAGGTTGCTTGAAGGTTGCATGCGTATAACTCGTTTGCCAACCACAATGCTTCTGGTGATTATTAATTGTATTATCTGATAAGCGAACACCCAGTTGAAACTATAGAAGGCGGACAATCAACACTGTTAACAACACAGCGCTGTGAACAGCACAGCGCTGTCAACCGCACAACACGTTAACTGAGAAGAGGTCTCCATTTACAAGCGGACAGCGGCCTAAGTAGCCACAGACAATCGAACTGCTGACCGCCGAGATAATCGCGGAACAGCACATTTAGCATTTACACTTTGGTGCGAGTAGACAATAAATCTGGGGCATAAGCCGTTACAGCGTAAATTGTACAATAAACACAAAATCTTTTAGTCGGTAAATAGCCGTGCGCTACACCATAACTAGATTTTTGCCTATTTTAACACTTTAAGATTTAACTCTGTGACGTCACGTCTAAATGTGTTTGGTTTACTAAAATGAACTGAGGTAAAAGAACATCTGAGTAGCGCCGCAATACAAGACGCAAAACGTCCCCAAGTTATCGTAAAGTCACATTAATAATGATTTGACATTGCAAAACTTGACAATGGCACAAAATAGAAAGATTTATTTATATTAATGAGTCATACCAACGTGGGCTACTGTGACAATGATCTTTGCGAAAGAGCGTAAAACTGTATAACCCAGTGCAAACATTACTTGGAAATTGTTGAACAATCCATCGATAATGTTAGTTGTAGCACCGCCCCGTATCTACAAAAATGCGATAATTACTTGTTTCATGACGTAATTTTGTGACGTCATTTTTGTAAGTTAAACCTAACAGAGGGTAAGACCCTAAACTCAAGTATGAGAAAAATCGTATTGAAAGTTAGCAGTTCTAAACTGTTCACCAAGAACCCCTAAATAAACTCGAAGTAAAATTCTATATTTTGCTTTAAAGTATTTTCACATTAGTAAGCATATTGTGTAAAACATACACACCACAAACATAGAAAATGTTTTTACCACAACGTCCATTAATTGGTTAACATTGAAATAAAACAAATTGTTATACGAGAATAATGTGAAAAAATCTAAAATATAAAGCAGAAAATAAATATTCCGGCCTAAAGCGTTCTCTTTTTTTCTGATTTTGTTTACGTTTACTTGAGTTAACATTTGCAGTGCAATACAAACAAACGTTTAGTCGTGTTTTCGTGTAAACTTTCAATTAGCGCATGTTTATAATTTCGTGTAAACACGATCGTGTGCAAAATGTTGCCTGTGCTTTGTAGAACCGATGTGCGACGGATTCGGATTGTCGCCGTAATCTGATTCACCCTACGTTTCCTGAGACCTTCTGTAAGCCTGATTACAAAGAAATCTGAAACAATAGCGCTCCGAAGCTAGACTTGTGCAACAAACCGTTTTAGTTGTGCATAACTAGACGAGGTTGTAGGCTTATTTAGTAAAATAACGTATTTAGTTTAGACGAGGCTTATAACATACGTTTCAAATGAAGTGTTTTAGTTAATTTTATTTCCAGAATTTATAATGCTGCCATTAACTGCAGTATTTTGTTTAAATCTTATAAAAGTATTTATGTTTTAAAGTGGGCCTGCTTAAAGAAGCCTATAGTGATTTTCACTTGAATTGGAGTTTCTAAAAGTAATCTTTACAGTAAGCGCCCGTTAGTTTAATATCAACAAGCTAAGTATTAGCTGGGATATAGCTTGGGGCGACATATTTTAATTGTCAGAAAAATATCAATGCGCTATGTCTGTAATTTTAAACTAAATAAAACAAAAAAGTGCCAAGATTCAAGGAAATAAAACCTATCTCGCAATAAAGCGTTGTCGTAACACAGTGATATTTTTAGTGCAGTAAATACAGAATAGAACAAAGAATATGCCAATGAAGGGAGGTAACACTAATGATGGAGAAATGCAGCGAAGCAAGGAACTTATCTACTTCTCTGCGGTTCGTAAAGATTTGATTTAAAACTTGTCGCCCTTTTACAGTATAAATAACTTTGTATGGGCACTGGTGCGCAAGTGCGTGCGTGCGTGCGTGCGTACCTGAATGCGCGAGTGCGTGAGTATTGAATACGTCAGTAGGCTACATTTTATATTATTGTTGGGTAGGTTGTTCTGCAACTACATAAATGCGCCTTAGGAAATTACCAATGAAAGTTGAAAAATTTTGCGTTCCATAAAGTTAGTCAAAGTACACGAACACAACTTTAGCTATATAATTGTAAGGAATCCACTTTTGTAACTAAAAACTGCTAAGCCGGGTAACTCAATATTTAAAAGTTTAGAGAAGTTTTAAACTATAGAAAGTCACAAGAAGTAAATCAATGGAACGAACTTGGAACATTTCAATGAAATATTGGTTTACGATTTATAATATCCGGCCTTAAATCCGGTCTAGTGTTTAAGATTAAATTTGGATCCGGGTTTATATTTGTTTTGGATATTTGTCTTTTTCCAGCTTGGTGTTTAAACATATACTATATTTTTGCACTATGTTTGCTATACTCGGTTGTACAAAATATAGCTTTGTAGTGACTTTAGTCAATGACTTGACTCAAGTGCACTTAAGTCATTTATTTTTCAAATGACTTGACTTGACCTAAGTAAGTCTTAAAGTATAATTATTTGATTTAGATCTTTAAGCAAAAGTTTTAAGTAGGACAAGTCATTGAAACAAATGACTTCGGTTGAAATCAAATGTTTTCATTTTTAACATGATTTTATAAAAAAATGTTCTAAAAAAACTCAGTTCAGTTAGGTGACTTAAAACTTTGCTGGGACAAGTAATTCTAAATGACTTGTCTACAACAATGAAAAAACACATGTTTGCTCCAAATTGTTGCCGCCACTAAAACAGTCGTTTTAATGAACAAACTAAAAAAAACTAAAAATGAACAGTTTACAATATAAATGATATGATTTAACTCCAAAACCGTACCATTTTAAAGTTAGTTACTGTTTTATACTAATGCATAAGTCGCTTATATCTTCCACTGCTTTTTCTGTATTTCTAACCTGATAAAATCCGTATTTTAGGTCGTCCAAGTCGTTTTTGGTTTCGTCACAATGGTTTCGTCATTTGCCTTAAGCGCTTTCATCCAATCAAAAACCGCGCACAGATTTGAATTTTGGCGCGTCGCAGACAGAGGCGAGGTGGTTTACTGCGGAGTTTGGGTGAGTATTTACTCGTATTATGAGTTACTTGTTTGCCTGACTCGACCGAGTAATGTAGCAAGATACTACCCGTCATGTTGTCAGGCAACTATTGTATTAAATTATTTTCGCGAAAATGTTGCTCTTTGCAAAATATAGCTTAGTAACTTTTGGTAAAAGTATAAAAGCGATGTTTCAATTTACTACAGCACAGCACAATCGACAAAGCTATGTAGTTTTAAACATTATCCAAATGATACCTGTGAGCTATTTAGTAAACTTTTTGGTTTTGAGATACCAAGAAAGAAAGCAACCAATCAATATAGATTCAGGGCGCTACAGGCCGCCTGAAAATTATAAATAAGTAGGTTAGGTTATTTTTATTAGTGAAACCTGACAGTTATTTTAAGGTGATTGCATCCGGAGTTACTGGAATCTTGCAAAGAACAGAAGCAGATAAAACGATGGTAAAACAACACTTTATGTCATGTTTAAGTTAAACACTTCTAAAATTAAGTGAACATTTACCCAAACTTTACAAGGCCGAGCCCTTGCATTTTTAGTATTTTAGTAGGCCTAATGTTTCATTTTTAGTAGGCCTAATGTTTCGCGGCCCCTCTAGCGAAAATAGAAAAGGTTGTATAAATAACGATGTAAAATTAAAAATAAACTTAGTAAAAGTAACTCAAATAGAACTATATGGTAATGTTGGGTTTGGAAAATCATATTTTTTATTCTGAAAAAAAAAAAAAATTTTTTATTCCCTTAAAAATGCCTTGCGGACCTCGCTTTGGCAACCAACGGTGTGAGGTAATACGAGATAGGTCAATGCACCTTATGGTTTTATTTAGTTTCAAGTGTTTGTTTTGTAGATGAAATACCACTTGGCGTTATCGACCGCCGCAACATTGATAAGTGCTGCTTCTGGAGTAGTGACGTTACTCTACGCAGGCATTTACCACAAGATGATGACGGTAGGGACAGTCCCTAGAGGGGAATACAAGAGTTTTGTTTTTGCATATTTTAAAAGTGTTGTTACAACACGAAGAAGTTGAAGTGTCCCTATTTATCATAATTTTGAGTTTTGTTATTGATAGTTCTGTTTTCTTTGCTATGGGTATATATGGAAACTAAAAGTATTTCAATTTGACGATATTTCGCTGGGTTTCACAATAGTAAAATGCCTTTTAATTTAACATATGTGACTATACCGAGTAAAACTTGTTTATTTCTGCATTCAAATAAAAAATAAAAATATTTTAAGTAAAAGACAGCATTAACAACTTAGCTAATGTTATTTAATTTAAATCCAAACAACTACAAAAAATCTACGGATATAGTTGCCTGCTATTGTGCCATCCTATATGTTATTGCACTTGTTAGAATTTACCCAAGTTCATGTCAATTGCAGACACCTGACCTCGTTTTCATGGAGTTGTCCATCTTCGTTCTCGTTTTAATCGACTTTATCGCGTGTCTCTCTAGCGCCATCATGTGTTACGGTGCGTTAAGGCAACCGGAAAAAAGAATCGTCGAGAATAAAGGTTTGAAAATAAAAAAATAAATGTGTTACAGATATCAAAATAACCATTCTGTAGCAAATGAAGTTTATGATTTTAAAGACTGGCTAGTAAAAAGTGAATTAGCACTTCTCAATAACTAGTTTACAAATTTCTCCTTTAACGGAATTCCTATGATCGTTTTACATCTTCTAGGTTGCTTGAACTTTTAATTGAATATGATTGTTTAATTGTGTTTTTTTTAGATTCTCTGATGTCGTTTTTTTGAGGAACATTTGTATTTACTTGTGATAAAAACTTGTGCTTCGTGTAATATTTGTGCCTATTGACAAGCTTTGCAGAATATTGTAAGAATATTTTTCTCTTGAATCACCGCTTCTTCAAACCATATTTTTTGTTCGCACAAAAACATTACAGACAAACTTCTGGCCACATTTACAGTTTACTTGAAACGTTGCACGGGGAAACCCTTATTATGAGACTTTGTGCCAAACTTTCTAATTTTTTAAATGTTGGATTTCTGTCCAGTTCTAGACCATTATACAAAGTGTAATGCATTTAAATAGACAATTTGCCAACGGTTTGCACGCACAGCGACAGAAGAAGCCGGTCCGTGTCAACTTTCCTGCCGGTCCGCCAAATATATTTCAATTTTATATCTCAATTGAAAAATTCAAGATGTTGAAAGCTTATCCTTCAAATTTAGAATTTCTCAGCTTTGTTATTTGCAGCATTGTGACGTAACATAGAGGTAATGGTCTACTTTGGACTTTATTGTACGTCACAATGCTGCAAGTGTTGTGCGCAACTGTTAAAAGTAGGCTACAACTCGTTTAAGCCTTAAACTCTCAGACCAGCTGTATGTGAAAGCTAAGAAGTGTTTTAGTTGTATACTGTTGCGTTATCAAATTTTGGGTTGATTTTGATTTTTGAAGGTCCACCGGTCCGCAAAATTTGTTTTGAAATTTTACCGGTCCGTATGCTAAAAGGGTTGAGAACCACTGATATAGACGGTTTGAGCATATCTCAGAAACATTTGCATTGTTACTTATTTTGTACAACATCATTATTTTAGAAAGCGTTTTAAATCACTTAACGTACCTTTGTTGTTTGTTACTTTATTTACCTGATTTTAATTGTCGTTTCACAGATTCCAAGTGTCTTTTTTCTCTTGAAAATAAACGATTTGCCTGCTACACAAATCTTCTCAATACATATATTAATAGATATAATGCTGGCTACAAAGTAGATTCTCTTTAAGCAACTAAACCAAAGTTACAGTTTAACAGCAATGTCTGTTAAAATAAAAAGCTGATTAACTGTGGGCAAAGCGCCTGTAAATTAGTGAAATGCCCGAAGTGGCGTTTGTAAAGCGTCTTATAGCCAGCCTTTTGGCGCAAGAAATGAGTTACTTTTAAACAGACGGGTCAATTATGTGTATACGGATTAGGTTACGAGCTGAAAGCTTTTCTTATCAATCAGATTTCACCTAAATTGGAGTACTGGCTTCTAAAGTTTATTCTGCATTTGTTCATTGGTCAGTATTTATCGATAAGGAGACTTGATGGGCCCAATTTCATAAATAAATTCTCACAAACGTAGTCAGTGTTTCTCTTCTTTTGCTGCGTGATGGCCACAATATTGTGTCGGTCTTCAACCCAGAGGTACTGTAATCGAAACTACTTAGAAATGAGCAATTTATTGAAGGTTAATAGATTACAGCGTTGTCGTGTGAGTATAGAACGGTTAAAACAACTTCCAACACAATATGAAAATAAAAGAGAAAAACTTGCAACAAGAACATTTTCTGAACTCAGAAAGCTTCGGTGTAGAATGTTTAAACGGAAGGATGTTAAGCAAAAGTTAAAAATAAAATCTAAAATAAAATTTATACTTTATTGTGAGACTAATTTCTAACAAATGAAAAAAATTAGGCCAAATTAAATCATCTTTTCGTCAACTGAATGAAAACAATGCAACATTATAAAAATACACAATAAAATGAATAAAAAGCAAATCGTTCAACGAACCACGAACATGTTGACGTTTGCATCTTGAAAGAAAAAAACAAAGAGCTAACTTTTGGGATGTCCGATAATATCGGATCATAGACGATACCCGATATAAAGTGATAGTATCGGTACTCGTCCGATACTAGAGTACTATCGGTGCCGACCGATACTAAATAAATCGTACAATTCAGCCCTGATTTGCAATATAACACAACGTTTTCTACATTAAAAATAATATTTGCAAAAAAGAAGTGAATTAACTGTCGATAACTTCTTTTTTTTAATAAATAACACACTGGAAAAAATATTTGTTTTTTTAATTCCTTTGCTATAGTAATGACGTCATTTGGTATCAAATCGAACCGCCGTACACTTTTCGCCCAAAATATCGGATTTTAAGATCGAACTAAAATACAAAGGATCGAACATTTCTACATCGGCCTCCCCAGCTGAATAAAACCGCGTCCGAACCGTTGTGAGAGTGACGTCAGTCTAGTGACGCAACCACGTCGACGTCAAGGTGATTCTTGATGTCCTTGACCTGCTTGGAGTCGACGTCCACTAGGAGCGCTCGCCTGCCGACTTTTTTCGGGTTGATGGGGAACGACACTTGGGCTGTTCCACCGGCGACAATGTTACGACTGGGTGGAAATACAGTGGGTAAGGATTGCCACTTTGGCTATGTTAAGTGCTTAAGAACAGACTTGGGCAACTAGATATTTATAGTTTTTTAATTCATTGAATTAGCGCAAAATGCGACTAATTCTAATTCTAATCTAATTTGTAAATAGCTTGTGTGCTCTAATTCTAGATCTAACTAATTCAAATTCTACAAAAAGGTTATACTTTGACTGCCGAAATTAAATTTTTTTTAGCTGGAACGTTCAAGTTTTATTATAAATATAAAAAATTGAAACGTTTTAATTTTAATTTAGGTTAAAAAAGCTAAAAAAAAGTTTCAATGTCCAAGTTTGCCTTAATGGCTCATATTTATACGAGTTTTCCAATCATGGCTTTTTTTGCAGCACTTCAAATGCGTAATCACACTCCGACTGAGTGAAAAAGTTCATTAAACAGGATCTGTGTACAAAGTGTTTAAATTACTTGTGCTTTCACAATTTTCATATAAAAAGTTTGAAAACATATTCAGGATACACTCATTTTTTTAACGCGTAAGGTTTGAAATTTTAATTATTTATTAACAGGAGCTAAATCAAAAATAGTTTACAGCAGAGATTGTTACGCAGTATTAAAACTTATGCAAAAAAAATTGTTTTAAATAAATCTTAACAGCAAAAAAAATATACCAATTAATTTTGAAAGAGCTTGATTTAGCCACGCATCAAACCTACCAAAATGTCTTTATGAGCTTACTTGCAGTTATGACGTCATAGACTTACTTTAGTTTCCTTAACACCGGTCCACTGAGCCCCGGTCCCTCGAGTGTGATGATGACATTGGTAAGTCGGACCGGAAGTGGGTTTGTGACGTTGATAACAACCGTGTGTTCTTTACCAACCTGCAACTTGGTGTTGTCCAACTACACGAATTAAATAGTTTGGGTTAATACGGCTTATATTGTTTTAATGGTGATGGGCTTTAGGCTTTTTTTAAGTTTACTGTCCTAAAACGCCTTTAAAATGATTTTGTATAATTCCTAAATGAATTTGTATAATTCCCATTTTTATTTGTGTTGTTAAACTGGATAAATAAGTGGCCTTAGGTTGGTTAGGATGAAATTATATTTCATACATTTGTTTTGTTTAATAATCCCTTTTACTCATATAGAAGGAAGTTGTAAGTGCATAAGGTTTATCTAAATACAACCGATTTATGATTGTCTATAAATATATTATTCAAAACATTACTGCACTACTAATGTTTAACTTAAAAATCGGGAAATGAAATAGAATTGATCATGTATCAGGACTAGCTCTTTTGTAAAAAAAACTTACTTTAAATCACTTTAATTCAACTAAACTGTGTTCCAAGTTTACCTTAATATCAATAGCTTCCTTGTTGTCCAGTCTAAACTCGAACCGGTCAGCGAACATCTTGCTTGTCTCCTTCACCTTCGCCACTGCGCTCATCCGAAGCGAGTTTAATCCGATGAGCTTACCGTCGTAGTCGCTGAACATCACCGCGAACTCACGTGACACAGCTGTCGAAACACGTGGTTGGAGTGGGGTGGAAGGAGTTATATAAATATATTAAGACCAAAAATTCGATCGCTTTTTAATTTGGTTGGGTCGCCGACTGCAGTAGTTTTATATGGTAAGACAAATTCGCACTGATTAATTCTTATTTCCTATATATTGTTAGATCACAAGAAAAATAATTGGACCGCCAAAGCTTTGCTGTTATGCTTCCGGCGTTTTTTGGGTCGCGGCGAAAAGAGACGCGGCTGTGGAAATTATGCGTGTTATTACGGTAAGGCCAAAACTTTAATTTTCTAAGCAAAATTCTTTTTATTGAAACCTTGTTCTTACAAAGCATGCACCCTCATTTCTCGCCGTGGTCATGACCAGTCAAGCACCTTATTAAGCTGGAAAGCCAAAGATGTTTTGCAATAGATTATTCGAATATTGTTAAACACGTAAGAAATTGTTTTTTAGTGTATCTAATTTTTTATAATGACAACAAGTTATATAGAAAGAATAAAACAACATTTTCCACAAGCTGTCTGCTTTTTTAAGATATTTTACTCTGTTTGAAAGCTACAGTGTTCAATTATCTCTAAGTAGTGCGTTTATGGCACAGAAGAGAATTAAACGAGCTACTGACAATAAAAAGAATAAAGCGCATAATGATTAATGATGAAAAATATTGCAAAAATAACCTCAGTCTCCAGAAGACAGCTATAGACTTACTCTGTTTGGCAGCGACAGGTACAGCCGAGAACCTTTGTCTCTTGATAAACAGTTTCTTCTCCCCGGTGTACTGAGTGGAATGGAGCACAGCAGATATGTCCACCGTACAATCAGCGTCCGTGTCGTTCGTGGCTTTGATTAAAACCGAAAAACCGTCGCCGTTTCGAAGGTTCGCGGAAGGTGACGTGCTGAAGTCTGTGACGTAACAATACAGGTAATTGTCTGGAGCTCTTAATGTGTCGCTGGTGAGTGGGAATATTTTTTTAACAAAATATATAAATCTAAATTATAAATTCTCGAGTTTCTATACATCCAAAAAATAAGCAAAAAAGTATAAACTAATATAAAACAATCCTTATATAAGATAATGCTTTTATACGTCCAGTTGATGTAAATACGTCCAGTTGAAGTGAAAATTAGCAAAAGTGTCCCAAAAATTCCAATAATTAGACGAATTTTTAGCAAAATCTGTTTTGTAAATAAAAACTGAAGTTAAATCAACATTTTACTAACATTTACTGGCCCAAGGTAGCCCATCCTCACATACACATTGACCATTGACCTCGCGTAACCCCGCATACATACTGACCTAGAGTAACCCCGCATTTGTACTGACCTAGAGTAACCCCCTTCCCCTGTTCCTCCACAGCGAGGAATCCCTCCTGGTAGTCCGGGTGACTCCCGAAGCCGTAAGCTCGCTTGAAGGCTTCCCTCTCCTCAGCGCTTTGCTCAGGGTACTTGTACGTCATCGTGACGTCATTGCGTTCGTCACTTCCGACCGCTTTGGTGCTGATGGACTTGCCTACGGAGCGGGTGGTGCGGGAACCGATGCCTGGGAGGAAATGGGTGGAGGTGTAAGTGGAAATAACTACCAGTAGTATTTAAAATACCTTCATCGTTGTAGAGGTAAAAAAAGGGTCGCTCAACATGAAATTCATTGTAATATTGTGTTTTTTAGCAAAAATGTTGCACTTAAATTTATATAATCATTTGGCAAAACTTGTTATACGTTTAAAATCATTAAAATCAAGACAATTTTAAAAACGGCAACAATTCGGAATGTCTTAAACTTCGTCGATAAGGTCACCACCTCTTAAAATTATAAACTTGTTTCAGAGCACTTTTAACGACATAAGAGGTAGCTTTCGGATCTTTAGATTAAACAGGGACTGAACCATTTATTCGAAGTGTGACGTCACTTACTGGTGATGACGTAATCACCGAGTTCGTCCTGTTCAACGATCCAATTGACGCGATCCGAGTTGACTTCGGCGAACACGAATCCTGTCTCGAAACCGAGGTAAACCTCACCTGTGGAAGGTTACTATCGGTCAAATAACAGAAGGTTACTACAGGTCAAGCTAAAGATACTATAACTTCAGGTTACCGTTATACAAAACTAGTAAACCACAGTTTAAATTTTAAATCAATAAAATATACAAGAAAAAAAACACATCTGGAACCATCGTATTGGGAACACGACTGTTTAAATTCACACTGATAAAAATCATGGAAATCAATAAAATGTGTCGATCCTATCAACTAACATTTGCAAAATTATGCTAAAACCAGGGCTACCGAGTCGGAAACGGACTTGGGACTTGACGGGGTCGGTTTGCTTTGCTGGAGTCGGACTCGGGACTCGACTAAACCCACGTAAAACTACCCGAGCACGACGTGCACATGAGCAGTCCAATTTTTTAACTATCAATTAGGGATTTCTGAACACCCACCTAATTAGTTACGTAAATAGGTGAAATACAGGTTTTGGAATCGGAGCCGAAATCGGGACTCGACGAAAAAGCAGAATTATGTCGGACTTATATTTAACCGACTCCGCAGCCCTGGTTTAAACACCTACTATTTCAAGTTGCTTATAGATTGAAGTCAGTATGGCTAAGTTATCCACAACCACCCACCGTTCTTGATAGCTTTGAGAGGTGCAGGTCCAGTCTGGTAAAGCCCCAAGCTAACTTCCTGTGGTGTCGCGTCCAATGCTTGCCAGCCTTCGTATCCTGGAGGTAAATCAGGCCGGGTCATCCAAGACTCGTTCCATACGTGGAAGTTCCTACAGGGAAGTAATAACACATTATCTCGACCCGATTACACTACCAATAAGAAAGTAATAACAAATTACGTAGGATGTATTTATAACGGACAGTATTGTACTTTCAAAAGGAATTATCTCCTTACACCATGGGGGTGACCAATAAAACAAGCAAGATTTGTAAGCCTGATGTACATATCTTATTACTCTTATAATGTTTGGTTCTTACACGCTACAACACCATCACTGAGGCAGTGGTTCTTAACATATTTGATATTTCAGACAAAGCACATAAAATAGGTGTTTCTGTAGCAGCGACTTGGCGGTTTGACCAGAACATGGTTCCCAACCAGAGCTATATATTTTTTAACAGCAATAAACTTTTTTTCGGAATAATAAACATTTATATTAATGTAATTTTATGAGGAAAAACAAATCAATGTTATTACAAACTTAATATGCTGTTGATGGTAAAACATATTGTGTTTTAAACAAACATTTGCTTGTCATCAAGTTTTACACAAATCACTCTATACTTATCTTCCACCTTCAGATGATTGTTTTTAGACATTTAGATAAGCTTTTGGCAGCAAAATAAAATTTTAGGTCTATGATAAAGAATAAGCCATTGTTTGTTTAAAATAAACATTATGTACTTAAAGAAATTTCTTTTTATTTAAACACGGACTTAAGTGCCTTAAAGTTAAAACCGAAATAATAACAGCATCAAACTCGTAACAAAACACAGTTCGGAATAAGACCAAAATTGGAGTAAATACCTATCGCAATAACGTTTGAAAAACTGGATTGGAGAAAAACGTTACCTAGCGGCAGCTATTATTTATTATACCCACCACACGCTGTCGCCACCGAGTTCAATCTCGTCTCCATTAACGTCGATGTAATTGTCGATGGTCATCGAGCCTTCGGTGTCGTGAGCTGACGAGAAGTTGGTGATGCTTCGGGTGGGGATTCCTGGCAATGTAAAAAGGTGGGGAACGTGAGTTACAAACAAGCGGTTGATTTGGTTGCAGGCGTACAGCTCAAACTTTGATGTATAAGTTTGTGGGAATATTCATTTGATTAAGATACTAATGATGCTTTTAGTAGCGAAATGTATTTATCATGTGACATCCAAACAAACTGATATTTGCTTTACTAAGTTCTGTATTTAGTTGAATCTTTATCATTTAAAGACATTTGAAGACTTTTTCTAAGAACATTTGTACTTTTAAAAACCGAAAATTGGATTATTATCGAAAATTAAACAGTATAAATGCCATAGTGGAAATCATAACAAATAGTGGAAAATTGTTTTTTTTGTTGTTTTTTTAGTAACAGGTCATACTTAAAACGTAACTTAAACTACATCTTAAACAAATTCAAACAATATTTAAAGACTTTATTTTGGAAAACCTGTTTAATCAAAGCTATAAAAACAGTGACAATTTACGACAATCGATACACGATAAGTGAGGTTGATTTAATAGGTGTGGTATAGCACCCTAGAAAACACAAAAAAAATGTTAATTTCCACTCACCCAGGCACCTCAGTACAGTTGTTACGAGCCCCGAGAAAACCCAGCATTGTCCGAACGCGACCGACTTATTTGTTGCGTAATACTGCTGCAATATCTCCACACTACCGTTCCACTTGGTTGGCGCCACACCCCCTGTGTAATCTCCCGACCAATTGCCTTCGAGAACGCCGTCGTCGTCCTGGGCGTTTACCTATCACAGGACGCCAAAATATGGGCGTGGCAATGATGTGCAAAGTATTATTTCCAGAAAAACTTTCAGTATCTAAAGCCCTGGGAATGTTGGCGTTTTTTATTATCACGGTAATGTAATGTTTCCTGTAGGTTGTAGATAAACACCAAAATCATTGTAGCTTTTATATAGATAAACCTATTTTTTTAATCGGAGCACAGAATATTTTGTAACAAACAAATTTGAAAATACTCTATTACAGGTCGTGGTAAGAAATAAAAAATGTTTGAGTTATACAGATAATATTGTTTTACACTAAAAAGCTAATTAAATACCTAAAATATTCTGTTACAAAACATTTTTTTGTTTAGTTCCTTTTTTCTTTTAAGAAAGAGTCAAGTTCCATTTATAGTACATGAGGATATTTTTCATGTGTTTTTAATATGCATCGATTGAAATAACGTTATAAGTAGATAAAAAAATTTGGAAAACAATACACGGGTTTTAATAAAGCCATTATATTTGATTAAATCGACATTTCGTAGTTCACAAACATTTCGTTTCGGTCATACCTTGGTTTATGCCATTACCAGTGGAAAAATAAAGTCTTATTCGAAAGTACTTTGAAGTTAAAGAAAGCAATATACAAGAACAAATATCAACTCACCATGGCAGATATGATTCTAGTAACCCACACGGGGTCTCCCCTTTTCTTCACCCACTTACTGGGGTTCGATTTCACCCTCTTGTCCTTGTCCAACAACATCAAACAACAATCGAGAATGTTGTCCTCGAACTGAAAATAAACAATTTAGTAAAAAGGTGTGAGTCACTTTAAGTACAAGTTAAAAATGAGTGAAAAATATGTGTTTTTGCAAAATTGAAATCATTCGAAATATATCTTTATATTTTTCAAGATAGTTTACATAATCCTAAACCTGTTTGGTGTTAAATTTATTTGAACAATCCCAAATTTAGAAAACACAACAAAGCGGCGTAAAAAATGACCAATTAACCATTTTAGAGATTATGTTGAACAGTTTTTGGAAGGAAAAAATGTTTTTTTTAGGCACACTATGCACGGATCGGTAAGGTAGCTTAATAATGAATCTCAGAGCCAAAAAATCATCTTTATAGACACGTTTAAATTCGACATACTCAACCTTTTTGAAATTCATTTCTAAACTATATTTTTAATTTCCGCTTATTACTAACCTGCCCGAAGTTCCACTTCTTTCCCGAAACCCAATCACTGCTTCCCCGGTACACGATCCCAAGGTCATTGAGGACGTATTCGTCACGGTCCACTGCGTTCTCCATGTACACTGCGTCATCTGCAACACGTGGTCAGTAAGTTAAGTAATGAAGGAACCACGCACGATTAAATTAATAGGACCGCTAAAACACAGTTCGCCCAGTAATTTACACATCCCGTCGCCTCACCTCTAAATTATGGACCTATGTTTTAATCAACAATGATAAGTGAAACGAAATGTTGGACTCCTATGTTACGCAAGTAGACAAACCGGTATCAGTTCACAAAATCTTAAAACAATCTTTAAATTCGTAAAAATATGAAGTCCACAAATAGACGATGACTACAGTATATAGAAAATCTACTTTGCAAGACACGATAACAAACCATAAAACATCACACAAAAAGGCAGGTATTTTAAAACATTGAAGCGATAGCAGTGCGACTCTGACCTTTGGCCCACGGGTTGAACAATATGATGACGTCAGGCTCATCGTCTCGTGACGTCACTACTTGATCGTCTTGCAGGTGGGTCGTGAACTCAACAGTTGCCTTGTATCTGAGGAAGAACAAATGATGACATAAGAAACAGGGATCATTCAACAATAGGTTCTGTGGGGCGTTAGTCTTAGGGTCCAACCGAAGCCAGTAAGTCCCAAAAAGGCACCTTTTGTTACATTAATCATCAGTTTGTCACCAGTGCAGTGCTTCTCAACCTATGGGTCGGAATGGGTCGCCAAATGAAGTAGTTTACAAAGTTGGATTAATTAAGATTGGTTTTGAACGAGATTTCTATGATTTGAAAGAACTGTGGGGGAAGAACGAAGACATGGCTAACATTAATTAAATTCAATATTCTTGGTCATCCTACATAAAGAGGACACTTATACATTACACATACTTGTATATTGATATATTATTATAATATCACTGCATGTTACGTAGTTTTAAACACAAAAACAGAAGATACAACAAATAAGAAAATAGCAGGGGGCATGGAACATTATTGGACTTTAAATAAATAGTTGAGACCAGTCAAATTCAGCCGCTATATAGTCCTAATAATGAGGTCAGATATATTAGAAGCACCCGTATTCTCTCGACACATAGGTCAGTGCGAATTTTAATTTTACGATAACCTTTTTTCAAAAAAAAAAACAAACAAACAAGACAACTAGATTTGGCGCTAAAATCCTGAAAAAAATGTCCTCACTTACAAATTTTCCAATTTAGTAATTAAACATTTTTCACACAGAAACAAACCGAGCGCATTCGAGTATGAAAAACACAAGCAGCGCATTCAAAATCAGAGTAATTTAAAATTTTAAGGATATCCATACTTTCCAATAGGAACAGTCGGCGGTATGTTGACTTGAAACGTCACAATGAATGTTTCTTCGTCTTCTGACGTAATAATCATTCCCCACTTTTTGGGCTCTATAGCGTCAACTAGCGGACATCTTATCTTGGAAGCGTTCATCAGTTGGGGGGTCGAACCTAGAGTGGAAAAAGTTTAAAGCTACGCCCTTTCAAAGACCTAGGGCACGGGTTTCAAAGTGTGGTCTGTGATCAAGCCATTGTGGAGTCGCACTGCACAACGAAAACGGAATATTTAGTATTTTGAAATTGGTTATTCAGAATATAAGCCTTATTAAAATCCCGACTCAAAATACAAATATTAAGCGTAAATAATGTTTGCACTTTACACATTTACTTTCTATAAAAATCGCCAACGTGTCTGGCAGTATTGAAAAGTACGTTTTAATGTAACGATATATGGCAAATTTAATTTATACGTCAATAGACATTATCTTCATAACTATAGTTGCACAATACGCACCCGAAGTATTATATAGGGTGTCGATAACAGATGTGCCCAGTATTTTTGTAAATAGAACAACGATGCTTGCAAACAAATAACAAGCGTATAACTCCAGCAGAAGTTGTCTGTTTTAAGCGCAGTTTTTCTATAAATTTGTCCTGCCTTTACCGAGAGTTTAGAAGGAAATTAATGATTTACATTAAGTTCTTTATGTTGAACGCAGTGATAAAACAGGAACCAGTGGTAGTAGCTCGTAACACCTAAACTTTATGAGTGGTTAAATCTTGGGATGTTTGGTCAGCCGGTGAAATGTATCCGCGTTTATCGACTTTGTAATAAAATTAAATAATGCGCAAACATGTGTGTACTACAGCGGTAGGATACTACTACAAAACGTTGATGGAAAGAATTTATTGCAAGAAAAACTTTTTTATTTTCATTTTGTTCAACTTTTGGTAATAGAGGTATATAATATTTTGACACACTTTTTTACCTAACATCAATTAATTTAGTAACTGTTAACAGTAATATTTAAATAGACTAATTACACACATACAGTTTGACTGCTGATTTGAATTTCGTGTTTTTCGAGATGTTTCACACATTAATGGGAAAAAAGTTTTGAATACCGGCCCTGCTTGCAAATTTTTGTATAGGATTTTCGAAGATTTTGTTTCTTCTGTGTTAACGTCTTTATAATTTTGCCCTATGTTAAGTAACTATATAGGTAAATTGGTTATGGATTTTGGGTTAAGCGAATTTTTGAAAACCTATTTCATTAAAGAAAACAATTGTAAGTTTTCTCCAACCCCTCTTCAAAGTAATAATACATTAGCAACGTTAGGGCAGGCCTTTATGTGTACATTTATAAACTGCTTTCTTAATACAAATTTAAAATGCTACACACAACTGTAGCGTGAGCAAACCTACAGTAACTTCGTGTTTGATTGGTTTAAAACTTATTTTATCCACGTGGCAGTATTTCGACTACGTACAAAGGTCACGTGACTTAATGGAGGCCAGGTCAACATCCGGTATATTAATCGTTTATTAAAATTCCGCAATTCCCGCAAGAGAAGGATAACCTGTGAGGTAGTTACTAGCGTCCAGCGTAACGCATTGTGTGGCCCCAATTAAGGTTAATTTGCGCTGGCCGTTAAACTACAAAGCGCAATAAGTTACTACAATCGCTGGTAGGACTTGAAACGTTGTGGTTTTGTTTCGCTGTTTTTGTGTAGTTTTGATTTTATTTTAATAGACGCCAACGTGGCCTTATACATAGTCACACTCTTACACATGAATTTCGAAAAGTCAACATGAGTGGTTGTATCAAAACATTTTTGAGCGCGACCAAAATTTGATTTTTGTGAACACCTCGCGATCAAAGATACAGAAAACTAATATGAAATGCGTTGGTTTTTAGTGATGAATTCTTAGCAAACAGTTTAAAAAGGTTAGCTGGCGTTTTACTCTGACTAAACTATTCAACTCCACTATTGTTTTGTCATCAACCAACTTGACTTTAACTTAAACATGATTTGATTTATTGCAGAAAGCCATAACTGTTTATAATGCAATTATTCTGTTTAACAAGACGAAACCAACTAAATGTGTTTGATGTAATTATTCAGTCTATGTTGGGATGTAGCCTTCCTTGAATGGGAGAAAAGCAAATTACAACAGTTTTGTACAGCGGCCTTTAGGCTATAAAAGATTCGTTTGAAATAGGCAAAGCTTAACATAAAATTAAAGCAAAATTGCATTTACGTATAAAAAATATAGCTGGGGTTTCATGGCCTCGTGGTAAATCATTAAGTTTGCATACTAATTGAGCTTATTTTTTTAAATTTCGGTTACTTATTTTCCAAATTAAGTTTTGACGCCTTAAGAAATCCAGGTTTAAAAACGCTCTGTACAATCACGTTCGGCGTCCATACCACGAACGAGTATAGGGTTTCGGCTCCCTTATCAAACATCGCACAGCGAAAACTCACCTAGACCCAGTTCGAGCACAACTTTGTCTGCAGTTTTGTGGAACTTTCGTTGAAACTTCATCTTTATGTTGAAAGTTTGTCCCCTCCGGAGCACCAAGGTAGCTCCACTGTACTCGTTCGTGTGGTGGCATGACGTGTTTTCCGTCTTCATCCAATCACAATCGACCGTCTTTAAGTCCAGCCCTTCGACTGAAAACGAAAATCAATTGATTTAATGTTTTTGTACTGTATTGTGCCATTGGGCAAGTTTAAATGATATTAAGTTTTTCATCATTCTAGTATTTAGGCTTTAAGTGGGCGTTCGGTGAGGTTTTTGACTCAATTGCATTTATTTATGATGTGATTCAAATCATAGTAAACCTAACCTAATTTTGCAGGATATACTTTTCTGTCCTTATTAAAGTCATGCAGTCATTTACAAGTTCTTAAGATAAATATATTTCGCCACAAAATAGGCATCATAAGTCTCATATATATGCTTCAATTTGAAGTTATTGTCGTCATTTACCTAATTCCCAAAGGGTGAAAAAATTCCTTGTTTTTAGACATTTAGTTTACCATTAACCTAATTTTAGTTAGGAGCCTATATCGTTATGATAGTTGTGTATCACTACTAAATACAGCTTTTAAAACATGACAAGTTAGGAATGCTGTAAAGACCAGGCAGTCGGTGTTTATTTCCAACAAGATTGATTGGTTTTAAAAGCCCAGCTACACTTTGGAGCACGATGGTTGAGCTAAAAGCCCATCAGCTTCAATGCCTGCAGAATGTTGAAAGTTGTAAATTGTGCGACCACGGTGAAAGATGATACAGCCCAGAAGACAAACACCAAAGTCAAACAAATATAAACTTCGGGATACCGGATGGCAGGGCGTCTGGCTTTCACAATTTCAACGTGTCTGTCTACATCAGGGGTTCTAAACCCTTGGGGTAGGTGACTAGTTTAAGGGGGTCCATAATGACCTAATCGAAACTTAGATGTATAATTTGTAAATCAGGTTAATCGGTTAGTTATAGGCCTAAATTAAAACAAAGAGTTTTACTGAAAAAGACGCTTTGTCGCCATCTACATATTTGTATTTCGAGTAGACTTCATTTTAGTTCACATTTATTGGACTCAAAACACAAGGTTCTTCAAGTCTATTTGTTTATGACGTCATCTTTTAAAATTGAATGCCGACCCTGGTCTAGGAAAACCAAAATAATTGTCGGGGGGGAACTACTGTTAAGTTGTATTCTTTTCATGATTTGACTCAAAACTATAAACTTATAATCAACTTTTATAAGGACCAAAAATCCATCCACACCTGACGTAATATATTTATCAGCAAAAGGAATCGCAATAAATAGTCAAACAACCGTTTAATTTACAAAAACTTTAGTTTTATTGAAACCTAACAAATTTATCTAGAAAAGTGTATCGACAAATATAGGTGAAAATCTGCTCTATGTTTGTCAAACGCTGTTTTTTGCTTCAGAACACAAAGAGACATAGGCTACAAAACAGCTGAAAGTGAGCAACTTACCGACATTACTTCGATAACCTACACGATTATTTATGTTCTGTTGACGACTTTGTACTCGCCCGACATCGTGTTCAACGGTTTCAGTACTACTACAAGAACCCATGGCTCTTAATCTCTCAAACTATTACTCAAAACTTTGGAACATAATGGTTGGAGGTTGTAGTACGACGTAATAAGAATATCAAAGCCCATACAGAAGTAGGTATCATTTTGAACGTTTCGAATAACTCTTTATTCATTTTCAACATAGCATTGGATTGCAAATCATAACTGCTATGTTGAAAATGAATAAAGAGTTATTCGAAACGTTCAAAATGATACCTACTTCTGTATGGGCTTTGATATTCTTATTACGTATTACTCAAAAGATTTAAAATACTGGCTCAGCTAGAAGCAGAAGCAGAACTAGTCTAAGATAAACACAAACTCAAACTGGACTGTTGTTTGTAATCGAATCCCGACTGATTGTGACGACAGAAAGGTAAGGTGACGTCACCATGGATTCGGTTGCTGACTGTGGTTTCATCTTTATATCAATAGAAGGGCTAAGTCCGTGGCTTATTTGAAGTTGAAACTGAAATCTGATGTTCGTACAATGGTATTTCTCTTAAGCAACTCGATCGTTCCTGTTGTGAAGCGATTTATTGTTGATACTGATATACCCTGTTAATATTGCAAACCGACTTTTTAAAGCAAGCCTTTAAATGTTTATAAACAGGCATTTTACAAAGTGTCAAACCATAGTGCCACAGAAGAATCCCAACCGAGTTATAATCAATGTCGTAAGCAGTTGAGGATCTAGGATTTTGTTTGGGGAAGGGCATGACATTTTTTTAGAGATAACGTACCAGTCTTAGGTCATTTCGCAACGTCAGAAAGTTACGTCAAAACGCGACGTCAAAGACTACATCTTTTTTCGTCAAAGGTTACATCTTTTTTTACATTACGCAGTTAAAATATGAAAAAAAACAGCTTTTGGGGGGTTAATGGCCACGTACTTTTTATTAGAAATCAGATATATGTTATTTTAAACAAAATGTCTCGTGAACCGTTCCGATCCCAAATGACGTCATTCATATGCTCAAACAAGCAAAAAATATAAAATTAAAACCTTTGTAGGTGTATTTTTCCTTTTGTGAGGCCAAAGTGTTAAGTTTGGTTACCTACCTTTTGTCAACTTAATATTTTTTAATAAATTTATCTTTTAAAATAAAAATCGCGGCATTGGATTGCAAATCACAACTGGAATCCCATATTAAATAGGTATAGGAATGGCAACGATACCACCCTAGTATCAAACGAGTAGCGATACTACCACTTGGCATCTGGTATCGGCGCCGATCCGATATTATCGGACGAGTACTGATAATACTACTCGTCATCGGGTATCGGCGCCTATCCAATATTTGCATACATCCCTAGGACTTTACCTTGAGGGCGATTTTTAAGCCCTCCCCCTAACAAATAGTAACTATAGAGTGGGAGGTTTATCGCCACTTATTGATGACGTAACAATAGTTTTACCTGGCCTTGGCTCCTCCGAGTTTCCAAAACATTGCAACTTTTTGAGTTTGTCAAAGAACGGCATCCTTCTCTATGACGTCACAGTCCCCTTTGTCTGTCAACAATTAGCAGCGAATAGAAACCCTAAGGACAAGCAGCTTTGAATAAAAATAATGCTCTGAGAAAAAAGTATTATGAAAATAAGCAGTATCAAAAAGTTTTAGAATTCTTGCAAGCATTTATTTGGAATTGCGTTAATCAGGAATAAACTGACCTAAAAAGTAAGCGGTTTAAATTTCAAAAAACTCATACTATTTGTCACGAATCTTTATACTCATACGATTTGTCACCAAAGTTTTTGCATACTTTTAACCACTTGTAATGCCAATTTATATATGGCGTTTTTAAAAGTGTCAGTCAAGTAAAAAAAAAGTTAATTACGCCCATATTATATTGTAGACGACAAATTCAACACGTCATTCTAAACAAGCAAAAATGTTATCTATGAAATTACTTTTTTTAAGATGTAAAACTACTATTCTCGGTTATATTACTATTTAAAACAAGCACTTGTCTACGAATAAGCGCGCTAGATATACTTCGTGTACACCAAGTATGCGGAAGTTAATGTTAATACGTGGGCGGTTGTTCTGCAACGAAAGCAGATATTTTCGACAGAAAGTTCCGCTCAACATGCTTGAGATACAATTGCGCTGTATAACAAAATTAACCAAAGAATGATAATAATATAACGTGACTCAAAATAAAATTTCTGAATTTGGCAGTGACATTATGATTCCTGTGGTAACATAAAACATTAAGCTATCATACGATGGGAAAACTGCTAAATCCGCCCAGTAAGGATTTCGATTGGGATAAAGTCGAACATAAAACATGGTAAGGCCACTGTTCTAATAAAGTGGTTTTCTTAATTTACAAAAAAAACGTCACAAAGTTACGTTATAGCATGACGCCTGAAAAAGGTCACCTTCGGAAACCTGATGTGACCGTTCGATGTAGTGCACCAACATGCAGCTGAAATATTAGCTTAAATACATTAAAGGAGATGGCGAGTTGAACTGGCGAACAAAAGACCATTTTCTTACAGGAACGTCCTGGCTTACCTACGGGCATTCGAGCCCGGTTTATAAATCCATATAAGGTGGCTGCCACATAAACAAAGCTGTGCGCCGCTACAAAGCAGACACAAAGCCATTTATGTTGACGCTAAAAGCATTACCATTTTTATGACACATTATCACCTCGACTTTTTTAACTGGCTTTGAACCATAGTGTATATAACTGGCTGTGCAGAAATTGACTGGGTGCACCTATTTTAAGTACGATCTCAGCCCAATTAGGTCTATATAAAATCATAATTAAAATATCACGAGACTCAAGGCAGTAAATACGAAGCATCAAATATTTTCCTTTTTAAGTTTACCCAGTTATTCCTAGCCTTACATTTTCAAACATCAAATATCTGCATTAACAAACTGCAATAAATACAAACTATTCTTTTTTTTCTCATAAATCAAGTATTGTAACATTCAAATATCACAGTAAACCTTAATAATTATCCCACGTTTTCCCTTTCTAAATCACCTTAAAGTACATTATAACTAAACCAACATTTCTGTCATGGGCTTCACCCTTACACTTGAACTTTTAAACATAAAGATCAATGGATACCAAAGCCAAACCGGTGAAAAAAAAATCGACATCGTCTCGATACGAACCTGTATGATTATCAGTTAATATTATCGACCTTTTTGTCTTTGAGATTCATTATCGGCTACATTACAGATTCGTGCATATATAGTGTACCAGTACTTAAAATATCTGCTGAAACAATTCATTTAAATAATTGTAAATTCTATCGGGAGCTTTACCCTAACCTTTCAAACTCTGCATTAAGAATTGCCAAAAAATTATCTGAAAATTCTGCGTATATACATTTTTTAACTGATATCCCATGCTACATACAATATAGCCAAGTCGAGATCACAATACATCCTGGAAACTCGCCCGTTCAACCCGCACCCTTTGAAGTAAAACCACTTGCGTGACGAAACACTCCCATAAAACCACAAAAGCGTTCGATTTCGCGACAAACTTAACTTACGCGACGAAATGCAACTAAATCGTTGCATTCAAATCGCCCCAGGGTGATCACATGTAACGCGCCATGCCTTTGCACGTATTTGTTATGACACGCATTCAAAAATAACACAGGAACTGGGTCAAGTCCACGCATCTGTGCTCCGTGTGGCCAGGAAAACCGCCTAACCCTATAACATGACATTTGTAAAATAAAAACAAGCTTAAGGGCCTTCGTAAATAAAAAGTTTTGCTTGTAATCATTTAATTGTACAGGCCGTTGTAAAAGCCAAACGTAAATTGCTATTTTTCCTATTTTTACAGGTGCTGACTAGCGTCCGATTGTTACACCATAGCCACACATTCAAATTAAGGTTAGGGGGTAAAAGCATAAACAACAAACTTTGCTTAGGCTGTAGTTTAAATCAAGGGCGCCCTGTTTTTGTTTTTCACAGCAAATTTTCTGCCAAATGAATAGAGTTGGCATAAGTATTTTAATTTGATCGCGCAAATTGCCACTTTAAAATGAGACACAAGCCGGCTTATAGACAAACCACCCATATGGTAACTAAATTTAAATTAACAAGGCTGTCCATTGCTTCCACTATAAAAACAGCCTACTGAGAATCTCCTGCAATCAAGCCTTCTAACCAATCTTACCAACCTCCACAAATAACTCCTTTAGTTGTAATCCCTCGCAAACCAGAGACCCACATTCGCACAGCCCTAAAGTGACGTCACACATAGCGATACGATCGGCTGCGCACGGAATGTCACGCACCAGTGGATCTGGGTAAGACTAGAGCCCCGCAAACAAAACGGCGAAGTTTTTGGGCGCTGTGGGCAGATAAACAGGCCAGGTTTGTGCTAAAACTGCTGCTGGATGTGGCGACTTGCCAGCCGTGGAATTCCGCCAGGGTCTGCTTTGCATTAAGGCCGCAACCACCGCCCTTGTCTGGCAATGAGGCCTACTTTCATCACCTACTTTCATGTTCGCAGCAAAGGATTTAAGCGGTTAGCGTTGCCGTTTTGTCGCTTTTCTGGGTTAGGTTAATTTTATGCAAGCTCCGTTTGCCGAGTGAGTATTTTAGAGGTGAAATTCTTGTACAAGTCGAATTTTGAAGAGTACACAACTATTTTTTTTAAAATTGCAAAATTATAGCAATAAAAATTAAAAGAAAATTTAATAAACCATAGCAAAACTCTACATCTACATGAACAAATACAATGCACCACCAACTGAATAAAACTATGAAAAAATAAAATCTGTAAAAATAGACTTTAAGCGTTAAAAGTAATCAACAAAACCATTTGCTGAATGCCAGCTATTTCTGTAAAGGACCTTCTATTCTAAGTATTTTACAATCTCGAACAGCAACTCCTCAAACTCGATTCGTACCTACTTAATGTTCGAGCAAACTATTTAAGCGATTGCGAGTTGTCATTTTATTGCATGCCTGGTTAAGGGGTAATAAAATAGACGTTTCTCTTGACGGGTGGATTGTAGGGTAAACTATTCTACGGCGCAATATCTGAGCGAGTGATTCTTAACTTTTTTTACTGCGGAACATTACTTTATTTGCTTTGCATGGACCACGGTAGGCAAGAAAAATTAAAAATAACGTAAAAAATTGATTTCACAACACAAATAGACTTCGAAAATTCGGTCCAAAAATGTGAAAGTGAAATGGAGCCTTTATAATATACATTCAGTGCAAAACCGTTTTATTTTTAATCAAACTCTTTTCTTAAAAACTTGATTTACTTTTTAAATGAACATTATTTTAATTAGTCCTTCATGGACCCCCTAAAACTAGGTTACCAACCCCCAAGGGGTCCATGGACCCCAGTTTAAGAACCCCTGATCTAAGGTAAATAACTATATTTCGGGCGTCGTTGCAATATCGTAACGTCGAAAACCGTAAACTTAATATAAAAAAAAACGTTTTACCAAATATTAAAACTTAATATATAATAAGGTGAAGAATTGAGGAATATATATAAAACTCGTTATTCATTTAGCAAAGACATATTCTCCATGTGAACATTTTCTGTCAGGAATTCTTTATTGTTTACGTCTTTCTAAAGCCTGCAATAAAGTTACAAAACAATTTGCACAAGACCTAACTTGTCGTGGAAGAAATCGTAAACATACCTCTTTCAGAGAGAATAGTCATGACAAAATATCAAATATCAACGGAAAACAATTTAACCTTATGGATATTTTTCTATTTTGTAGCTTTAAAATTTTCGTCTTTTGATATAGTAGTTAAAATCGTAGCGAACGTTCGTAACAGCAACTTCAGTTAAATCCAAAAACACTTTATTCACCGCGTTTTTGCGCTTTATACCTCCCAGGCTCTGCAATAATGCCTTATTGTCTCCTTTCCAATCTAAACCACGGCACACGCCCATCGCCGGATAAACTGGTCTGCACAATGTTGACTCACTGACCGTTGGGCAAACTTTACTTGCTGTTTGCGCGTCTGCTGATAACGGCTTGTACTGAGGGAAAGCGTTCGTCGATGACCGGCGTAAGGTTTCTCTTGAAAATTGTAAATAGCTGCAAGCCAATCTTGCTGGAAATGCGTCTTTACAACTCGTGATGCAAAACTAGCGCGTTTAAGGCTGATTCGAACATTCACGCAGCCTCGTTAAAATTTATTTATATAAAGATGTTGGGTACACCTTAAGTAGGCATCCCTTGATTTACTTCCTCGTATAAACAAGAGTTATGTCAGTGTTTCTCAACCTTTTTGCGGGCGACCCAAATAAGTATGAGAGCGAAACTATGGCGGCCAAATTTACTTCACTGACCTTTACAAGTGAACAAAACCTAAGACGCTAACATAAAAACTCGAATTTAAACAATATGCGCCATGTTGTAACTTTTCATTTTTTTTAATTTTTAGATATATCTTGCTCAAAACAAATCTTAATAAATCTAGCCATGGGAAACAACTGCAGATGGCGACACAAATGTGGGTCGCAACCCTTTGATTACGAAAGACTGGTTTAAGTACTTCTAACATAATGTAAGCCTGTCATTCCTTTGTTTTATTCCGTATAACCAAGGGTTGCTACTTCGTACAGTACAACTTTGTTGTTTGGCATCGGGATTATGTAATAAAGAAAGTCAGGATTTTCACCTTAGAGCCAGAGTTAAAAAGGGGGCTTAGTGTGGATTAAAATCTCCTTCATCAAGATCTCTTTCGTTTAAGTGTAAATCCTTTCCCTTCTCTCTGCAATGCTATAGAGGTGGTTGGAAAACACAATAGGAACAAAGTTTCACACCACAGTTACCTTTTCTTTTCTTTTTCTAATGTTTTGTATCTTGTCTTAGTGTTGTAATCTTAAAACGTGCTAAAATAATTAATCCTTATTCTCATTTGAAACAATCCACCGCACAACTAATTTGTTTCTTTAAATCGTATGATAAGCAAGCTTGCACCAAACGAAATAAATAGATATAGTAAATTAAAGCAACCCACAACAAACAGCGGGTGTTGGTTGAACAAGAACTCTTCTAAATCACGGTGTGAAATACTGCGTGGGCGAATTAATAGCAAGTTTTGTGGTTAATGATCGATTTCATTTGAGAAAAGGTAGCTCTAACCCTCAGTATAAATAGAACAACAGATGAAAGAACACATTTTCCCCTCTTCACTAGCTATATATTATTCCTACCCTTTAGTTTTACAAATATATAATTAGTTGTGAGGTGAACCCTTTCGGGCATACAGCATAAACATATAAAGTTCGGTTTAATGTTCTTTAGGGCCCTCGCGTGGTATGCCAAATTTATTATTTACAACACCAGCGGCGCACTCTGCCCATTCTACAATTAACTCCTGCGTTCAATTTTGGCGCAAGTCTAACATTAGAATTTTAAGCCAATTACTATTTTAAATATTTAAACTTGGACTTGAAAAGGACGTTTATTGTACACAAGTGTGTTTTAAGAAGACACAGTTATTCGTCGTATTAGAAATATAATAGCCCATAAAGTATAGGTAGCATTTATAATATTCGAAACATTCAAAATATTTCCTACTTCTGTATGGGCTTTAAAATTATTCGAAGTAGACATCCAACCATTATGCTGCACGTTTTTAGTGTTTTAGCTTTTTTTAGCTTTTTACCTTTCCTGCGAATATAACAAATTCTTGTATTTTCTCGCAAGTAAATTCGACGAAATCAGCGTGAACTTTAAATTCGCATGAAAGTTGCCACAAAACGCCGTTAGACGTTTATTACTGATAGCTCAAAACAAGTATTCTTAAACCAGCATGCTGCTTTATAAACAATTAAAGTACAAGCATTAAGAAAATACCTCGTAAAAGCGACGGAGTTGGCAAAATGCGATAAACGTTGAATAATTAAAACAATTTCCAGCCATTTTTTTCCAGATTACAACTATCGAGATACTGTGGCTTAACGTTGTCAAAGTGGAAAAATTACACGAAATATTGTTTCAGTTCCTTTTTACAACGAAAATGTCGTTTGGGTCATCCATGGCCAGGCACGATTTTCGGTGACGTCATAACGTCTGTTGTTACGTCATCAACGGACAGACAATACGCCGACGTCGAGAAGTTTTTGGATGTTCCGCGCGACTTGAGGGTTTTTCAAATGTCTGAAACAAAGAGAAAGTTTAGATTGTGACATTTTTTGATATCATGGCGGATCTGTGCTGATTCTAACTCATTCCAGTCAATTAACAAAAGCGTTTTCTGTCTTACTAAAGAAAGCACTTTGAAAGTAGTAAATGAACATAGAAATGTAACGAAGCTTCCTAACCTTAAAACAGTTTAAATCCATTTAAGGAAATACTCGATACCTTGTGGACTTGCGGTACAACATAGGCAATAGTATGATACCACGGTATAACTAACGACCCAATGCAGTAACCTTCGGATGTTAAAAAGTATGAATAAATACAACGTTAACTACACCTTCGTTAACAAAAAGGTTTACATTGACACGCGTTAAGCGTTCTTGAGATGATTGAAATTTGTTTTAAACATAAATGGGCTTCATGTTTCTTTCTCCGCTGCTTGGCTGAAATGTTATTTGGCTGTTTTTTTATTCGTCAGGTGTTAACACCACGGTTTGCGCTCAACTTGCCGCGTTTCAAAATAACTGGGGCATTTCCTGTTTACATCCTTCCTTACACGGTACAAAAAAGGTGATGATTTTATCAGGTTTTGCTTCACAGCCAGAAACACCAAGGTTTTTTTTTTTTTATCAACTTACTCCTGCAGAGCCTTTGGATCTTCTTGTATTTGATCAAGTATCATCTTCATGGCAGGATCCCTCATTATCTGCATAACTTCAGGGTCGTTCATCGCTCGTCGCTGCACTTCCTCAGGGTTGTTGCGGTTCTTGTAATCACCCTGAGGTTAAAATATAAAGAAGATAATAAATACGATGTTGCTACCTGGCATAATATATACCAGTGCTGCAATGAAGTAAGTCTATTACTTGACTTAGGTGCCCTTAAGTCAATGCTTATAAATGACTTTGGTTGAAATTAAGTGTTTTCATTTACCACAAACTGAGCTATTTATCGCAAGTTTTGCATATTTTTTAGTTGAAATATTGCTCGGACAAGTGTCCCTATTTTTATGGTCTATCGTTGCATTATTATATTAGTGGTTTGGAAATGACTTGCTATAATAATTACTTGAACTGGGACTTGCTATTTTTTAAAAAGACTTGACTTGGACTTACGTCATTTCAAAACAATTATTTACAACACCGGTATATGCTGAATAATGTTTATATTTACATAACGTGCGGTTGTTCTTGACAAGGCAGGCACCAGATTTAATTTTATTTTATTATTAATTTTTTACTTTGATAATTTTTTTTGTTTTTACAAATGTAAGTGTGTTATTAAGTCATCGAAAAAGCGAAAATCTGTTTACTTTATTATTGTCATTTTGAGTGAAAATCAAGCAGTTTATTGACTTTCCACAAGCTGAACGTATAGTACTAAAGAAACAGGATCTTAACACAATGTTTTTGAATAGTTAAATAAAGTTACAAAACGAATTTAAAAGAAATTATGATCATTAAGTTGCACCAAGGGTAGCGTATTCAGCGTGACTTTACCAACTAAAAGAACCTATTTTCCTAAAAAAACACGTAACCCTTGTGAAAAAATACATTAAAGAAAACATGTTTTTACCACAAATTTTTAAAACCCAGTTATAAAAAAATATTCGAAAAAAATGATGAAAACTTGTACCTTATTTTTTCGTTACCTTGGTGCAAGTTTTAAGACATTTATAATTTCTTTCGAATACTTTGATGTAATTGAATTGAAAAAAATTGATTATGGTAAGCTTTTTTTTTCTTAAATGTGTTTTTTTATAAATATTTTTTCTTACATATACGAAAAACTTGCACCAAGGGTAGTACATTCAGTGTGACGCCTAATAGCGTATTTTTGTAACTTCGTGGCGCCGTTTAAAGTAAATATCCTCAAAACCACTAACTTATAGCATGTAAACACATTAGGAAGCTTATACTTACGTGCAGGCATCTCCTCATTCCGTCGGTAGCTTCAGTGTTACTTGGGTCGATATCCAACGCCTTCTGGTAAGCATCAACCGCCCGTGAGAACTCCTTCAACGCTTCGAGCGAACTTCCTCGACGCACGTGGCCCTTTACTGCGTCACAATACCAAGTTGTTACGTCATAACAGGGATAGATAACAGTTACGTCATAGTGAGGTAAGGCGGTTAGGTCTTAATTAAGGCACGTTACATTGTTAAGGATCATTGACATGGACAGAATTCCCTCAGGTTTTAGGACAACTGTACATTGTGTGGGTGGCAAAACTTCACTATAATAGTAACTCCAGCCAAATCTTTATGTTGAGGAATATGGCACAAACAAATTTTACTGCAGTTTCTTTTATATTATCGAAGCTATCTAAAGTATTTTTATTCGGTTGTATTTGTTCGGCGTAAAACAACATATTAACTTATAATAACAGTGTTTCTCCACCTTTTGTGGCATCCCAAAACACTAAACATGAGTACAAGAGCGGAGCTTTAAAGTGCCAACTATCGTTACTGGACATTTTATGGAGGTGAACAAAACATCAGACTTCAGACATCATTCATATTAGTGCAAATTTAATTAATGGGGCATATCTTAGTATTTTACTCACAGTTTTCTTACATTTTAAAGAAATCTTGTCAGGACCACTTTACAAAAATCTATGTAAAACTACTACATTTAGCGTCTCAAACCAAACCAAAGTAAACACAATTTTGAGTAACGACTCTTGACCCATTGGTTGAGAAAAACTAACTTATACTTCACATACACAGTGCCATACTTAGCAGGTTGTTGACTTACTGAACTTCGGGTCTTTTGCGATGCATTCGTCGCAATCTTTAAGTGCAAGTCTGAATTCTAGCAGTTTCATGTAACAAGCGGCTCTGTTCGAATAAATGGTTGCATTACTCGGGTCACGCTTGATCGCCTCCGTGTAGGATTTCAATGCTTCTGGGTATTTGCCTGAATAAAGAATATGAAAAATTAATAAAAATCCACCAAGTTTTAGGTGCTATGATGATTACCCCTAGCAAAAACTTTGGGTGATCAGAACCCTAGAAAATGGCACATATACCCACAAAATATGGGGCATTTTTGCATAAAAATGTCAAACATAAATTATGCCAGAATTAGTCCAGTCTATTTGGACATTTTTACCCTTTTTACAACTTTCTGGCATATATATCATTTATCAGAAGCCATACTGTATGTTACACATCACAAATAATTATTAGGCCAGATAATCTGAAGTTTTTTGATTACAACTTCAACTTTAGCAAATAAAATAGTATTAAAGTAGTTTAGGTTAATAATTTCACAGTAATATCATAAAAAAATTTGGTGTAAATATTACAAACAAATGTTACCAGAATAAAGAGATATAAATTCGAAACGTTCAAAATGTTACCTACTTTTACATGGGCTTTGGTATTTCTATTTAATCTTACCCGCTTTGTACATTTCATTTCCCTTATTCTTTTCTTCTTGTGACAACTCTGGGTTGATGTACGCAAGTCGTTCCGCTTCAGCGATTGCCTTCTGGCACTGTTGCAATTTGTTGAGCCTTTATTGCGGTGTTCCGACAATGCTTTCTCATAGTAAGTAACTGCACTTTTGTATTCCTTCTCTTTGAAATATGAATTTCCAATCCGACTGAATGCCCTGATAAAACAAGTTTTAGTTTAAGATTATAAAGTATTGTGTGAACAGCTACTAATAAACAAAACTTATACCTAGATCTAAAATGGATTTTTTTAATTTTACACCCTTTTTATGAAATAAGCTCTATAAAAAATACATTAAACATTGGACAACATACTATTTAAATTATTTGTTGAATATTAAAATCTTTTTGAATACAAATTTTAAAATAATAAAACATCGGTCTCCAAAGGTATATTGGCAGTTTTCTGTGACCCTTTCTAGACTATCTAGCATGACCAATCAGACTGCTCAGATTTATAAAGTTATCTATTCCTCTGTTCATAATTCAGAAAAAATGTGCCACTGAACGTCACAAGGGAGGTGGTCTATGAGGTCATAATAAATAAATTTCCTGGCTAATAACTAAAATAACAAATTTTTTTAACCCTAAAGACTGTTTAAGTGAGGCCCACCTAAGAAATTTAAACTCAAAAGCGACCACTCTCTGTTGTTATTTAAAAATACACATGGAACAGCTAGGCATTAAATGGCAAAAATGTAAGCAAATAAAAATTACAACACCTACTTTCCAATAAGTTGAAAGTCCGCCCTGTTCTGCCGTCCTACTTCAATCGCATTCTGGCATTTTTCCCTGCATTTTTCCATGTTGTCTTGCTCGTAATAAACAGCAGCCATATTGGTGAGGAAGGTCATATTTTTGGGGTCAAGGTCACAGGCCTTCTGGTAATGTTCGAGGGCATTTTCAAATTCTTTCTTTTTGTAAGCAGCGTTTCCCAATTGCTTCTCATCTTGAGCCTAATAAATGCAAAATCGTTGCTTTGAAGATTTGATTTACCCATATTTTGGTGTTAACATAAAAAATCTAAATAGCAAAGTTTAAAAAACATTTTTAACGACTACATATTTTTGGATCATATTTGATGAGAAGTAGAGAATAAATTTTCTTTTAATTTCAGGAGATAAAAATAATTTTAAGAAAATCGGTGATAAAAACTTCATACTTTACACTACATTTGCAATGAAACGAGACTCACAGCTTTTTCATTGTCCTTTAATTCCGGTTCTTTAGGTTCTTTTTTCGGCGTCGGGGTCGAATTTGGTGCCGGTTCCGTGTCCATCGGTTCCTCTTGACCCCCGTTGGCCATTTGAAGGTCGATTCCAAGAATAACGCTTAACGTCTTCTGGAACTTTGGATTCCCCAAGTAACTAAACAAATAGAAGAAATGCAGTTTTACAATTAAGTAAATGAAAAATTTATTAGAATTTTGGGAAATGTTTGTTTACTTTATAAGATCTTTGTGGTTGCCAAAATTAAAATTATTTTAAGCCTAAATAAAAACAAACACCCATTTGTAAAAACTGTTATTTGGGGACACAATAGTTTAGCAGAATGAAAAAAATAAAAAGGCATTCTTAGTATAAAACGTTTTTTTAACAGCTTTTAAAAAAGGTGGGCTTTAGGATATGAATCTAACTAAAAAATAAAAGGTTTTCTAAAGCATTTTTAAACCACAAGAACACACACAAAAAAAACAGTTTTACTACAATTAAAAAACAAGTGAATGATGCACAATAATCTTAAAAATGGCATTTTACGTTCCAAGGTCTTTGGGATTTTTGCTGAGATTAATCAGCATTTGTAGGTAGGCAGGATCGTTAAAGTATTCTTTGGTTGTTGGGTTTGACTTCAGTTTCTGAATCATTCCGTTCAGGTCAGAGAATGGGTTGACTTCTTGGCTACCTGCAGGACCTTTGAAAATAATAAAAGTTAGGAAAAACATTTTTTTTTAATTTAAAGGTATTAGTAATTAAAAAATATGGGGAAATGGAAACATAATATTATTAACACTGATATCAAAATTGAAGAATAAAGATTTAAACTTCATTTAACGAAATGGTTTGGTTACACCTAATTATACTGATTTGAACCCTTTTTAAATAGAACTATTTTTTTAAAGGTACACCGTTTTTACATATTTTTTTAAAACTTTGAAACAATTTTAATATTTTTTTTGAAACTGGTTTTTAAAACAAATAATAACAGTTAATTAACAAATAAATTTTAAAGCTTGTTTAAAAATTGACATGGTTGCAAACCTGTTAAATGCTCGTTGCATTGCTCGACTCCCTTCTTCAATTGTTCGTTATTTGAATCAAACTTTAAACCTTCCTCATAAGACATTTTGGCTTCTTCATAGCGATTTAAAAACTCAAGGGCAGATCCTTTTCTTGAATAACCCTAAATTAAACAAAAACACTTGGGAAAACATTTTCGAAACATTAAACATTGTGCAACACTCTGGATAGTCAAGGTAAAAATTAAATTGATGAACATTTTGGATTGTGTCTTAAACAATAATATAGTGAAGAAAAAACAAAGCAGTTATTTATCAAAGCCTAAAAAATGTATCAAATTGTGAAAACACAATGCTATGTTAGTACTAAGAAATATAATGTTTTTCTTGGCAACAACATAACTTTCAGTGATTAAAAAAAAAGAACAACACATTGATAAAAATAAAAACAAACTTAAAATAATATCTGAACTTACCTTTGGCCAGTCGGGCTTAATTTCAATTACAGTTTCTGCGTCTTTTAAAGCGGCCACATAATTTTCCTGCTTTGCATAAGCGGCTGATCGGTTGCTGTACAAAACATGGTTCTTTCCGTCCAATTTTATGGCCTGTAAATAAGATAATTTGAGATTACAAATGATTACTTGCTTTAAGCTGGTCTACATTCTCTAGCAGGTGAATACCGTTATTTTTTAATTCAATGTGTTCACACTTAAAAAAAGGGCGCTGGTCTCGAATCCTACTACCGTTATTAAATTAACACGCAATTTTTGGGTTAGGATGAGAGTTAGCGTTTTGGTGTGGGTGGATCAAGTATTTTATATTCATTATTTAATAATAACACTTGACCCACCCTAACCAAACGCTAACCCACACCCCACCCCTATAATATTCTGCATTGTGGTAGGATTTCTAGACCAAAAAGTGATGTTAGACTCCAATTCACATATGCAAAAAAATCTGGCAAAAAAACATGCACACTCCAAAGACCTCAGCATGAAGGGCCATGATATGCATACTGGACTTGAAGGGTCTTCATTAAACATTTAGAGATATATAAATAAAAAATGGGCACTGGTCTAGAATCCTACCGCCTTAACATTTATTAAATCAATACACAATATTTTGGGGTGCGAGTTAGCGTCTGGGTTTAGGCGGGTCAAGCAATATTATTTTAATAATACTTGACCCACTCACACCCAAACGCTAACCCACACCCAAACCAAAATAATGTTTGTTATGGTAGTATTGTAGTCCAACGAAAAATGTTCGGTATTAAACTTATTTCTATAACTCTGTTTTATGAACTAAATACTTAATTTTAAAATTAAATGCTTTTTGTAAGGTTAGGATGAATTATTGTTTAATAAATGCTTCATTGTACTTACATCGCTGTAGAAGTCTATAGCTTCTTTTGTGTTTCCATCTCTCAGAGCTTGATTTCCCTTGTTCTTCAATTCATCAACACTTCCCTGCTCGACAAAATCAAAATTAGAAAAGCCACACAAAGAGGTAATACAATTCGTTTAATGAAAAATACAACATGTTTCGGGTCAAACTCAAAATACATACAGGAAAAAGTGACGCTCTTTCAGTTATGCACATAGAAAGTATGCAAAAAAACAAAAAAATACTGCATACCACAAGTTATTATATTTATTATTAATAATAGCACTTGGTCCACCATCACCCAAACGCTAACCCGCACCCTATCCCAAACAATATGCGTTGTGGTATGCGATATTTGTAGATCATTTTTTTGCAAATATTTCTACGAGCATAACTGAAGGAGCGCCGAAAAAGCTCACACACACTATAAACACTTTTGGGCGCTGGTCTAGAATTCTACCACAACGCACATTATTTAGGTTAGAGTGCAGGTTAGCGTTTGCGTTTGTGGGTCAGGTATTATTATATTCATTGTCAAACGTGAATTGTGTATAAAAAAATCTTCTTTTGTTTTTTGGTGTTTAAGAAATACAATTCTAACAAACCGACGAAAAATATGCCTGTTTATAATATGATTCAAATTTAACAAAAATAAAAACAAAAGTTAAATAACGCAAGTCATGACCAATTATAAAAACTTTTAGCGCTAATCTTGAATCCTGCCACATTTTCGACCAGCACCGAAATTTACTTTTCACTTACCATTTTAATGAACAACGTTTTAAGAAACAAGGTTTTTACACAAAATCAACTTTCGAAACAAAACAGAAAACGCGAAGCATGAGTTTTCGAGAATTCTCGAATTTTCTTATCCAATCAGAGAAATGTTACACACCATATTATTTCATAAAACGTCTTTAGGATTTTAAAAGCAAAAATTGTGTTGTAAACCTGTTTAAATATATTAATTTATGCTGATAACATCAAGTAAGGACGAAATTTTATCTAAATCCAATCTAAATCGCCGTCCAAAATAACAAAATACCCTTTTTAATTAAAATGTTATAAACTCAAAGAGGTAACTCACCATCTGAATATCTTTCATATTAAATACTGCAAACATAACGAATTTTGTTAACAAATTGAATTGCTGGTGATCCAAATTACAGTATTTATAATTTAAATAATTATATGTTTTTCTACTTTTATTTTTACCCACGTGAATTACCAAGGGAAATTCCCAATTCTGTAGCATGCAAGTGCGCCACCTTGTGCCAAATGAAAATGGATTTGTCAAAAAATCTGAGAAAACGTTTGTTATTTTTATTACATATATTGTTTAGGGCTTGGATGAAAGTACATAAACGTTTGTTATAACTTGTAAAAAATAACACCAACTTAACGTATATTACTACAATGAGTCAATGACTTAATGAAACATTTATGTAGTTTTGTCTAACTTTAACAGTTAACAATCTATGTCAGTTGCGAATATAACAACAGTAACTTTAGTATCTTTTGGAGATTTTAAAGTTGGAAAAGTGTTTGAACGTAATTCACTTCATGTTTATTACAATGTTTAAGAGTTAAAATTACAGTTTATATTTTTTGCAAGATAAAACATTTATTGACAGTTGTAAATCTAGTATTTTGGGAATTAAGATCAATCAGCATGACAGTTTCTCAACTTGCAACAAGGCTTCTACTAAGCAGCCAACGGAATCCATTGGTTGCTGTGAGATCGATGTCTTCAATGTTGAAACTTGTTTCAATTAAACAAACCGAAGTTAATGCCATGATTAAACCTGGTGCATTATTTCACACACAAAGTCCTCAGCTCATTTATTTGAGCTGCAAGTTGTGTAGCGCTGAAAAGGTGGCCGATTCTGGAAGCAAGGATCACATAAAGTCATTGGTTGATAAAAGAGACGTGGTTGTTTTCATGAAGGGCGTCCCAGAACAGCCAATGTGTGGGTTCAGTAACGCTGTCGTTCAGATTCTGAGAATGCACGGCGTTGAGTACGATTCCTACAATGTTCTGGACGATGAAAACTTACGCGCTGGAATCAAGACGTACTCCGAGTGGCCCACGATCCCACAAATTTACCTCAAAGGAGAATTTGTCGGTGGCTGCGATATTCTTCTACAAATGCACCAAAGTGGAGATTTGGTTGAAGAGTTAAAGTCTGTAGGAATAAGATCAGCACTGTTGGACAAAGAAAATGAAAAATAAAAATTCTGAAAAAAAACTTGCTGTTTTCAAAACATTATATATAGCAAAAAAACTTGTTTGAGCTCAGTGAAGCAAAGCAGTTTCGCCAGTGTTTAAATTTATTATACATAAATTATTTGGTGACAAATATATGGTGTTATTTTTATTAAAATGATCAACATATAACTAAATTAAGGGTCATCTTGTAAAACAACTAACAATTTTTTTGTGTAGCATATTTAAAATATAAGCATCTTATTAAGCAAGTGTTTTTTTATTGATATAGGTTTTTTTTATATCTTATCCTGAAAGAAATAATGTTCAGATTTATTTCTACAGTTATAATCTTTATTTGAAATCAAAATGGATACTTCTTTTATTGGTTAGATTGTTTTTTGGTGTTGACATTTTATGTTATTTGCTCACTGCTTACAAAATATGTTACAGTTGTTTTGTGTGTTTGATTCATTTTTTTCCTTAAAATATCCTTTTCCTTTATTATGCATCAAACTAATTTTCTTCCTTAAAACAAGTTTTTTAGGAATATAAATTAGTGAAAGCACCATGATTGCTGCGACAAACTTGCCCTTTGAAACAAATCGCAGAGAACCAAAAATTTGAAATTATTTGTATGTTTTCTTTGTAAAGTTGCTTGTGGTACTGTTTTCACAATTTGACATTTTATATAACTAGACAATCTTGTTAAAATGCATACGTTTTTTAACAGCAAAATGAATTTGTATACAGGTTGGTTAGACATAAAATTAAAAAAAGTTGCAAATGTATCTTTCGTTCTCAAACACGGGGAAGCCCCCGACATATGTGATAACTTGCAAATAAAAATATGAAAGAACACACATTCTGGTTTATCTATGTATCCTAGTTTAAAAAAAATTCAAATCGCTGTATGTTAAATATTTTAGTGGGAAGAATAGAAAAGCTAACCACAATAATAACTTAGCTTTCAAAATTCACCACACCCACTGCCAATTTTTCATTTCGTTTTTTGTAAAATCTTCCACCCTCAACCTTGAAATTTTATAACTAAATTGCTTAAATCCGCTACAACGAGTTTACATAAAACAAGGATTTTAAGCAGAGGTTCAACTGGTTTCTTGCCGATAACAGAAACATGAAAATAATAAAATATTACATTGTTTTAACATTACCGGTACTTCATTGTCTGGAGTTTTAGATCTGTCTTGTCAACTTTAATAGCCTTAAAATGTGTTTTACGAATCGAAAAGTTAAAAATAGCACTTGTTTTTAATGAGCGGTGAAAACTTGTCACGATTTGCTTCTAGCGTTAAAGAGATTTATAAATATGAAGCCATTAAATTCACTTTATTGGTGTACACTGTACACAAGTATTTAACGAGGACAAGTTCAAGTAAATATTGCACCACAGGCAGAAATACCGTTTCAGTTCCCTTACTGCTTATAATAATAGTAGGCTACCATGGAGATGGCGAGATTACTTTCCTCTCAGGTGTCACAACTTGTTGTTTACAAATAGTTCGTGGCGCTTTGGCGTTCCACGTAATTATAAACGAGCAGTTTGTTTACGTTAAGTGGGTTCTGCATTGCGGCCTGTATGAAGCACAGGTTTACCGAAGAGACTTCTAGTGAATGTTCGGAGGAACTTGAAACTAGCGAAAAAAACTAGAAGTTGACTTGAGTTTAATTTAAGGTGCAGTCAAGTTTTTGCCATAAAATATATACGGACGATAAAAAGTGTCTCTGTTTTACGCCATGGAAGTCGGTCTATAACATAGCTCGCAGCTAAGTTTTTTACTTTCAACACTTTTCAGTGGATTTACTTTTGTGACATACCGGAATTGTATTGCCTAATTTTGTCGATTTATCGGAGCTTAGCCCGTTTTAAACGGCATTATATCGGTGATTATGTGTGCCCTAATGCTAAAAGCAGTGTTGCTTAACTGTGCTTCTAGAATTACAAGGTTTGGTTAAATTTATAACAGTTTTAATCAGAGGTAAACAATGAAAAATTTCGTACGATAACGCATAAAAACATTTAGAATTAACGCTACAAAGTTCCGTAATGACGGAACGTTTAAAACAAGTCTTTGCTCAATATTGTTCATAAATATGCAATTGAAAAGTGAGTTTAAATACATTCAAGAAAATGGCGGGATAGCTATGTTAAAGGAATACCTTCTGGTAAAAAATAGCGCTAGTTCCAGACCGTTACGGCATATTTTCACCACTGTTTTTAATTCTACCAACCCGAATACTAATACCTTAACTCACTAATAATCTAAAACCAAATCTATCTTACGTTAAGTAATGCGCTTCGCATGTCAATACATTTCGTACCGTGCTTAAAATACGATTTTTCAGCTAAACACGCCATGAGGAAACACCGTATGCTTTGGACAAATTAATACCCGCTTTGAGCTGCTTGACAAAGCTTAAATATGATCAGGATTTTGCACAGTAATCACGACATGTTGAATAATGTATCCATGCATGATATACGCTTGACATGTGTTGTACATGCAGCGCACAGGCCAAGTATACGACCTTCCTTATTCCATTCTACTTAGGAGGCAGCTAATGCAGACCAGGTTGCTTAACATTGCTGACCCAGATAGCAGTAAGAAGCCTAAGCCTGCCAGCCACAAGTGTAAAGATACGGTGATTAAAGCGTTACTGTGATATACAGACTATATGCTGTGACATACAAACAATATAAACGGTAATATGCAAGAGATTATTGTTATTATTAGTTTAGTGTAAGATAAAGCGAAGTAATAACAAAAAACAGTTTAAATCTGTTATTAACAACAGTCTCTCTTACAGTTGTGAATGGTTTAAACTAAATGTGAAATGCATTTTTGCAAGCACACAACAGAAAATTAGCAGCCAGGGGTGAATAGTTATGGCAAGGCAATGACATATTTCCGCACTTAAGCATACTCAGGAAAACGTACAGCGCACAAAAACATCCTGTTTTTCGTTCAAGCGCAATGCTTCTAAAAATTTGCATATACAGCTTACAATACAACGTTATACGATTTTTTGCTGCAGAAGTTCAAAGGCACCCAAATACAAGTGGCTTAAACTTGATTTGCCACAATTGTCAACTTATAATTCATTTCGTCTAAGGACTGTCCACTTATTCCACAATATATCGTTTCGTCAAACGTTTTGTCTTTTTAAAATCCAAACCAAAGCGAAATTTGATAAACGGATATCGTACATGTTAGGTAAAATTTGAGCGCTTGATTATATTTCGCATTAGAAAAAGCTGTTTTGTTTATAACCTATAGCTAAAACGTTAAAAAAATTGGCAACGTAGTCATTTGGCGTTATCCAGACGATTAAATGTTTTATCATTTGTGTAATATCGCCACTATGCCTAAGCTTAACTTACAAGTACTTTTAATGCAAAATCACAATCTGTCTCTCAATACTTTGTTGTTTTAGGGAAGGTTTTAACGCTTGTTGTATTGCTGTGCATTGCCACTAAAAGTTACGCAACACAGTCGAAATATATTAAATTGCTACATTTGAAAGCTTTATTATACCCAGCATAGTTAAACAGCAATGAGCGCCAATGATCTGAGTTTCTTTCGCAAGGTCAAACGTATTCCGTGTCTTTAAATAGGTTTTAGAGTAGCACACCTTTTAACCAACGGGTTATCAACCTATATAGACCTGGGGGGCACGAATAACGAGTCACATAAAGGGTAACCAGGAGGCTATATTTAAAATCACATTGGATTGAAAGCTTTTCCACAACCGTGCTGTATTAGGTCAAAATAAATACAACAATTTACAAAGACAAGTCATACAAAAGCACCTTGTAGGAATGTGGGATACTAAACATATTATTACGATACCAATACACGATATTTTAAGACAAAGTATCTCGATCCAAACCGATGCTAAATAACGTCATTATTAGGTTTATTCCTTGGTTATTAGACCAAAGTTTGTTTTAGATTTGAGAACCACTATGTTTTATTGTTTATCTATCAAGAGCCTTTTCAAGGCAAATTGCTTCGTCGGCTCACAAATCATGGCTGACATTCCTATAACAATTTAGTATCGGACCAGCACCGATACCGTCCAAGTATCGTACCAGTACAGATTGCTCTCAAATCTTACATTTATTTTATATCAAAATTACATTCATATTGAATAGTGATTTTTATAGTTTAGAACAGGCCAAGGGTGTTGATATAATTATTTGGGCAACCTAGTGCCAGCGGACCTGTGCTTTGTTGGTCAACCCTGCTTTAACCTTTACCTAAACCACAAAAATGAGGCGTACATTGGTATCAGACTTGTCGCACATTTTCAAGTCTCAATGTGCATGTTTGAAGCAATGTCAGTAGGGAAAAAGCTAAATCCAGTGGTGCCAATGATAAATAGTCAAGTGCAATCCATATCCAATCGTACAATAAGGACTAGTGTCAGCAACCAAGTAAACAAACCAACTTTTGCGTGCGACCTAGATTGAGTTCAGAAAGGCACTGGGTAATCCATCATCTATTAGAAACCGCTTTTCAAATATGCTTAAGGCCAAGTGCGTGCAACATACGGCTGTGGGGTAGAGCAACCTGCGCGAACTTGGCGCGCTGGAATAGGTTTTGGGCAATATCTCCGAAAGTTGTGACGATACAGAGTTGAAATTTTTACACAGTCCTTGTATTGGTTACATCTTTCCAGCAATCACACTTTTAGCAAAAAATATTGAAAAAAAATTAATATTCAAAAATTTGAATATTAATATTCAGCGATATTAACCCTTAACTGTTGAGCCAACAAGTTCAAATTTGCAGGGGTTGGCAATTATTTTTGACAAGGGACGCATAAGAGACAAAAAAGTCTTGGCGTCGGATCAAAAGGGGATTTAAAATACACACAATATAAAGTGTGATTCCTTTGTAAGGACAGCTATAAATATTATAGTTTTGACAAGCTGGTAAGAGTATAGGAATAAGTGAGGATGCCTGGACGCCTTGCATGTATAATGCAGTCAATAAAAGATTTCAAAGTAACAAAAAAGGCCTGTTTTTATTAAAAGTTTTATAAAAAGTAAGCCGCGGACTGGGTTAAATTGCTTCGCGGGCTTGGTTTGCCCAAGTCTTGGACAGAGTTAACTGGTTTTGTAGCTCGCACAGCCTGCGTCAAGTAGGCTATTCCACCATTAGACCGCAGGTTGTTGTTTTTAACGGGACTATTGGCATTTTGCCTTCGCATTGCGCCACATCAAAACTCCCATTGGCCGCACTGTCATCAAATTTAGTTTACTGCGGCTTTCCATTGTTGAGTCATCATATATCCTTTGTTCATAAACATCTGAAGCTGGAAGTTTTGTAAACGGTGAAAAGTACAGATAGAATTACACCTCAGCGTGCCATACTTGCACTCATCGCATTTGTTTGTAACTTTCATGTTTGTTGTGTGCTATGGGAATAGGCGTCATACACAGGAAACCTATGCAATGACATTTGTGGTAACCAATGAGGTCCACGTTAACAACTATATTTGAACTTAACCCGGTTTTGAAACAGTTGCACTCCATTGCTTTAAACATTAGCTTTTTAGTTGAAGGAAAATACAGTATATTTGTCAAAGCTACCGAGCCTTAAACGTCGCACGGTTTCCGTTTCCCTAATCCAATGTGTTGTGTTTACGTGAGGAGGGTTTTATGATAGAACGTCTACTGTCGTCACGCCCGCATGTACTTACCAGACGCGAACCAGTTTACAAAGGCTGCGTAACATGTTGTGGAACTTGATAGCTATATAGTGTATTTAACTGGGATACCAAGTAATTTGCAGCCTCAAACGACATTCAGAGCGATGTATATTGAGAAAAAGTCAAACGTTTTACATGACAACGGATTTTGTGCAGCTCAAGGTATCAAAGGCTATCTTAATCATTTCTTACTAAAACATGAGTAAAAACAAACAACCTGAATATGTTTGTTATTATGGCTCAATCAAAATGTTACTGGTATTGTTTGACTATGATAGCCTATACCAGTGTTTCTTAAACTGGTGAATGGTTCACCCCAGGGTGAATCAAATTTTTGCTGGGGTGAACCAACCAAATGGAGCGAATAAGGGTGAACCGTCAGAAATGTATGATAGCTCTGCAGTAAATCGACTGTTGTTTTTTGGTGTGTTTTTTTTGGCTTGTTGGTTTGCACTTAGTGTATAAGTACAAAAAGTTGGTGACTGTGTTTTGGTAGCCTTATATTTTGAGACTCGAGAAAGTGTAGATATACAATGGTAAAACTTAGCTTGAGTTGATCTTAACAAAAATCGAAACAATCTAAGTCATTTTGTGCTATATATATATAGACGAGATAGTTTTATCATATTATAAGACAAGGGTGAATGAAATCTGGAGATAGATGCTAGTGGTGAACAAAACTAAAAAAGTTTAAGAAGCACTGGCCTATACTACTCTATTGCGGTGAACTAATAAAAGTTGTAAGCCGTTATCCTTATTGGTTTGAGTTTAGTCTGCTTTGCTACGTATACTGTATATAGCTTGGAAATAATTGTCAAAGCAAAATAGTTCGATTAAATCGACGTCATCGATAAAGTTATGATAATAATTATGAAAATGTCGACTTACTCGACCTTTTTGACTTTGACATTCATTACTATAAGCTGCATTACAGATCAGTGCATAGTGTATCTAAATAATGCATATAGTTTGAAAACAACCCTAGCTTGTGTAGAAATTGCGCCGTGCATTGGCACATAATACAACAGTTGTGACGTCATAACACTAACTTCCCTTTCCTGTGTCCGCGCGATTTTACAATAATGAGGTTTAGATTAGATGCGCGTATAGAGGGTACGAGTAATATAAGCTATCGTCGAAAATAATGACATATGAAATAACAGGGAGTGCTAATAGTGGAGATATAGGCGAAAAAACTTAGGACGCTGGTCACTGTAGAATTCTACCTCATTTCCTTCCGTAGGTTTATATTGCTAACATTATTTGGGTTAGAGTGACAGTTAGCGTTTGGGTGGGTCACGTTTTATTATTATACATTCTCCATATTTTATTTCAGGTATTCAATTATTTTGAACGTTAACTTGAAAACAATAGGCATTGTTATGTCAATGGAAGTTTCCATGGCAAATTTCAAGCAAATATCAAAGTAAGGTAATTAACAAAAGTTCTGTTGAAGGTTAAATGAAGGTAGTTTGACGTTCCAACAAACTTCTATCGCATAAAACGATGCGGATTCAGTACGTAAGTTAATATCGGTGACATAGTTATAAATATAACCACCATATCAAAGTTGTGATGAGTTAAATTAAAATTTTTGAAATTAAAGCTATCCAGCAAATATTTAATGTGAACGAACATAAAAACGCGTCATATCTGTGTTAACTGTATTGGAAAAAACCGTCAACAGAGCGAAGGAACTGCGCTGTATCTTATTACAGGGAAACGCTAAGAGCTATCGTGAGCAATCTTATTAACAGCTGTGTGCTAGCTTTTGAATGCTACTTGCAACTGTAGCTATTGGGAAATGACCGGGTTGAAGTGTTGCAAGGTACTGTGATTATCAACTGAGCGTGAGGATAGAGCTATGTGTGTACTTTGTGCCTTGGGTGTTCAATAGAGATAAACTCTAAAGTAGAAAATTGATATAATTGAAAATATAGTCGGTCTTACTTTTAGTTTTCATGTAAAACAATCTGTTGTTATTTTATCGCTATAACAAAGCGCGTTAATGCTAGGGTGAAGGTTGTAAAAGCACAAACATATGCTAAACATGATGTAACGTTGTGTCGTTCGCAACGAAACGGATACAAACCTAGCGCTGCTTTTGACTTTACCGTTTGTTTAGTCATTCTAGAGTCTAGACAAAGTTATATTTATTACAGAAAATTAAAAAAAAAATCGTAAAGAAGTTGCGAAGTTTGATTATTTGGCTTTTGAACAAATGCCTTATTTAACAAATATAGAATATTAATAATTAATTTTAGCTTTACAAATTTATTTTTTTCAGAAAGTATGAACGCTAAAGCCGGTATAGCCGTAAGCACTGCCTTGCTTGAATGCCTTTTGTTTTCTGGCGTGATAATAGGATGGCCCAACCTACAGCGAGCTCTACAATCAACAGGGCACTTCAAATATCTCTGCAAGAACCACACCATAGCAAACGACACAGCCCACAACTTCACAACCTTCAACGCAAGGACTCGTTTAAAACAAGATTTCAACCGCACAGGGATGAACCAAAGTGACCCCGCGTTTGACGTGACCCGGAGTAACCTCACAGCCAGCGAAGCGTGTCCAGAACAACAAGAAGCATTCAACTTGATCTTTACACTTTCGATGTCTGCGCTAAGTTTGGCCGCTTTACCCTTGGGTCACGTGATCGACCGCTACGGCACGTGGGCGATGCGTTGCGTGGCAACCACGTTATGCACTAGTGCGTTCGCTGGCCTGTCACGCATGGACGCGCACAGCTCGTGGCTTCTCTACCCATGCATGACGGCCTTGTCGATCTCAGGCCTCGCCCTGCTAATCAGCAACTGTCAGCTCAGCAAGCTTACTACGTCACTGCGTTCTGTCTACGTCACAATACTCAACGGGATGTTCGACGCCTCTGCTCTCGTGTTCCTCCTAGTGGCCGCTCTCAGCGAGCGGGGAATCCCCTTGAGCGATATCTTTACGTTTCTCGCGTGCGCGTCCGCGTTGCCATGGTTACGCACTTTCCTGCTGATGCCGAGAAAACTGTTGCAGGATCCGGACCTCCAGGGTGTAAACCACGAGCGCCAGGACTCTGTGGTGCAGGATAAATTGTTGCCCAAGTTTTCAGAGCAAAACATTCCTGAAAATACCAAAGAAATCCCAAGAAGCGATTTAATCGAGCAAAAACAGCGAAAATGTTCGTCAAATGATGAAACGAGCATTTCCAGTTGTTTTAAAACCGCGTCGCTTTGGACGAACATTCTCCACTTGAGCCTAAACAATCTTCAGATGGGGGTGTTTGTGGGCACGCTGGTCACGTGGTTGGAGAGCTTTGTGAGTCATAAAGCGCTTGACAACTACACCGAAGTGTTCGGCGTCATGCTGATAGGTGGCGCTGTTGCTTCACCGCTCAACGGGCTTTTAACAGACGGGGTTATCAGTTTCTACAAGGGGAGGGTGAGGAGTAAAACAGTACGCACCCAGAGGGGTCTTTGTGTGTCCGCGCTATGCACAAGCTGCCTTGGAATAGCGCTAGCAGTTGCAGCACTCGCAAAACAAGTTCTAACCTCGTTTGTTCTTTTCGTGCTTTTTCGTTCATTCGTAGCCGGTTTCAACGCAACTTTTGTGTCGCTTTCTTTCCCGTTAAAGCACTTTGGAAAAGTCTACGGCCTTTGCCAGGTTTTTGCCGGCTTGGTATCGCTTCTTCAGTACGCCATGTTTAAAATAACAGTCGAATTCGATCCAAGTTTTACAGCAATTCGTCTCACCATGTTGGTTATAAGCCTAGTTACATTAGCGCACCCTTACCTACTTTATCGACAAGCTTTTGTGAATTACAAGCGTAATACTGAACCGAACAATAATGTTGAACTTGTAACTGTTTCAAAGCAACGCATTTAATTCGCTTGTTTATTTATTTATAGAAACGAGCAATATACGTGGAATTCCTGACGTTGTTTGTTGGAATGTCGATTTGAGATAAAATCTTGGCTATCAACTTTCTGTCGTTTTATCCGTTTTTTAATGTGTCCATCAAAAGTTTCATATTCTCTGAATAAAAATGTTACGCCATGGCAATAAATTGACATTTCAGCAAGCAGTCGCGTAGCTAGCCGAAAAAATTTGCTATTGTATGTATATTATATATTAACTGCCGTATCGAACAAAAATAATTTAAAAGCAATACTCAAAGACGATTTAAAAAGCAAAAACAAAATGACTAAAAAGTAGTAAAACTACATTTATGTGTCGCAAACGTAATGTAACTACATCGTTTGTGACGTAACAATGCATGACAATTAAAGGTGTGGCATGCCTGTGATCGAGTAAAATATTTGTAAATTGCCCCCTCTCTAGCTACGCCTACAAAAATACAATTAAACAAACAATAAATGAAATATTAGTTTTTGATAACAGTTCCTGCCATTCAAAGTAATAAGAATCAAAATTATTTTTTTCTGTTGTATGTTAGTATTTGGACATAAGCTACATGTTTATCGCCACTTTCATTCTATGTTTTTTCTTCGAATGCACTTATTATGTATTGTTTTGCGAAAAAATTAAATGGAATCATATTGCTTTCAGCATTTCTTGTGTCTTCGTATGTGTTGTTTATCATCAAACAAAGCAAACTATGTGCATTGTGACGTAACACACGTGTGTTGTTGTTCAAACTCATTGCACAACTAGTGGCTACTCGGGTGTTAATTAATCTGCAAACCGCGATCGAATTGAGGAAAGTAAACACTTGAGGAAAAGGTTCACGTGACAATCAGTAAATGTACAATGTTTAAGGCAGAACATACAGCAGTTGTGCAGAGATTAAACGACCATTTGAGGTGCTAGTACTTATAATGTGAATATTAAGCTCGTTAATTGGCCTTATGGCTGCGAAAGTTTTATGTTGAGTGTTAGTTGGGATGCTATGGTGGAGTTAGCGATGGGTATTTTACGCAGCTTAACATTAAAATCACGAATTTGTACTTACGCCAAACAGCGGTGTACAGTGGCTAATAGACAAAACTTGCTCCAGTTAAGATCTTAATAAGTAATGACCCCTTTTTATTTTTGGTTGGTTATTGTATTTTATGGAAGGTATTACGATATTATAAATGACATTACATGTCTCCTTGATTTATTTAAAAATGTGTTGCAACAAGACCATACTTAATAGGAAAATCAGAGATCAGAACAATTGTCAAAAGTTACGTGTTGAGGATCCGAGTTACCGCTAAAACAAGTAAAAATAAAACTTAATATTTTACACGAACTTGGTTAGGCTGTGTATATAAATTTTAACAAGTTATTCGAGTTTACGAACTGTGGAGTTTACCAACTTTTCCCTTGTTGTGTTACTAACGAGATTGGCTTAAAAACCTCTAGCGGAAATATTTGATCGGTTTCAAGCAATTGTTATCGAACAAAAACTAAATTACAATCAAATATAAAATCTGCGTCTTACATTAAAAAGTTGTTCCTTTCATTTTTCTGCCTGTAAAGTTTTATCCTAAATTTAGACCAGTAGTAAACTTTCTTAAATGGCATCCGAACACTTGCCTGGCTAAAGTACTTATAAAAGCAAAATATAAAAGAGCTAAATGTTTCTCATAAACAATAGACTTAATCAAGATCTGTATATAAGACTAAATAACGAATTAATATGACCGGAGGGTTGCTGGCGAATCTCTTCCTTATTGTGCTGCTAACAAGTGGGCAAGTTGTATTGTCAAGCATTGCTGAGCTGCAAGTAGTTGACAACAAAAGTGACTGGGACTTGATAGTCAGGGACAGAAAACCTGATGTTGTACATAATGCCGAGCGGGGTTACGAAGACACTTACTTACGGGAATATGCAGACAACCTTGAAGATTTGTTGCGGAGAGTGAGGAAAGAAAGCTACGCGGACGAGTTAAAGTGAGTGTCGGTGGTTAAACGGCGTTTAACAGAGAATGTCTTTTAACACACTATTGCTAAGTATCACCTTGTAAGGCCATTCCGTATTATGTTAACTAAGTTTATTAAACACCGCACATTTTAAGGTTACAATGCGGTTAATCAGGATGAATAAGGTACCGTGATGTGTGCTAATATAATTATAAATTGATTGGCCTTTTAAGTTATGTATTTTACTTCTGCGTTAATATAATTAGTGTTGCGTTTTATGGTTGAGGGTAACGTCTAGTAGTCGCCCCCGATAAACGGCACTTAAGTTTAAGGCATATTTGACATATTGGTAATTTAGGGTAAATGTTCAAGTTTAATATGGAGTAATTATGACATTGAATCAAATTGTTGTATATGCTTTAAACAATATGCTTCTCTCCCGACAACAAAATATGAATATTTGTTCAGTGAGCTTTACAAAAGTACACCAACACAACGAATCTGGGACCAGCCATTTTATTAAGTAACTAATGGGAGCATACAAATTTGGGCTTTTATTATCAAATCCACCGGTTTAACCATTAAAGAAGAGCTTTAGTCCCATACATGGTCAACAGAGTAGATTCTCCGTTTTAAACTAACCCTACAAATAAACCTATAAGTTGATTTACGCTAACAATAATTAGAAAAAAAATTTGTTCAGAAAGTTGCCAACAGAGCATCTGATCTCTGGCGAAGAAATGGAGAAATGCTTGGAGGACTTTGCGAGTGTTTTCGAAGACGCTGCGAATAGGAAAGCCTACGCTTTAAAAAGTAATCCATTGCTTTTCTTAAACGCTGAAAATTGTGTTGTTCTGTTTGGAGCTGTGAACCTTTAATAAAAAAAGTTCAACGTACAGCTTTGAATGCTTTCCACAACCTTCCACACACTTTATGCACCTAATTCATTTTTACCCCTATAGCGTTACAATACACAAAAAAATGTTTAAGGAACTTATTATAATCTTTCCCTGGCGCGTAAAATTGGCAGAAAAAAATTAGAGCATGTCTACTCAAAGAATATCCGTACAAAAAATCAAATAAAAACAAACTATAAACTCGTTTAAAGTATTTGTTTTCGCATTTATCAAACAATGGAATTATTAAATACCAAAAGTTTAATATATCCTACTGCACATATAAACTTATATTTTTGCCAAGCATTTAGTGACGTCATATTTAGCGAAAGATTTTGAGTCCCCTTGTGAAAAAAAACTGCTCTTTATCTCCCCCAGTGTTGGATTCGTGGGCTCGACCCGGAAGTGGAATCCTGGAGGGTAACGTCAGGTGGCCAGGGCGCTACTACGAATGCTGGGGATCGCAGGGAGCTAATATATCGGGCCAGTGGTGCGTGACGTACATGGGCGACTCGAGGCCGGTGAGATGGTGATGATGCAACGATGACGTCATATATTGATCATAACTAAGTTTACGAAATTTGTAAACAAAACCACGAAACACAGATTTTTCTGATTGTAACGCGACAATACCCGACTGTGCGGCAACAAAAAGAACAGTGGGGTTTTATGTGCGTTGATAATAAAACGACCGGGACGAGTTATTCGACGATTCCTTCAATTCAACTGTTTGTCGAAAGCAAACATCGAAAAACATTATTTTAATGATGCCTGTTTTCGCCACAATCTGGACGAAAATGTTTCAGGGAGATATATTTCGTCAAAAAAATCATTTTTTATATGTTAGTCATATGTTGGTAGTTTCGTAGATTAGTGTCGATGATGCTGGTTTTTTGGGTGGGTTTATACTGGAAGGTCAAGCTTGGATCAATTGCTGTTGATGTTGAACTGAATATGTGATATTGGAAATCAACTTTACATACCATAGCAAGATAAATGACCTTAATTCTTGATTAGCAACAGCAGAATATTGTCGAAAAGCTAGTAATTCAGGTCAGACACTACTAAAGATGTTAAAATATATTTGTATTTATTTCTCCAATGAAATCTTTATATAGTGCCTGACCTGAATTATTAGCTTTGTTAGACTATTCTGCAAACGCTGTTAAGTTTCCTATTTCACTTTAACGGGTAAATTTATATAATTGTAAACAAAGCACTTATACAACGCTATAAATTAGGCTTCTGATATTGATGATTTGTATGTTTGAAACACTGAATACTGTTGATAAAACTAAAAAATGGAAATAAATATTCAAGAAAAATGTTTTTTATGGCTTGAACTAGGAACCATTATTCTTTTGTGCTAAAGTTAAGGAACATCCGCCATTTGTTTTGTTTTTTATTTAAATCTGGATCTGCCCGTACGTTTTTTTATTGTAAAAAATATTGGTTCCATCTGTAAAGAGTTGTTAATTTGACAAAAGTTCAACAGCAAAACTGTTATAAAAGATATACTTGCTCACTCCCCGTACGTTATTGACATTTCTGGATAAATTGAAAAACATTCCTCAATAAACACGCTGTATAGGTGGAGCACCCTGGCAATATATTTGCTCATGCTGTAAAGTTGTCCTGTTATTTCTGGATAAATGTTGCCCCTCTTAAAACATCCCTAAACAAGCGCGCTGTTTAGGTGGAGCACCCTGGTATTCCCCTAGTAATGATGTGGGGTTCTTGCTTTCCCTCAAGTTGTACCCAGGATTCAGTAGCTGGTATCATCGGTCAGCTGGTCACTGATGAACCACTGCCCCCCGTACTTTCCACAACTTGCCCCCCGCCAGTTGCTGGGCTCAACACTATTGACGTCATCGCCATGTAAGAGCCCGAAAATTAATTTTAATAAAAGTTCTAGCAGCAGGGTGACTGGGTTTATACAAATATAAACCCTAAAAAATGAAAAAAATTGTTAAATTGAAAAAAAATATTTAAAAAATGAAAAAAAATTGTTAAATTGAAAAAAAAATTTAGAAAACATTCACTAAATGTTTGAGATAATTCTTCTGTCAGACACTTAAATTTGTTCTTTTTGTTCAGTTCAAATCGGTAAGTAATATATTTGTAATGCCATTAAAAAATTTTAAGTCATAAACTTAAAAAATTTTTTTATAAAATTTGAAAAAAAATACATTTTCCGTCGCTTGTAGGTTTCAAATAGTCCGTTAAATGTTGTCCACAGTGTGATCTGCAGTTTGCTCGTCTTATTTATTGTGGCTGGAACAAGTCAAAGTTTGGTCGAGTCGATTTATTTCGTTAAAGGCCGGAATTCAAAAGGTATTATTAACCAAATGAAAGAAGGCAGTTTCCTTATATTTTGTAATCTACGACTAGTAATGCTATATTCAACTATCAATGCTGTATTTTTCACTTTAAATGAATTACTATATCTGTCTGTAGGGAAATTATATTCATTCTGAACATGAATGCAATGGGATTCAAAAATAAGCTATGGCAACTTATTCTACCTAAAAACATAAACACTATAGTGCATAAAAATCAATAGAATTTGCAACAAAAAAGCGATTTTTGTTCAACCTATACGGCACATATGAAACTTGGGTTTAAAAAAAAAAAGTTAAGTTTGGACAATAGTTACTTGAGTTTGTACACTAATTTTTGGGCGATCTACTATACTTTTATACAGCACTATAACTTTTTAAAGGTATTAGGAGTTTTTGATCATTTTCAAAGTGTTATTGTTAGTTTAAATGTGTTGTTTTTTATTATTTTTTGTAGCTTAAGCCTATTTTTGTTCTAGCTAACGGCTCGAAGCTTCTTCGTTGTTTCTCGCTGGTTGAGAACTACGCGATCCTGACGAGCCTAGAAGTTCCAGCAAGCAACCTTCCTGTGTTGGACGGGGTCAGGGTTCTCAGCACTACTTGGGTCGTGCTCACTCACTGCTTCTACATGCCAATGAACATGATCGGTAAGTATCAACGGGGTTATAAGTGTGACTGTACACAGGCAGTGTGTAGTTAGATGGTATTTTGGTAAATTTTATACTAATTCACAAAGCATGAACTCAGTCTTAATTCATGATCCTCCTCCAAACAAACATTTTCTCAGTATTACATTTTTAAGAAAACACTAAACATTGTTACAAATTCTTGTGTTAATCTTTGGATCTGACAAGCTTACTTTGCCTTCATCTCTGCAGACAACGCTGTTGCTTCCAACGCTTATTATCGCGAGCATGGCGAGTTACAAGCCTTGGGCAACGGAACCTTCTCAGTGGATAGCTTCTTCTTCCTCAGTGGTTTGCTGGTCGCTTACATACTTATGAATCAAATCAAGAAGGGAAAGGGATTCCTCAATATTCCTCTTGTATATATGCAACGTTACCTTAGGTCAGTGGTTCGCACCCTGGGGCGATATTTCTAAGGTTCAAGGGGGCCGAGAGATATTTGAGAATCTTTAGGAATCTCATTTTTGCTTAACTCTTTACAACTTTTTTGTAACGATTAGAATGGAATAAATCCAATTGTAACTTTCTACGTTTTATAGAGTTGATGGGCATTGTTCAAGTTCCGTTTATTGTGACATTCTAGTAAATGAAAATTCGAGATGTAACGTTGTACTGATCAAAATGAACTTAATGGTCTATTACGTGTAAATTCATCTAAAGATCATTAAAATATAGATAATTGCATTCTGTACAACATACCTGATAGCGAACATACCATCTATGACTATTGGCTTTATTATTCTTTTTTAATACTTTATTATTATTCTTTTTTAAATTTACGTATTACTAAAATACTTCTGACCAATTTGTAAGCAAAGCTACTATTCATACCGGGAATTTTTATTAAAGTTTCGTTTTAGACCAGCGGTGGTGAACCAGTAGGCCATGGCAGCAAATATCTCACTAACGAACATTTGATTAAATAATCTGCTTTGGAACATGTTTCGCTGCGGTTAGTTCTAAACCTACTTTATAGTTTTCTCTTTCATAAAAAGTTTGAGAACCACTGTTTCAGGCTGACCCCGGTCTACGCGTTCCTGCTTCTTTTCTCGATGAGTTTGTTCAAATTGTTGGGTTCGGGTCCTTTCTGGGCAGAATTGGCAGATAAGATGTACTCAAGTTGCCAATACAACTGGTTCGCGAACCTTCTATACTTCAACAACCTTTATCCTGCACAGCCACAGGCAAGTTGAACACAAATGGAAGTTTGTTATAATTTAACAAAATTAGCGCTTAAGGCAAATCTGTAGGGCCTACAGCTGCTAGTTGATGTGGTAAACAAATAAATATCGTGGTTTAAAATAATAGTCTTTTTAAGCCAAAAGTTAAAACTTAATAAAAAAAAGCGTTTGAGTAAGGTCAACACGCAAATGTGAAACTTAGTTTAAAACGTATTGTTTATTAGATATATTTTGATTACGAAAACGAAAGTTAAAAAAATATTTTAATCAATTGACATTTCATTTTCTTAAAATACATTTATAATTCGATTGTATGGAAACACAAAAAGTCATGCAAAATTAAAATAAATCCCAATATTGCAATCGGCGGAGTTATAGCAAAAGTAAACCATATCAACTTGTTGCATTGCATATTTAATATTCCAGGTCTGCTTTGGTTGGAGCTGGTATTTGGCGAACGATATGCAGTTCTATTTGTTGGCACCGCTCTTTCTACTGGTTCTCTACAGGTAAGATGTTAATACTAAGCAGAAAAAAAGATTCTACAAGCTTTAACATTCTGCTTTTTTTTAATTTTAAAGTGTTAACCTAATGTTGTTTATAAAATACATTTTTCCACTTGTTTTTAAACATTTACACTCGTTTCTTGACCAACCTATGACTATTAAGATGTGAATCGTTTCCATGATAACTTATAAAAACTTATATATAAAAAAAAATTCGGCATTTGGATTTTGGTACTGATATTTCAATAAAATCTGTGATGTTTGCATTAAACACTGGTATTTCACATTTAGGTGGCGAAGGGTTGGAATCAGTCTCCTGTTTTCAGTGCTAGCTGCAAACATCGTTATCACCGGGGTTCTGGCTAAAGAGGCAAAATCACAACCAACATCCGTGGGATTGTCGCTCCTAATGTCTGTGTGAGTAGGGGAGACCAACTGTATATTAAACTGTTGATTGACGGCAGTGAAATAAATCTCCACGGCTGCCGTGAGGTTTAGACTTAAGTAAAACTCACAAAATTTAACTCTGTATTGTTTGAACGTTCCAATATAACAATGTCCTTTGTCGACATCACAATGGACTGTTGACAACTGGTAGACTTGATTGTTGCTGGTATTTTAGCATGGTTGTAATATATCAGTGCGCCGGTTTTTACCCAAAAAGATTAGTTATAAAATAGTGCCTTTACAATAAGTTTCTTCGTTTTGACTGCTACAACAGAGTATGGCTTAATAGTAAACAATGTTGAGTTGAACATAATAATCCTAAACTATAACCCGTAATGTATAACTGTTAGCGGGTTGTACCGCCGTATTTTGCTCTAAATATTAAAAAATTGTTTTAAAATACGAGTCTGACACATGGTTAGTCGTTACTTCATTTGATAAAATCAATGTTGCATCATAAAACATAGGGTATATAAATAGATACCAGTATTTCCTATTTATGGTTGTTACATGGTTTAGTCAACTAGAAACGTTTTTTGTACAGCGCAAAGGCAAGTTCGACACATAACGCTTCGTCTGTTAAGGGTCAATTCATGTAAAATGCATTCAGAAGATATTCTGTAACACATGCCCAGTATCTCAAACCGTTTTAACAATTAGTAACGTTTTCTGAAAAGTTCAAAACCAATACTGAATTAATATCTTAGCTTCGGTCGGTTCATGGTGGATCCAGATGCCGAAGTAACTTACTTGGAGCGCTACAAGAGCGACCTTTACACAACTCCCTGGTGTAGAATCGGGGTTTATGTGGTCGGGATGCTGACTGGATATTTCCTCTACGTCAAGCAGAACAAGATAAAGATGAACAAGGTGAGTTTTGTTTGCTACCTACTCTTGTGGGCTTTAATAATTTATTCTACGCCCAACCTTCAGTAATTATCTAAAGATTTATTCGAAACGTTCACAAAATGCTACCTTTTTCTGTTTGGTCTTTAATATTTATTCTACAACTTACTACAACCTCTAGCCGTTATGCTCCAAAACTACTGATTGTATAAAGAAAACTTGTTTTGTCTAGACTGTGGTGATCTTAGGTTGGCTTGTTGCCAGTGGATCGGCCCTTGCGTTAATATACGGCGTCTACCCTCATGTGAGGGACTTCAGCGTTCTTGAAGAGGACCTGGCTGCCTTCTATTCTGCTGTCAGTCGACCAGTGTGGGCTCTATGCCTTGCTTGGCTCTGTGTGGCTTGCATTGCTGGTTATGGAGGTATGTTGCTAGAAATAACCCTGAGCTGTGTTCAAGAGTACTGTAGATATCCGAGACCTAAATGGCTGGTTATAAGGTATATGAATAAAATCAAGTCCCGCGCTGTGTTACAGGAAACTTATATATGTGGCGTGTATTGCTGGCTATCAGGTTGAAAATGAAGATCTATTAAATTTAAAAAGTAAATATACTAAAAAACATTGCTAACTATGCAGGTGTGAGATTACAATTCAAACTAAAATAAGTATAGGGGAAAACTGTATTTGATGCTGTACCGTTCCCGTCTTTTTTGTTTATAGATTGCGCTTCACGATTTTGCGCTTTTTTAAATTATTTTGCGTTATTTTTGTCCGGCTTTCATTAACCATGAACGTCAAAGTAAAGGTGTACCGAGAAACGAAAAAACACGCACGGTTATATAGGACGTAGAAACGTAAAACAATAATTAATGGGCCTTAGGGACGCTAGCCTATTACCAACGTGTGCGAAAATCGTGCATGCTGCAGTACAGTCGACTCATAGAGTGCGACAACAAAACACAGCGTAATACATTATTTTATGATCGAACTCCATGATAGATTTTAAGACACTGAAAGTTAATTTTTGTATATTACTGATTTATTTTTTTAGTCACCACACAGTTTTTAAAGATTATTGTAGTTGTGTACGTAACTTGTACTGAGACATAAAATCATTTTCCACAACTTTGCTTTATTAGGGATTATATATATATTAGTGATTTCTTTGTTTAATTACTATACTGTGTTTTAGTAATGACTTGTACTGCTTGATATGGAGTAGATAAAAATCATTTTCCGCAACTTTGCATTCGTAGGAATCCACAAACAGACACAGACTAAAAGTTATTTTTACATGCAGGCCCAGTTACAACCTTGTTGAACTGGAAGGGATTCGTCCCACTGAGTAAGCTCTCCTACACAGCCTATCTCATCCACTTGCTGGTTGTTTACTGGTTCATGTGCACGCAAGAAACTATGTTCCACTTCACAGTTGAGAACACAATATACATTTATCTGGGTGAGCTTCTATTTTTTTGTTTTATTATCTTAGGGCAGGGGTTCTTAAACTTTTTTTACCGCGGACCCCTAAAATATTCTGAGTGTTCTGAAATCTTCTTTCGGAAGATTTTGAGAACGCAGAGAACGATTTTTGTTTTTGAAAATGTTAATATTAAAGCCACAAACTTTTCTGCGAACAACTCAAGGTCAACGTATGTTCAATAATGTTGAATTGCAGTTATTTAGGTATCCAAAATCGTAATATCCAGTGATCCAGTGTTGCAACCAAGGCCCCAGTTACTAACTTAAGTTCAAGTCCCAGTCATCGGTTGCCTAAGTCAAGTCCCTATCAACTCAATTAGAGAAAGTCAACTTTAAATTATGTCTTTCAAAAAGTAACAGGCCAAGTCCCAGTTAAGTCATGAATAAAGCAAGTCAACTGTACGTCAAGTCATTGGCATAAAAGTAAACTGTTAAACTATTAAAATTGGAAAAATCGTCAAATTATATGAGCAACAATTCAACTAAAAAATAACACAAACGCAATATACATACAGCAATCCAATTGTTTAACGTGGAAAACTTAAGATGAATTTTAATGAAAAACTTATTTAATATCAAGATCTTTGACAAAATGACTTGCGTCCAAGTCAAGTCGTTTGTCCAAAAGATTTAAATCAAGTCATGTCATTTTTGTCAAAAGACTTATCAAGTCAATTCCTTTGGAGTCAGTGACTTAAGTCAATACAACCTCGGTAATATCCTAAATGTAAACGTTCCATGCATATTTTGAACACCGAACTAACCAGGGTCAATTCAAACTCACAGGTACTCTAGTGCTGACCTACATGTTGGCATTCCTAGTGTGCATCTGTGTTGAATGGCCGATCATGAGAGCCACCAAGATCGTACTGGCTCCTCTGCTGACAACCAGAGTCGACAAAAAGAAGGGTTCAAGCAACGGATATCAAACTCCAGTCGCTATTTCAAAGCTGTGAATGAAGACTTGTCGTGAATAAATCTCGTATATTAGCTGTTTATTTGCATAATATAAAAGCGAAAAAACAGGTTGTATTTGCTATGTACTATTTAATAGTTGCTGTTTTTTCAAACACTTTTTAAGTGCTTTCTTTAAGAAAATGCTGAATGGAAACTTCTTTTTTATTTGACAAGCTTTTCGCTTTTTTCGAGGCAAAAAAATAATTATATGAAGACGTGATCTTTCAAGCAAAGGTTTCAATTTTATAAGTGAATGGCGAAAAACAGACGGTATTTAAAAAATGACATGCTTTGGAGAAAGGACTTTTAACCAGGTATAAGCACTTTTGAGTGTATTATAAATTTTAATTTGACAGAATTTTTATCTCCGAAAAGTTTTTATTATCATACTACGACAAACTTTGCGTTAAAAAAACACTTTTTAAATTTGGATGTCTTTTGTGAAAACAATGGCTGAATTATTTGTAAAAAGTATATCTTTTATGTTATAAATCTGCAATCAGCTAACTTATAAAAAAAAGCGTGAATGGTAAATATATTTACAGTAATTAGTCACAAATCACGTATTTCAATCGATTATTAAACTTTTGCCGCTTTGTTTTTAGATATCAGCTATTATAACAGATTTTAGGCAGTTTCGGTTCAAAAATCTTTTAATAAAAAGTAAATTTTTGTTCAGCAAGTCATGAGAAATTTTGAATGAAAAAGTTAAACTTGCAAATTAAAAGTACAATATTTTTTTTCACAATTTCTACCGAGCAGTCTATGTTTCACAATTTAATTTATACTACTTCAAATATTTTCATTTCCGCGATTTTTGAATTTTAATGTTTTTTTTTTCTTAATATTAATATTGTTTTTTTAGTTTAAAGTGCGTTATAAGATGACGCTTCCACTCTGCTTCCAATATGTTTGAGTGCCTCTCGCAAAACCAACCACAACAAAATAATTGAGCTACCGTTGTATTTATAAACGAGCAAATTAAACCTATAGATCGGCGGGATAAGTTAGCATAAAGCTTATTTAGTGGTGAGTCCGATTGAAAAGCTAGAAAAATCAACACATATTAAAACATCAAAATATATTAAAACATAAAAATATGTTAAACGTGAACAAATTAATGTCCAGTCATTTAATCTATTATCTGTACTTTGCTCGATATATATTTGCTTTTATTAAGAAGATATTTTCGGCAAAATTTTATAAGGGTCATATACCCTAAAGCCTGGATGACTGCATACAAACTACGTAAATAGTTTTCTAAACGAGCTATCATACATTATGACAAAGTTTTACAGGTGGGAGAAGTTTGCTTACGATGAACCTGTCATAATGTACAGACGTAAAATACGTATTATTGAGCAGAAACTGTAGTTTGGAGAAAAATACTAAGTTCGCCAGCTGTTAAATGTCTCTTGCCCAAAATGGATGAACTAGAATCATTACAAACGCTTTATAACTTTACAATATTACAACGAAAACATTTAAACAAAGTTTAACAAATCGTGATTTTATAACGTAAAGCAACTGTTTAAACGATAATAATTGTAAATCAAGGCAGAATTTTGTTAGTCAAACGTGGAAACCATGTTAGAACAAGTTGAAATATAAGAAACACTTTCATGTCTATTGTTGTATTTTTTTGTGATTCGTTATCGATTTATAAGGTAATAAAATAGGAAAAAAACGTTTTAAAAGTCAAAATGTCTTGACATTTAAAAAAATTTCTACAGCGATTTCTATAGGCTTTGTTTTTAACAGTTTTCTCTGGAGAGAATTTTTTTTAATTTGTTTTAAGATTTTTTTCCCGGTTAAAGTTTTTTCCACATTCTTTGCATTCATAAGGTTTTTATCCAGTGTGAGTTATTTGATGTCGTCTTCGAGATTCTGCATGGGTGAAACATTTTCCACAAACCTTGCACTTAAATGGTTTTTCACCAGTGTGAATTCGTTCATGTCTTTTAAGTTCTGCTGATGTGATAAAGCATTTTCCACATTCTTTGCATTTATAAGGTTTTTTGCCGGTGTGAATTCTTTCATGATCTTTAAGATGTGATGCCCGGCTAAAACATTCTCCACAAACTTTGCACTCATACGGTCTTTCCCCAGTGTGAATTCTTTCATGATCTTTAAGATATAATTCCCGGCTAAAACACTTTCCACAAACTTGGCACTCATACGGTCTTTCTCCAGTGTGAAATTCGTTCGTACTTTGAAATTTCCAGCTCGGTTAAAACATTTTCCGCAAAAAGCACATTTAAAAGGTTTTTCTCCAGTGTGAGTTTGCACGTGGTTTTCAAGTGTGGTGGTTGTTCCGAATAGTTTCCCACAAACCTTGCATTTGTAATTTCAATAAAAATATAAAAGCCATAATATTTGATAAAAGCGACATTTCACAATTTACAGACGTTTCAGCAATAACTCATGCCATCATCAGTGTAAAAATGAAGTGAAGATAAACGCGATAAAACTAAAGAAACTTGCATTTGTGTTTCTTGAAGTGAACTCCAGCCAAATGCTGTTTTAGTTCGTAACAATTCTTAAAACACTTTTCACGACATCGGAACTCTGTATACTGTGTTACAATATCCAATTGTTTTCTAGTATTCATTTGATCCAAGTCACTTTGTTTTTCACAATCGGACTCTTCACTTACAGGTTGATGTTCTTGTGATGACCAAACTGTAATCGTGGCAACAGAATCATCAGAAAATCCATCATCGCTTTCATATTTTAAATCTTTCGACGCAAATTCAATCTTAAAGTTTGACATACTTTTTCTCCTAAACATTAAAAATTAGTCAATATTTAATCATGGCATCATCAAACCTATGTTGTGTCAAAAATAGAAAGAGACAGTTAAACTATGAAAACACCACAACACAAGTCTGTTGTAATAGTACTTTGCAATGAGCCACATTCCTTACTTTGAACTTACTGTATTATCCACAAAGAAACACATTTCTTAGTTTGGTTTCCAAATACAAACAACCAACATTCTAGCAATTTGACTTACCAAACTATTATAGGATCAGTGGCGTAATTATCGACGTTTTAAACAGGGAGTCGAACCGTTTGACTTTTCCGGTTTAGGTTCAGTTCGGGTTTAAGGATTTTTTCGGACTTATTCTTGATACAATTTAAAATAATGCTGTAATTTTCACATATATAACAAAGGGAAAGTAGGCTATGCAGCTCAAAATTATATTATTGCCATGTTCAAAGCAACACTTTAACCTTCCTTTGTTAAACTAAATGCCACTGCACGCATTGCAGAAGTACAACTAAGCACATTGCACAACTCGTATAACCAAAAACTTCCGTTTTGTTAAGCCCCAAACGTCACGCATGGTTTATATACGCATGGTTGGTTTTATTAAACGCATGGACGGCTTTATGTAACTGAAGACTGTTTTTTATGTAACAGATCAGGTTTATGTACGAGCTAGGATTGAGTGGAAAATTAAATGTAGGAAACATATTGATTTATACCATCTCCACAGTTAATAGCCATTCCTAGTTGTTGATATTTGCACAGATATTTATGTATTTTTCAGTGTTTTTTATTGTGACTTGGCTCCACAATTCAAAAGTTTTATTCACATTTTAATGGAAATGGAATATAAAGCGCAAGTGGATAAAAATATAGCGTTTTATAAAAACAAGTTATATTTCCATATTCCATTTACTGAACAAGATTGCTTAGATTTTAAAATTCCAAAACTAAAAGGCATAAGCGTTTGAAACGAGTTATACATACAGATGGTAGAATATTTACCAAAGCTTTATTTAACACAATTGCGACGAGAAAAATGACATGGTTAAATTAAGATTCCAGAACTTCAAAGCAACTGTTTTACGGGTAATAAATTTTAACTCAAGCTTAATAGAGGTTCAGTAGGTATGCAAAGTTCCTATACCTATTTCTATTTACACGATTGAATCCATCCTAATTAACTGATCCAACCTTTTACTTTTGCTATAATGGCATAAAGTTCAGCAAAGGAAATTGCACTTTGATATATGTTCAAATCTCGCGCAATATCCACATTTCCTTTAATTTGCAGATACTTTTTTAATTGTTGTGTTTTATATTCTGGTTTAATTATTACAAAAGTGTGTATTTTATCAACTTTTGCTTTTGAATGTTTTATCTCTAGAGTGAGTTCTTTTGTGTCTATTAAGATTAGATGTACAGGCAAAACACTTTCCACATTCGTTGCATTTATAAGCCTTTTTTCCAGTATGAGTACTTTCATGAGATTTAAGATGTGTAGTACGGCTAAAACATTTTCCACATACTTCACATTTGAAGGGTTTTTCTCCAGTGTGAACTTTTTCATGATGTTTAAGAGTTCCTGCATTTCTAAAACAATTTCCACAAACTTTGCATTCATAAGGTTTTTCTCCAGTGTGAATCATTTCATGTTCTTTAAGACTTTTTGCATGGCTAAAACACTTTCCACATCCTTGGCATTCGTAAGGTCTTTCTCCAGTGTGAACTCGTTCATGGATTTTAAGACTTCCTAAATGGCTAAAACACTTTCCACATTCTTTACATTCGTAAGGTTTTTCTCCGGTATGAACTCTTTCATGGATTTTAAGAGTTCGTGCACGACCAAAAAGCTTGCCACATGCTTTGCACTTAAAAGACTTCTCTCTAGTGTGAGTCTTCACATGTGCTTCAAGATTTTCAACTTCGACGAAGCATTTCCCACAAACTTTGCATTTGTACGCTTGATCTTCAGAGTGAACCTGTTCATGACGTTCAAGGGATGACATCAAGTGAAAGAACTTTCCACAATACTTGCACTCATGCGATTTTTCCTCAGTGTTAATTCGTTGATTTGCTTTTAAGTTGTAAGCTAGGTTAAAGCATTTAACGCAATAATTACACTCGAAAGGATTTTCTCCAGTGTGAATTTGCGGTTGATTTTCAAGTGCCGTAATAGTTCTATATAGTTTTCCACATTTCTTGCATTTGAGTTTCTTAAAGTGAAACCTGGACAAATGTGTTTTGACTTTAAGACGCTTTTTGAACATATTTTCGCAAATATTATTGTTTTTCAATTTTTCATTCTTTTGTGGAGTATCCTTACCATCTTCCTTCTTACAAGTATTCATTTGATCCAGGTCACTTTGTTCTTTACAATGGGACTCTTCACTTACAGGTTGATGTTCTTGTAAAGTCCAATCTGTAATCTTGGCACCAGAATCATTAGAAAATCCATCATCGCTTTCTTTTGTCAGTTCTGTCGTGACAAAATTGCTTTCCGACATGTTTTAATTTTACTTCTGAAATGTAACAAGTAGCTCATTAATAATATTAAGCACTTTATACCCATGACCTTTTAGCACTGCTCATTGATGCAACTAAGTTAATTCCTTTTTTCTTCTGTGAATTAAATTCATTAATTTCTTAAGTTGGAAACATTGAAATATATTTTTCTTAATTTAATTTTTATGTCCACGCAGCGCTTGAAAAAAATCCCCACCAGACTTCAGACACGACGGGGTGAAACATGTGTGACTTGCCGCGTCGCCCCTGAAAGCAAATCTGCGCACGAAACTTGAACTCGTCAAAGCTAGGCTATTCATTTATGATTTCAACCATTCCAGGATTATGTTTTCATAATACTTACAACAATTAACTGCTTAACCTTTAAAAATACCATTCCTAACATAAAACCTTTAAAAAACCGTCAAAAACACTTGGTATTTATCAAGAAAAATCTTATATTCACGGTGAATAGTGCTCGCGCTATCTCGCTAAAAACGCGTTTAGTTGCATCAACTCTGGTAGGTGGAGACGCGCTAAAAAAAACAAATAGCGTTTTACTTCATTAGTCTTGATCAGTCTGCTTTAAAGCGTTTTTATATAACCGGTGGGGATTCGGTCTAAGAGTTTAACATGCGCACCCGTGGAGAAGCGAGCGCAGTGTGACGTCCCGGCCCTTTTGTTAGGCGATGATGACGTTGCTCTGCCTCTTTAGGATCGCATACCAGCGACAAAGCGGCAAAATTGTTTGTCCGAACGGCCGATAATCTTTCAATTTTAAAAAACGTTTTCGTTTTTTTGCTACAAACCAAGAAACTTATCATGGAATTAATTCTTGTTTTATTTCGTTTGTAAATCGCTTCACCCAACTTATTGTTTCGGTTTTTTAGGTCGCAGTTTTCAAAGGTTTATTTTAGGCGAACAACTTACAAGATACATTTGCCTCCAGGATCCAATAGATTTACATGTTTGTGCTTTGGAACCGCTAATCTTGTAGAGCAAGGTGTAGTGAACTATGTGTGGCTAACATATCAAAAACACCTTACTAGCAATTACTGTGAACGCAATGTAAGCCCCAAACATAACTTCAATGTACAGAAACCTTGCTTGCACCGAAAGCTTCTGATATCTAGTTATCCAGTTTAAAAATGGCAATGCTAACATTAGTAACTTAAGAAAATCTGCACAGCACATCTAAAAAGCACAAGTATATAACGTAAGCGTAAAACCCCAAACAAAACATCAGACTCAGCAAGTGGCTCTACTAAATTATTAGAAAGGTACCGACCTATACAAAATGATCTACCGATTGTAAAAGTTACTTGCAACCTTTTCATTGAACGGCTTAGTATAATAAAATACATTAACTTCTAATTTTTAAACTGTTGTATCTTGCGGCAGTTTACTGCAGATATTTGCGTATGAGTAAGAGTTCTAATCGTTCAACTGCACTAGTTAGCTCACAAAAGCCCCAGGCTATATTGCTAGCAAGCGTGCGCACTGGAGCGTAGCAGCAGAGCGTGACCAACAAAAGAAGGTTTAATCCACCCGATCCGACTCGTTTGGGTCGCTTCAAGCCGTCTTATAATTTCACTTCTTCGGCCTTAAAGCAGTCCCGTGGATGTCCACTGACCCACTGGTGGGTAAACTTGCCTGCTTTATGCCAACAGCTTATTCCACTCGGTTCATAGCACTCACGAATCTTCGTGAATGTGATTTACTGGCAAGCGGCTATAGAGAAACGCAATATTTTGCTTTTTTATTACACAAAGGTAACGATTTCACCCGAGAATGATGCAAAGATGAACTACTTAAGTAATAACGAATAAAAACAGCAAAAATATATTTAGTTTACGAATAACTAGGAAATACGAAAATGTAGAATTTTTAATATTTTTTTTAAAACTTATACTCTCGTATAAGGGGACTCCCCATTGTAGCGACCGTAAAGCTACCGTTCCTTCACTTTCATCGCCTAACATTTCCTGTCAGCTATGTTTTAGTCATGATAAAGTGTATTATATTCGGCCCTGAGGGTGTCATGTAGCCTGCAGAGCCACTGCCTGTACAAGTAGCTTTCCCTGTTATTGCATTGCAGCAATAATATATTGTTGAAAATGTTAGGCGCAATCTAACCTATACAAGATGGTTGCTTACTAGTCTTTACTACCGTTTTGGGCAGCCTAATGTATAGTAAAGGGCTTTGTTACTCAAATAACGCTATACCTGCAGAACGAGTCTGTGACCCGACTACCGCCAACATTCGGTCACATTTTTATTAGTATTTAACTGTTTTCACTAGTCTGGACCTATCACTTATCAAGAAACACAGCCGTTTAAGCAATCATTTTTTGTGGCTTGTCTAGTTGCCCAGGTCTAAACATGTAGCGAGCCAACATATTTGTAATTGTAACTTGTGCGCTGTGCGTAAATAGACCAAATCTTAGTTTAAAACTGTCCTGGCATATTTCGTTTTCCCCCGAACCAAAGTCAGCAACTGACTAGCTTACCAGCCATCGCCCTTGTCCCGTATGAAAAATATGACAGATTTTGATGAAATCTTGCGATTGCACTGCCAGAAAATTTGGGGTGACCTGATGCAACTAAGGTCAAAACTGCACCCGCCAATATAATTTGTTGAAAAACTGCTATTATATTCATTTTCAAGGGTTGAAGGTCTAGTCCAGTGTTTCTTAACCTTTTGACTTGGTGGCACACCTAAAGACGTATGAAAACGTGGCGGCGCACCTTGTGAGCGAAGCGAATTTTTTTAGGTGTACCCGGTATTTCTCTTACTGCTATTTTTCAAATATTGTTTAATAGTTGCATATCTTTAAAGGGACTCCAGTGTTTAAGACTGAAAACGTTATTTTGTCCATTTAAGTCTTATTCCGATTAATTTTGGACTTATTTTGACATGTTTAGGTCTTATCTAGACTATTTTAGATCTTATTCTGTTGTGGTTATTACTGCGAATATGGCGTTATTTTTTCGGGGTCTTAATAGGCCAACTATGGAAGCCTGTTATAGATTAATTATATGATTTAGATATTGCTGCTTTGTAGGCTTATTGAGTTTTCCACTTGAAAGCCTTGTGAAATCAATGAGCTAAGTTAATTGGAAAGTAAAAAATATGTTTTATATAATAGGACCTACATTATTTTTTCTTTTTGCTTGTGGCGCACCTGGCAGCCTTCCATGGCGCACCAGTGCGCCGGGCGCACCGGTTGAGAAACGCTGGTCTAGTCTGTTAAAAATAATTGTGGGTGCACTTGTCATACTTTCCATGATGGACTCTTGTGCTATAATATAGTTTAACACAGCTACTGGAAATACACCCAACCATACACAACAATCATATTGCAATACTTGCGAGACATGTTCTTGCTGCACTGTGAACTGTATTTATTAAAAGCAGAGCTATGCTGAATTTTTTGAATTTACATATTTTCAAGAACCTGACTATCGCTACACTGACAATATGCACTTTAAAACACTGAGGCAGTTTCTTCAGTTTTGATCTTTTTTGTGTTGGCTCATGGACTGCCTCCTTAAACGACTCTTGATAACTTTCACATTCACTGTAATGTGTTTTAAAAAATGGTGTGCTTAGGAGTATTTTTTTACTTTTGCTCATTGTAGCATCATAGTGCCACCATGCTATACATCCCCCAAAATCTATACTGCATTAAACTGTTTATGCCCCAAATGCTGTGCATACTATCGTATGTTGAGCTGTGTGACTTATAAATGCTACAAAGTAAATTTTTATTAAATGAAACTATAAACTTTTTGCACTAAACGTCTAATTATTAGTATTAAGTGTTTTATGACAAAAACTCTGTGATATAATTCGCTTCATGTACTGGGCCTTTAAAAGCTCTTGAAAGAGCATTTTGGGCAGCGACAAAAAAGTTTGTAGGCCACTGCTTAAAGAACATTGTACCCAAGTTGGAAAGTTTGCCTTATCTTATGCAGTTGCACTTTGTGCATTTTATGGAAATTTACTGTGGAATCAGATTAACTCCACAATCACAATATAAAACCCCTAGTACAGTTTTCAGTTGAACTTTATCTAAACTAGACAAATTGCATTTGTAAGGTTATTACAGCCTATTCTGTTCTCCAGGACAGGTGCACACCCAAATTAGTAAATTATAGAAAAAGATTTAGTTGTGGTTGGATTCCAAACTATAATAAACATTAAACCAGGGGTGTCCAACTCAAACATGCCGGCGTGCCAATTTTGATCTTATAACTTCTTCCCGTGCCAAAGTATCGTAACCGAACCAATTCTTTTAAATCATAAAAGCGTTTTTTTACCAATAATCAGAACGTTTATTTAAACATGAAAAATAACTATCTAGTAGAAAGGCGCAGCCCTACATCAAAGTGTCTCTCGGTGAGCTGACTTTTGTTTCTTTACACCAAGCTATATAATATTATGTGAATGCTAGCCTCCACACAGTATAATGTTACTATATCAAAAGTAATTGTTGGTTGTCGTGATTGCCGCGATTGTTTTATATTGTGAACAAACAATGGCAATTGGTTGTATAACAAACTTAGTATTTTCTGAAAATTGGCTCTATAACAAATTGAGCTTTTTTGTCAATTGGCTAAATAACAATTTTAGTGTTTTTTGGGCAGGGCCATGAAATGCTGACTGAAAACAACACATTTAACGGTTACTAATACTATTTTACCTTGCCAATCCTGTCTTCGACATGTAACTTGGTGTCATTACAATTTTATTTTAATCACATGTGATAACTATGCAGTGCAAAGCGATTTAGTAGAGTCAGAGCTTTATTATTCATGATATACTTTTAAAAAGGCAATACAGCAATCAACCGCAAAACTATTTGCTAACATTTATATTAATATCATGAAATTAAAACAAATATTCAACATTATAAACAACTGACATTTCAAAAAGTTGTATAAATTGTAGTCCATAACTACCAACAAAAAATATCATAACAGAAACACCTGGTTGTTGCCCAAACTTATTTTTTTGTTTATTTAATGAGTGCGGTGCAGCACAATGAGCTCTTAACAAAGGGGGGGAACTGTTGTATTGTATTTAAGTTTTGCTACAACTGATCTGGTTAATCAGCTGAATATGATGCTGAAAAGAACATGTTACTATTTGCCATTAATATCTTATTATCACTGGGTAAATACACTGTAAAGTAACCTTTGTTAACCTCAAGTAACCCCACTCAAATATTATTATTAGGCGAAGATTAACAGCAAATAATTAGAAAAATGCTGGTGTAGCAGTACATGGCTACCTTTATAGCAAGTACAGTAATTGTTTCGCCACTGCTACAGACCTTTATTCAAACTTGCCACTTGCGTATGTACAATTAGGAGCAACTCTTTGCACTCCAAGCTCAACCTATACTTCAAGCTAAAAACTATATTGGTTCCAACCATCAAATACAGCAAAATTAGATACAATATAAGCTTAAAGATTCTCTATTAAATATTGAATATCCCTATGTTTAACCCACTCTTCAGCTAAGCATAATGGGTGCAACAAATTCAGTATGCAATTTCATTAATATTTTAAATTGCGTATGTACAATTGAGGCAATTCTTTGCTGTAAAACTTGAACTATATTGGTTTCAACATCCAAAACAGAGAAATTAGATACAATATAAATTTGGATTTGAATCTTAAGATCCTTTATTAAATATTAAATATCCCTATGTTTAACCAACTGTTTAGATAATCGTAATAGGTGCAACAAATGCCCATCAACAATTTCATTAATATTTTAATTACTATTTGATAAACTGTCCAATACAAATCAGTTATTTTTTCGGGTTTACAAATCTCTTTAATGCATAGGTGATATTTTAGTTATATCTAAATAACAAACAGCTATGAAAATGCCTCAGAAAAACAAGACGCTGGTTATTTTAGAAAAATGTTGTTGGAAATATCTCTTATTGCAAGACAGAATCACAATTAGGTTTAATGTTACTTTATACCACTGGATTCTAAATAAAAAATTATATGTAATTTTTTGTACTGACATTATTTGAGACTACTAAATTATTTTCCCTGGATTTTTACACATTTTCAGCAAAGATGTACAGTGTAATTTATACTTATGTCTTATCGATAGATAACCATTTTCAGCAAAGATGTACAGTGTAATTTATACTTATGTCTTATCGATAGAGAAGTATTTCAACCAGCACCTCTGCTAAACTATATATTGCCCTTCAAACTTCATGAGCATTTTAAGGCATTTTGCTAATAAAGTGTATCTGTACTGGTACGACATTCTCGATTACTAGATAATATTGGTATTTTGGAGTTCTAACAACCTGTTTATATTTGTGTCATTAATTGGAAAATACCAATCAAATTTTAACTACACTTCTGTTTTAATTTTTACATATTTTTAATAAACAAATCCTATTAGAATGTTGACTAAAAAAACAACATGACTAGGCATTTGTTTAAAGAATTGCTTTGCCTGTATTAAAATTGGGGTTTGAAGGCATAGATAGATTTAAACAAAAAAATCAGCTTCCAGACATTTTGTTAGATAACAGGAATCCTAGTTCCTTTTTTCATCTTTAGGAAAAATTAATTACAAATTGGTCACTTGCTTAAATCCTATAGATGACATGTGGAACAGTTTAACATTAGTTTTTTAATCAGGATTGTTTTTCTTTAATTTGTTTTTTAGAATTCAGCAATAGTCTATCAAAATGTAAAGTTGCTTTTCTCTGAAGAACTGATACCAAATGATAAACATGATATTATTATGCTACATGTTATGATAAACCAGATGAGATGAATATTGAGGATACATCATTGTAAAATAATTGATCAATCAATACAAACAGGTGTTTAAAATTAAAATGACTAAGTTTCATATTTCATAAAACTGTGAATTTCAGTGTTGAAATTATAATGCCTAAAATAAAGCTAATGATGTTTTCTAACTACCTATTCTGTTTATATATTTGCATATACATTCAATGGGTATCTTACAATCCTACAGTTTGTTGTAACTTAGTAATGCTAAGAGGGATTTTGCTACCAATAGCACTTTCACTATTTATTTTTCAGTTTTAGTCAGATATTGACGTTAAAGTTTGCCCACCATATACTTTAATATTTACTGCCAGATAATAACAACTTCTGTATATATGTATGTACAGAGCAACTTGAGGGATTCCAATGTCAGCTTAACAAAGACAACCGATTTCAAGTTAAGCACAACACGCTTTCTCGCAAACTAATGTTGCTTGATTAAAGATTTATTCAAGCGTTTCAAGAATGTTACATGGTTCTCTATGGGCTTTGATTTTGTTTAAGCCAACTACAACCTCTAGTTTGTGTTCCAAGCTCATAGACTAATTTGTTAAAAAACTAATATGTTTCAAAAAAGGAATAATTTGTCACTCGCATTACAAGTGCATGTATGTTTAGTTTATGCGTTTATTTTTGTACATTATTTTTCATTTTTGCTACATGACGTTAATTAATTAATATTTTCAATAGTGCATGATGTTTTTAAGGGGTTAAATAGCAATTGTACGAATTCGTCAACGGTTTGTTAAGTTGAACAAAGCTTAACTACCACTTATTTACCCAAATTGACATCCCTATTCCAACCCTTAACCTAACCCTTATAATTTTATAAACAAACAGATCAGTGCCCAATCTTCCCATTGCTCTCTAAGCTAAATATTTTGATGTTTTCATTTCAACGTAAGGGTATTTTGGTTGGCCACGGTCTACTCCGTCTTTGGATTATATTTAGGCTTCATAAAAACTCTTTTTATTGCTATTTTTGGGCTAATGGTGCTTGTTCTTGCTTTTCTATTACGCTGTGGAATAAGCTTAACTGTCATATGTATTTCTTCTTCGATTTGTGTCTCTTACTCACTAATTGGCTCACACTTTTGTTAAGAATTGCAACTTTCTCATTGACAATTTAGAACAAACTACTATGCCATGTAAAAAGTATCTGTTTTGTGTTGCTTTTGGGTGATATTGTTTCTTTTTTTCCGTATTAATCTGTTTTGTAACGTTCTACTCTGAAACGGTTATCAATTTGGGGCGGCCTTCGTTTTAAACGTCATTTTGAATATGCTTCCGTGTAAAAAAACTAATACTTTTCAAGTTATTCACTAACTTGATCGATTAATATTATCATAAATCGTCATCTCTTGTCGTATAACGTGCCAAGAGTAAAATTTGATTGTGCTTAATAATATGAAATAAACAAAACAGTTGTTAATGAAAGGCGATTTTAATGCTGTTAACAAGTCATTTAGAAATGTAGTCCCAGTCAAATCAAGAAAACCATTACGTGGTAAATAACGTGGTATTACAAAAAAATATTTCAAGAATGTTCTTAAATAAAAAAGTCTGGTATTTTTGACTAAAACGCTAAAATGTCAAGTCTTCAAAAACTAAAACTTGAGTGCATTTTATCATAGGAATACAATGTTGAGGAAAAAACAGCTGTTGTGTAATGTAGTAATCAAGTGACCTTGCGGGCAACAATTAAGTTTTGCGAGCCAAGTTTAAAAACGACTTGGATAACTTATTGTTATCTAATATACTTTTAAGAAAAGCAAAGAATTTAGTGTAAAGCAGGTTTAGTTAAAATAACGTAACAAATCACATGTTTTTTTCCGCTTTTGTGTAACGTGCACGACGGAAAAATTTTATCTATCTGAATCTATGCCTATTAATTACATATTTGTGTTGGTGTCTTACCAATTTTTATTAAGAATGGTTTAATCTTGCTTTAAAATAAATCCGTCGTATGCTTGGTCAGCTGTGTTGTAGTGTTTCAGTGCAGACGACGTTTAATACGCCCTCGCAAATTGTACAAACGACCTTGTTATTGCGGTGAATTCTATCGCCACCTTGCGGATTACATAATTCTGTGATTTTGTCAATTTATATAAAATGTTTAAATCGAATTTTATGCCTAAGCCTCGACAGATATAATTAAGACAGATGTACAACGTGCTAAAATATCAAAATTTTTATCGATTAGGCCTAAATTTTACCTCAGTAAATATTGTAAGGTTTTATAACAACAGGAGCCTAAAATGCATAGCTCTGCTGTATTACTTGGGTTATCTCGACATTTTTTTTAAATAAGATAATCTTAGTGGTACAACAGTGAGAAAAATGATTGAGATGAACTTTCACAAGAGATACAAACATTTTGAGACCGAGATAAACACTTAATTAGTATTAACGTATTTGAAAATCGACGCATTATTTTTATGATCAAAATATAGATTCCGAGTTTAAAACATTTACTTCCGAAACAAGGTGAACATTTTAAGATCGACACTGATCAGAAAATAAGTTTTGATATCCACCAACTATAACTTCATAATCGAAATACAGATTTCGAGTTTAAATCATTTACTTCACAAGCGAGATGAATATTTCAAGATCGACACTGATCGAAATATAAGTTTTGATGTCGACTTATTAACTCCACAAACAAGATGAATATTTCAAGATCGACACTGATCGAAATATAAGTTTTGATGTCGAATTATTATTTACTCCGCGATCGAAATATAGATTTCGAGTTTGACTTATTTACTTCACAAACGAGACGAATGTTTTAAGATCGTCACTGATCGAAATATAAGTTTTGATATCGACCTATTAGCTCCGCGATAGAAATAGTGATTTCGTGTTTGACTCATTTACTTCACATACGAGACGAATGTTTCAAGATCGTCACTGATCGAAATATAAGTTTTGATATCGACCTATTAGCTCCGCGATAGAAATAGTGATTTCGTGTTTGACTCATTTACTTCACATACGAGACGAATGTTTCAAGATCGTCACTGATCGAAATATAAGTTTTGATATCGACTTATTAACTCCACAAACGAGATGAATATTTCAAGATCGACACTGATCGAAATATAAGTTTTGATATCGACTTATTAACTCCACAAACGAGATGAATATTTCAAGATCGACACTGATCGAAATATAAGTTTTGATGTCGAATTATTATTTACTCCGCGATCGAAATATAGATTTCGAGTTTGACTTATTTATTTCACAAACAAGACGAATGTTTCAAGATCGTCACTGATCGAAATATAAGTTTTGATATCGACCTATTAGCTCCGCGATAGAAATAGTGATTTCGTGTTTGACTCATTTACTTCACATACGAGACGAATGTTTCAAGATCGTCACTGATCGAAATATAAGTTTTGATATCGACTTATTAACTCCGCGATCGAAATACAGATTTCGTGTTTGACTCATTTACTTCACAAACGAGACGAATGTTTCAAGATCGTCACTGATCGAAATATAAGTTTTGATATCGACCTATTAGCTCCGCGATAGAAATAGTGATTTCGTGTTTGACTCATTTACTTCACATACGAGACGAATGTTTCAAGATCGTCACTGATCGAAATATAAGTTTTGATATCGACCTATTAGCTCCGCGATAGAAATAGTGATTTCGTGTTTGACTCATTTACTTCACATACGAGACGAATGTTTCAAGATCGACACTGATCGAAATATAAGATTTGATATCGACTTATTAACTCCGCGATCGAAATACAGATTTCGTGTTTGACTCATTTACTTCACAAACGAGATGAATATTTCAAGATCGACACTTATCGAAATATCAGTTTTGATATCGGCTTATCAACGTTGCAATAGAAAAATATATTTCGAGTTTGCTTCATAATCGAGATAGCAATTTTGAGTTTGACTTATTAGCTCCACGATCGGGACCAACCTTCGAACGATTACATTAAGAATAAGATCAACATGTTTACTTTATGATCGAGATGTTTTAATATCGTCATACATACTAGGTAGCGGTAAATATTAAAGAACAATCTGTTTTTTTCCTGTGAAAATAGTTATATTTTCATAAAAAAATGAAATGTTTAAGATGATTGTTTTAGAAGATGGCACAAACTCGTAATCTGTATTTCGATTATGAAGTTAATAGGTGGATATCAAAACTTATATTCCGATCAGTGTCGATCTTGAAATGTTAGTCTCATTTCGGAAGTAAATGAGTCAAACACGAAATCTGTATTTCGATCGCGAAATTCTAAGTCTATATCAAAGCTTATATTCCGATCAGTGTCGATCTTGAAATGTCCATCTAGTTTCGGAAGTAAATAAGTCAAACCCGAAATCTGTATTTCGATCGCGAAGTTACTAAGTCGACATCAAAGCTTATATTCCGATCAGTGTCGATCTTGAAATATCCATCAAGTTTCTGAAGGAAATAAGTCAAACACGAAATCTGTATTTCGATCGCGAAGTTACTAAGTCGATATCGAAGCTTATATTCCGATTAGTGTCGATCTTGAAATGTCCATCTACTTTCCAAAGGAAATGAGTCAAACACGAAATCTGTTTTCCGATCAATGTCGATCTTGAAATGTTCCTCTCGTTTCGGAAGTAAATGATTTAAACTCGGAATCTATATTTCGATTGTGAAAACAATGCGTCGATTTTTAAATGTTTGTCACGTTTGTGAAGTAAATATTCAACCCTTTAATAGTGAATCAAATAAAATGACCTTAATTGTTCGGGCCGTTTATAATGCAATAAACTAAACTTACAATCTGTATCACGATTCAAGAATTGGATATTGAGATTAAAATATTATATGTCCATTGTAAAGCGAACACGTTAATACTAATTAAGTGTTTATCTCGGTCTCAAAATGTTTGTATCTCTTGTGATAGTTCATCTCAATCATTTTTTCCACTAATGTAACACTTAGATTATCTTATTTAAAAAAAATGTCGAGATAAACCAAGCAATACAGCAGAGCTATGCATTTTAGGCTCCTGTTGTTATAAAACCTTACAATATTTTTTGTTATAAAACGGAACCTTAGAATATTTTTGAGGTAAAATTTAGGCCTAATCGATAAAAACTTCGATATTTTAGGACGTTGTACATCTGTCCTAATTATATCTGTTGGAGCTTAGGGCATAAAATTCCACTAAAATATTTTATATAAATTGACGAAATCGCTGAATTATGTAATCCGCAAGGTGGCGATAGAATTCACCGCAATAACAAGGTCGTTTGTACAATTTGCAAAGGCGAATTAAACGTCGTCTGCACTGAAACACCACAACCCAGCTGACCGGATTTGTTTCAAAACAAGATTAAACCATTCTTAATAAAAATTGGTAAAACACCAGTGCAAATATCCAAATTAAAAGGCATAGATGTAGAGTGATGAAATTTTTCCATCGTGTGCGTTAAACAAAAGCGGAAAAAATATGTGATATGTTAAATTTTTAACACTATATTTTAAAAGAACGTGACTAAACCTGCTTTACACTGAATTCTTTGCTTTTATTAAAAGTGAATTAGATAACAATAAGTTATCGAAGTCGTTTTTAAACTTGGCTCGCACAACTTAAGGTCACTAGATCACTACACTACACAACATGGAGCTGTTTTTTCCTCAACAATGTATTTCTATTATAAAGTGCACTTCAATTTTAGTTTTTTTGTAATAACACGTTATTTAGTAATATTTTGTAATAACACGTTATTTACCACGTAATAGTTTTCTTGATTTAACTAGCACTACATTTCTAAATAACTTGTTAACAGCATTAAAATCGTATTTTATTAACAACTGTTTTGTTTATTTCATATTATTAGGCACAATCAAATTTTACTCTTGGCAAGTTATACTACGCAGGAGATGACGATTTATGACAATATTAATCGATCAAGTTAGTGACTACGGTCAAAAGTATTTGTTTTTTTGCACAGAAGCATATTCAAAACAATGTTAAAAAGAAGGCCGCCCTACATTGATAACTGTTTCTTACCATTTCAGAGTAGAACGTTAAAAACACAGACAAACACGGGAAAAAATAAACAATATTATCCAAAAGCAACACAAAACAGATACTTTTTACATGGCATAGTAGTTTGTTCTAAATTGACGAAAAGAAAGTTGCAATTCTTAACAAAAGTGTGAGCCAATTAGTGAGTAAGAGTCACAAATCTAAGTAGAAAAACATATACCAATGACAGATAAGCTTATTATTACACAGAGTAATAGAAAAGCGTAACGAGAACAAGCACCATTAGCGCAAAATAGCAATAAAATAACGTTTTTATGAAACCCAAATGTAATCCTACGACGGAGTAGACCGTGGCCAACCGGAATACCCTTACATTGAAATCAAAACATCAAAATATTTAGCTTAGAGAGCAATGGGACGATTGGGCACTGGTCTGTTTGTTTATCAAACTAAGGGTTAGGTTAAAGTGTCGTTTGGAATAGGGATATCGGGGTAAATAAGTGGTGGTTAAGCTTTGTTCAACTTAACAAACCGTTAACGAATTCGTACAATTGCTATTTAACCCCTTAAAAACATCATGCACTATTGGAAATTTTAATTAATTAACGTCATGTAGCAAAAATGAAAAACAATGTATAAATATAAACGCATAACTAAACATACTTGCACTTGTAATAGGAGTGACAAATTATGGCGGTTTTAAACAAATTAGTTTTTTTAACAAATTGGCCAATGAGTTTGGAACACAAAATAGAGGTTGTAGTTGGCTTTAAACAAAATCAAAGCCCATAGAGAACTATGTAGCATTCTTGGAACGTTTGAGTAAATCTTTAATCAAGCAACATTAGTCTGTTGAAAATCCTGTTGTGTTTAACTTAAAAGCAGTTGTCTTTGTGTAGTTGACTTTGGAAAGCAGCTCTGTGTATATATATACATAAGTTGTTATTATCTGACAGTAAATATCAAAGTATATACACTGTAAAATTTAGGGGTTGTAATTATCCACGTTAGGGTGGAAATTCGTGAAAAATAGTGGTAGATTCCACCATCATGTGAAAAAAGGTGGCCATAAAACTCCTAGGCGTGGAATTTTCCACCATCACAAAAGCATGAGATTTATAGCGTGGAAATATCCACCCTCTGATCCTGAAATCGTGGATAAGACCACCCCGTCCAAAAATCATGGTGGAATTTCCCATCATTGGTTTTTCACCATTTCACCTTATATATTTTCACCCTATATATGGCACAAAAACGTATTTTTTAACGTGGAATCTCACACCTTTTAAACGTGGAAACCGACACATTTACTTCAATTACATTAATATTTTAATTAGTAATATTCATTTGTTAATTTTAATTACTACAAATGAAACATTGCAATGTCAAGGTGTTTGTGTGCTGTGAGGTGCGTATAAAACGGCGCTACACGGTTAGAAATTAATTTTGTCGGGGTCAATTTTATAAACGTATAACTGGTTATAAACACCTAACAAATCCAGTGCGTTTGTAATGGCATTAATGTCGCAATCGCTAAACCACTGCGCCGTTAAGTCAGAAAGCGCGCCAACAACGTTTAGTTAAGACGACGCTCCTATTGGTTGATAGTAAAAGGAGGTCATAATTCAATAATGAGCGAACAAAGGCACAATCCTTTTGGCGGAATTTTAGCACAGCAGGTCTTCAATCCGTGTAGCGGCCAGCGGGAGTGAAGCAGCAGGTCTTCAAATCGCGTACTGTAGCGGGAGTCAAAAAGTTGCTGTCTCGTCTCGTTAGTCTGATGATTAATGGCGTTCTTAGTTTACAGTAGTATAGTGTTTGTTGAGAGATGAAATAGTATTTGGGCGCTGGTCTAGAATCCTACCAACGTTAAAACAATTATTTAAGGAACGCACATTATGTTGGATAGGGTTTCGATTAGTGTTTATGTGATGGTGGGTCAGATCATCTATTTAGTAATAATTTATAAGATCATCTATTTAGTAATAATTTAATATATTTGTAGAAATGTTGCATATACAGAATAGAAGGTATATAAACAATGGAAATACCGTGTCCTCGTGCTAATTGTTTCGTCAAATGTGAAAAAAGGTTATTGCTTCATCACCTGAAACAGTCTCACTTAGGAAGCAGTTCTTTCACGTGCAAAATAAACAACTGTCACTGCACATATTCCAGTATAAGAAGTTATGAGAAACACTTGCAGAGAGACCATTCCAATGTAGATAATTTTGTTGCTCAACAACCAAATGAAGAATGTGCTCAAGTGAATTGTAGTGCTATGGATTTTGAAATAGTAGAATCTGGTATTCCAGGGCAGGATTTTGAATGTAAACTTGCAAAATTTTGTTTGAAATTAAAAGAAAAATATGTTCTTCCACACTCCACTTACATGAATATAATGGATGATACAATTGGATTATTTTCTTCTTTTCATTTCAATGTATTGGGTAATCTTACCCCCAGGCCTGGCATTGACACGAATATTGCTCTGTTGGATGAAGAATTTTTGGTAAGAAGTTGGAATGCTTTAAAATGTAAGAGCTATTTTACAAACTACTGCAAAACACTTGGATTGGTAGAATCTGTCACTATTCATTTAGATGACAAGTCTTCATTTGAATATATTCCTGTGCTTAATACTCTAAAGCAATATTTAAAACATTCTGATGTATGGGCAACTATAAAAAGAAATGCTACCACAGAATCAAGAAAAAATGTAGATTTTACAAACGGATTATTGTTCGAAGAGCATCCTTTTTTTAACGGTAGAAAAGATTTGCTTAGACTGCACTTTTATTTCGATGAATTGGAGCTATGCAATCCACTTGGGTCATCAAAGTCCAAAAATAAACTGGCATGTTTTTATTTTTATGTGGGTAATATAGGTCCAAAGTACTGTTCACAACTAAGGAATATTTTTTTGTCGATATTGGTAAAAGGAGAAACATTAAAGTCTTATGGTCTTGATCCAATTGTGGCTCCTCTTATTAATGACATTCAAAAACTGGAATTTGAAGGGTTGCTTATACAATCACATGCACCTCCACAAATCGGTCCCGGAACTCGAGTTTTTGGGACAATTGCCACAATATCGGCAGACAACCTTGGGGCACATCAACTAGGTGGATTTAGAAGATGTTTTAGTAGTGGATGTATATGTAGGTTTTGTATGTGTTCTCATGCAGATATAAAAACAAAATGCAGAGAAACAGATTTTAAGCTCCGGACCCCAACCATCCACAATCAACATGTAGCTGCTGTAAGCATTGATGACACACTGGTGTCAGCATATGGAGTGGCAAAAAGTTGTGCTTTTGATATGATTCAGGGCTTTTCACCTGTGACTGCCTTTCCCCCAGATATAATGCACGATTGTTTGGAAGGAGTGCTTTCATCTGTCATGCAAGCAATATTTAAACATTTTCAAGATAGTGGTATATGTTTAATTGGGTTTGTAAATGAAAGATTAAGGAAGTTTAAGTTTGGAAGATGCGAAAACAAAAATAAGCCACGTGCTCTCCCTGGTAATATAATAATGCAAAATGGTAAAATATCACTTTCTGCCAGTGAAACATTATGCTTGTTTAGATATTTACCTTTTATCATTGGAGATCTTGTTCCTTATGGAGATCTTTGTTTCCTTAAATAAAGCATGGCATTTATACTGTTTGCTCTCCGAAGTTATGGATATTATTTTGGCTCCAATTACCAGCAAGAACATTAGTGATCATTTAAGATGTTTAGTTGAGGAATTCTATTTTTCATTTGCTGCTTTTGCTCCTGACTTAGTCAAACCTAAACTACATTTTCTCCTTCATTATCCTCGTTTGTTAGAAATTTATGGCCCATTGCGCAATTTATGGTGCATGCGATTTGAATCTTTTCATAGAAAATTAAAGTTAGTGGCCAAAAGATGTAAAAATTTCAAAAATATTTGCAAAACAGTTGCAAGTCGCATCCAATTAATGAAATGCTATGAGCAGTGTGACATTGCAGGCCTTACTGGAGATGTTGAAAGTGTATTAGGAAAACCTATACTTGTAGATGAGCTGCCACATGCATTTTCTATTTATTTACAAACCGAGGTAGAATTTCAATCTTATGAAACCGCTATCAGTGCGAAATGCATCACTGAAAATGGTGTAACATATTCTCTAAACGATGTGTTTGTGTTGGATGTGTTAGATGATGTACCCATGTTTATTCAAATTAAGACCATTGTTGTGTTAAAATCTAAAACATACATTTGTGGTTCATTTTTAAAAACCCTTGATTTTATTTCACATTACCATAGTTATGCTGTAGTTGAAACTGGGACAATGTTATTTTTTAAACCTGGAATGGAGTTGTGTGGACACCCCCATGATTTATACAAATGTGTTGATAAACAGATGGTTAGGCTACAATATAGAATTTTTTGTAATAGACCTCAGAAGTTATTCTTGATAGACTGGCCTAAGTCATGCATCTATGTATTTACATTTTTAAATGTATTTTCCGTATGATTTTTCTATAACACTCATTGATTATGTCAATTGACCAACATTTTATGTGTTTTAACTCGAATTTAACCCTTTTTTGTTCAAGAATTTAAAGGATAATAATGAGTGGACAATACCATATTAGCTGCCGTAATAGGAAAGAACTTTTAAAATGTGATAAAAGTGAAATATTTCAAAAAATTAAAAGCACATTTGATGTGGAAAAATTTCGTTTGCAAGAATGGAACGAAAAGTTTAAGGACTGGGTGGACATTCATGTGCCTGAAAATTTGCCCGATGTAGCCAAACTGCAAGTTCTCCCTTCAGGTAAATACATGTAAAAGCACTTTTTTGTAATAAATCTTAATCTGTTTTTCTCTTTTTAAAGACGTAAGCTCTTCCAGTTCTGCGGCCAGCACTGTGCCTTTAAGTTCTGAGGACGATTTTGCAGCAAGTATGTATATTTATTACCGGTACCAATATTTTTTCTTGCTATATTCTTAAATTTAACAACTTTGACCCAGACAAACCTATTGATGAACCATTGGCCACATGTAGTAACACGGAGTGGATTGTTGGCTACAAGCTTCCGGCCCTTCCTGTCATGGTGCGACAGGCTATTCATGATTGTAATGGCAGAATTACTTCTGCAGCTAGAAGACAAGTTTGCCAAGTATTATTTCATTCAATGTCTGCTTATACATTGTAAGTTGACAAGCCCATTTTTTTTTATTATTTGGTAATACTGATCGAAAATTACAAATGCTGTTTTTCATAAAAAGATATCCCACACACCTGGAGTATCAGCATGTGATCCTAGAATTGTTGAAACAGTTTCCGGAGCTAAAAGACCAGAATTCAAAAAACCCTGCTGTAGGTGTCCAATATATATATATATATATATATACATATATATATATAATTGTATGTGTGTATTAAACTACTTTCATGATTTCGTAACAGGGGACATGGATTGAAAGCATTCGTCAAAAATTTAGAGATGCACGAAGACCAATGACCACAAATGAAATGGTAATAAAAATGAAAAACAAATTTGGGCACAAGCGAAAGAGGTCACAAGAGGTCAGCGATGACATCATTCCAGCGAAACGCCAGTTTGCTCCATTTGATAAGGTATAAGCTTGTTTAGTTTAAATGCACAGATACATTTATATAAATATTATCTCTTTAATAGATATCTACCCTGCAGCAGCCATTAACGTAGATGTAACACCTTTATTCTTTAAACATAGGACAGTTTAGAAGACGACCACAGCATAGAAATGCACATTAAACAGATGGATAAAGAAAGCCGTAAAAATGTGAAAAACATGGAGTTAATATTGGATAGGATGGAACGAACTTACACATTTCGAAGAAATGAAGTCTGTGAGGGAACCTTGACTGTGGAAAGCCTAATTGGAAAGTACCCAGCTTTCCAATTTCCTGATGTGGTGAGTATTAATTAATGCCATATGAGATTATTATGCTTGATTTAAAAAATGGTGTTGTATCATGAACAAAATGTTGTTTTTATTTCCGATTTAACCACAATATTTCAACTGTTGTGCTATATTTTAATCTCAGTCATTTCTGTAAACATAGTATTATGTGTTTTCTCCTAAAACCAAATATTTTGCCAGGTGTTTGGTGAGGCCCAAAGAATTTTCAACCAAGATTTGAGGGGAAATCTAAAAAGCATATCATCTGGGCGTATCGAAAAATTAAACCAAAAATTAGAAAAAAAAAAAAATTGGCTCCAAAGAAATTAATTCAGCTATTGAAAGGGAAAGGTACGCATATAAAGATTTTGTACAGTAAATATTATGGCAGTTACCCTGTGGTCTGTGCTAGTAATGTTTTTTGTTGTGGTCTATAAAGTTAACAAACAACCTTTTTCCCCATTTTCAGTCATTTTTAATTAATTAATAAACCCCTTTTTGTGTAATGTTAGTATTAAAAAGAACTGTGTAGTATGTAAATAATAGTATATGTATTTATATATTCAATGTTTTTTAAGGTGCTTCTGAAGTCCTTTGTGTTATTCCTGTTTTGTTTTGTAACAACCGATTGAATCAGTTCATACAATACAGAGAAGAGGTATGTAGTATGCTTTAAGGACAGCAAAAATATTTATCTTATTTTTTATTGATTATTGCTCTTTTAAGGATGAAGAGGTGGCTACACTGTATCCCTGCATTGTTTTAACTGGGACCACCATATCCATTTATGTACAAAAATGTTGGATGTGCAACTGTGATAGTTTTGACGATGCAATTGTCATACTTATTGCTGCTTATTGGATTTTTGATATCCAATTTCCACAAGTGCTTAACAATACATTCCAGTTGTTAAGTTATCTTTTAAAGATCCCAACAGATATTAATATATCAGTTCAACGTGTCATTAATTGGCTCTAAGTTGTACTGAAGTGCCTTAAAAATCTGTGTTCTGCATGCATGGTGTATATTTTTATGTATAACCATTCTGTTTTTCTTCGTTCTTTTTATCATTCTGCCTATCTGTTCATAAATGGCATAGCATTATCCTAATAAAATACCAGGATGACGTATTTTGTTGTGGGTGGAGAATAACATGCTTCAAAAGAGGTGTAAATTCCCACCCTACTGTGGTGGAACATATAGTCATTTTTCGTGGGTGGAGGATACCATGCTTCAAAAGAGGTGGTAACTCACACACTACGGTACACACTTTAAAGGTGGAACGTAGTCACTCTAGGGGTGGAAAGCTATAGGGTGGTTTTTTCCACGCTGTGTTTTAGGGTGGTCAGTTCCACATTTTAGGGACCACGGTTTTAGGTGGTAATTACCACCTAAAAGGTTGTATTTAAATTTACAGTGTAGTGTGCAAAGGTTTCAATATCTGACTAAAACTGTAAAATAAATAGTTCAAGTGCTAGTCGTAGCAAAATCCCTCTTACCGTTACTAAGTTACAACAAACTGTAGGACTGTAAGATACCCATTGAATGTATATGTAAATTTATAAACAGAATAGGTAGTTTGAAAATACCATTTGCTTTATTTTAGTCAACACTGAAATTCCCTGTTTTATGAAATATGAAATTTGTCATTTTAATTTTAAAATACTTGTTTATATTGATCAATCAATTCTTTTACAATGATGTATCCTCAATATTCATCTCATCTGTTTTTTTATAACATGTAGTATAGCATGTTCATCATTTGGAATCATTCTTTTCAGAGAAAAGCAACTTTACATTTTGATAGACTATTGCTGAAATCTAAAAAACAAATTAAAGAAAAACAATCCTGATTAAAAAACTAATGTTAAACTGTTCCACATGTCATCTATAGGATTTAAGCAAGTAACCAATTTGTAACTAATTTTTCCTAAATCTAAAAAAATGAACTAGGATTCCTGTTATCTAACAAAATGTCTGGAAGCTGATTTTTTTGTTTAAATCTATCTATGCCTTCAAACCCCTATTTTAAAACAGGCAAAGCAATTCTTTAAACAAATGCCTAGTCATGTTGCTTTTTTAGTCAACATTCTAATAGGGTTTGTTTATTAAAAATATGTATAAATTAAAACAGAAGTGTAGTTAAAATTTGATTGGTATTTTCCAATTAATGACACAAATATAAACAGGTTGTTAGAACTCCAAAATACCTATATTATCTAGTAATCGAGAATGTTGTACCAGTACAGATACACTTTATTAGCAAAATGCCTCAAAATGCTCATGAAGTTTGAAGGACAATACATAGTTTAGCACAAGTGTTGGTTGAAATACTTAAAGTTATCTATCGATAAGAAATAAGTATAAAGTACACTGTACATCTTTGCTGATAATGTGTAAAAATCCAGGGAAAATAATTTAGTAGTCTCAAATATTGTCAGTACAAAAAATTACATATAATTTTTTATTTAGAATCCAGTGGTATAAAGTAACATTAAACATAATTGTGATTCTGTCTTGCAATAAGAGATATTTCCAACAAAATTTTTCTAAAATAACCAGCGTCTTGTTTTTCTGAGGCATTTTCATAGCTGTTTGTTATTTAGATATAACTAAAATATCACCTATGCATTAAAGAGATTTGTAAACCCGAAAAAATAACTGATTTGTATTGGACGGTTTATCAAAAAGTAATCGCCCTACATATAACTAATACCAAAAAATGTATTAAATCCTATGGAATGTAATCAAATACTAATCATTCTTATAATAATTTGTTTAATTTTAGTATATTTAAAATATTAATGAAATTGCTGATGGACATTTGTTGCACCTATTACGATTATCTGAACAGTTGGTTAAACAAAGGGATATTCAATATTTAATAAACGATCTTAAGATTCAAATCCAAATTTATATTGTATCTAATTTCGCTGTTTTGGATTGTTGAAACCAATATAGTTCAAGTTTTACAGCAAAGAATTGCCTCAATTGTACATACGCAATTTAAAATATTAATGAAATTGCAGACTGAATTTGTTGCACCCATTATGCTTAGCTGAAGAGTGGGTTAAACATAGGGATATTCAATATTTAATAGAGAATATTTAAGCTTATATTGTATCTAATTTTGCTGTATTTGATGGTTGGAACCAATATAGTTTTTAGCTTGAAGTATAGGTTGAGTTTGGAGTGCAAAGAGTTGCTCCTAATTGTACATACGCAAGTGGCAAGTTTGAATAAAGGTCTGTAGCAGTGGCGAAACAATTACTGTATTTGCTATAAAGGTAGCCATGTACTGCGACACCAGCGTTTTTCTAATTATTTGCTGTTAACCTTCGCCTAATAATAATATTTGCGTGGGGTTACTTGAGGTTAACAAAGGTTAGTTTACAGTGTATTTACCCAGTGATAATAAGATATTAATGGCAAATAGTAACATGTTCTTTTCAGCATCATATTCAGCTGATTCACCAGATCAGTTGTAGCAAAACTGAAATACAATACAACAGTTCTCCCCCTTTGTAAAGAGCTCATTGTGCTGCACCGCACTCATTAAATAAACAAAAAATTAAGTTTGGGCAACAACCAGGTGTTTCTGTTATGATATTTTTTGTTGGTAGTTATGGACTACAATTTATACAACTTTTTGAAATGTCAGTTGTTTTTAATGTTGAATATTTGTTTTAATTTCATGATATTAATATAAATGTTAGCAAATAGTTTTGAGGTTGATTGCTGTATTGCCTTTTTTAAAGTATATCGTGAATAATAAAGCTCTGACTCTACTAAATTGCTTTGCACCGCATAGTTATCACATGTGATTAAAATAAAATTGTAATGACGCCAAGTTACATGTCGAAGACAGGATTGGCAAGGTAAAATAGTATTAGTAACCGTTAAATGTGTTGTTTTCAGTCAGCATTTCATGGCACATTTGGTCAAGACCTCAGGTGAGTGGCATCAAATTTTCAGTTGGGCCAAGGGTTAATGCAGGGGTGTCCAGCAAGCAGCACTCAGGCCAAATGTGGCACGTGACCTAATAAAAAATGGCACGCAAGCCCTGCCCAAAAAACACTAAAATTGTTATTTAGCCAATTGACAAAAAAGCTCAATTTGTTATAGAGCCAATTTTCAGAAAATATTAAGTTTGTTATACAACCAATTGCCATTGTTTGTTCACAATATAAAACAATCGCGGCAATCACGACAACCAACAATTACTTTTGATATAGTAACATTATACTGTGTGGAGGCTAGCATTCACATAATATTATATAGCTTGGTGTAAAGAAACAAAAGTCAGCTCACCGAGAGACACTTTGATGTAGGGCTGCGCCTTTCTACTAGATAGTTATTTTCAAGTTTAAATAAACGTTCTGATTATTGGTAAAAAAGTGCTTTTATGATTAAAAAGAATTGGTTCGGTTACGATACTTTGGCACGGGAAGAAATTATAAGATAAAAATTGGCACGCCGGCATGTTTGAGTTGGACACCCCTGGTTTAATGTTTATTAAAGTTCTGAATCCAACCACAACTAAATCTTTTTCTATAATTTACTAATTTGGGTGTGCACCTGTCCTGGAGAACAGAATAGGCTGTAATAACCTTACAAATGCAATTTGTCTAGTTTAGATAAACTTCAACTGAAAACTGTACTAGGGGTTTTATATTGTGATTGTGGAGTTAATCTGATTCCACAGTAAATTTCCATAAAATGCACAAAGTGCAACTGCATAAGATAAGGCAAACTTTCCAACTTGGGTACAATGTTCTTTAAGCAGTGGCCTACAAACTTTTTTGTCGCTGCCCAAAATGCTCTTTCAAGAGCTTTTAAAGGCCCAGTACATGAAGCGATTTATATCACAGAGTTTTTGTCATAAAACACTTAATACTAATAATTAGACGTTTAGTGCAAAAAGTTTATAGTTTCATTTAATAAAAATTTACTTTGTAGCATTTATAAGTCACACAGCTCAAAATACGATAGTATGCACAGCATTTGGGGCATAAACAGTTTAATGCAGTATAGATTTTGGGGGATGTATAGCATGGTGGCACTATGATGCTACAATGAGCAAAAGTAAAAAAATACTCCTAAGCACACCATTTTTTAAAACACATTACAGTGAATGTGAAAGTTATCAAGAGTCGTTTAAGGAGGCAGTCCATGAGCCAACACAAAAAAGATCAAAACTGAAGAAACTGCCTCAGTGTTTTAAAGTGCATATTGTCAGTGTAGCGATAGTCAGGTTCTTGAAAATATGTAAATTCAAAAAATTCAGCATAGCTCTGTTTTTAATAAATACAGTTCACAGTGCAGCAAGAACATGTCTCGCAAGTACTGCAATATGATTGTTGTGTATGGTTGGGTGTATTTCCAGTAGCTGTGTTAAAGTATATTATAGCACAAGAGTCCATCATGGAAAGTATGACAAGTGCACCCACAATTATTTTTAACAGACTAGACCAGCGTTTCTCAACCGGTGCGCCCGGCGCACTGGTGCGCCATGGAAGGCTGCCAGGTGCGCCGCGAGCAAAAGGAAAAAATAATGTAGGTCCTATTATATAAAACATATTTTTCACTTTCCAATTAACTTAGCTCATTGATTTCACGAGGCTTTCAAGTGGAAAACTCAATAAGCCTACAAAGCAGCAATATCTAAAACATATAATTAATCTATAACAGGCTTCCATAGTTGGCCTATTAAGACCACCGAAAAAATAACGCCATATTCGCAGTAATAACCACGACAGAATAAGATCTAAAATAGTCTAGATAAGACCTAAACATGTCAAAATAAGTCCAAAATTAATCGGAATAAGACTTATATGGACAAAATAACGTCTTCAGTCTTAAACACTGGAGTCCCTTTAAAGATATGCAACTATTAAACAATATTTGAAAAATTGCAGTAAGAGAAATACCGGGTACACCTAAAAAAATTCTCGCTCGCTTCGCTCACAAGGTGCGCCGCCACGTTTTCATACGTCTTTAGGTGTGCCACCAAGTCAAAAGGTTAAGAAACACTGGACTAGACCTTCAACCCTTGAAAATGAATATAATAGCAGTTTTTCAACAAATTATATTGGCGGGTGCAGTTTTGACCTTAGTTGCATCAGGTCACCCCAAATTTTCTGGCAGTGCAATCGCAAGATTTCATCAAAATCTGTCATATTTTCCATACGGGACAAGGGCGATGGCGGGTAAGCTAGTCAGTTGCTGACTTTGGTTCGGGGGAAAACGAAATATGCCAGGACAGTTTTAAACTAAGATTTGGTCTTTTTACGCACAGCGCACAAGTTATAATTACAAATATGTTGGCTCGCTACATGTTTAGACCTGGGCAACTAGACAAGCCACAAAAAATGATTGTTTAAACGGCTGTGTTTCTTGATAAGTGATAGGTCCAGACTAGTGAAAACAGTTAAATACTAATAAAAATGTGACCGAATGTTGGCGGTAGTCGGGTCACAGACTCGTTCTGCAGGTATAGCGTTATTTGAGTAACAAAGCCCTTTACTATACATTAGGCTGCCCAAAACGGTAGTAAAGACTAGTAAGCAACCATCTTGTATAGGTTAGATTGCGCCTAACATTTTCAACAATATATTATTGCTGCAATGCAATAACAGGGAAAGCTACTTGTACAGGCAGTGGCTCTGCAGGCTACATGACACCCTCAGGGCCGAATATAATACACTTTATCATGACTAAAACATAGCTGACAGGAAATGTTAACTGATCAGGTAATTACCTTTTGCCTTTTTTCATAATTTTTAAAACCGTGCTGACAGAAAGACAACTTTTTAAGCTGCATTGAAGTTTTTTAGTGTTACGGTCGTTACAATGGGGAGTCCCCATATACGAGAGTATAAGTTTTAAAAAAATATTAAAAATTCTACATTTTCGTATTTCCTAGTTATTCGTAAACTAAATATATTTTTGCTGTTTTTATTCGTTATTACTTAAGTAGTTCATCTTTGCATCATTCTCGGGTGAAATCGTTACCTTTGTGTAATAAAAAAGCAAAATATTGCGTTTCTCTATAGCCGCTTGCCAGTAAATCACATTCACGAAGATTCGTGAGTGCTATGAACCGAGTGGAATAAGCTGTTGGCATAAAGCAGGCAAGTTTACCCACCAGTGGGTCAGTGGACATCCACGGGACTGCTTTAAGGCCGAAGAAGTGAAATTATAAGACGGCTTGAAGCGACCTAAACGAGTCGGATCGGGTGTTTAATCAGTGGCTGCTCGAGTTTTCGATGCTGCTATTTAAATGCTCTTACTATTATTCTGGGATGTGTTGATCACGTTTTCTGCATTTATTCTTGATACAATAAGAAATAATCATGCTGTTTAAATTAATACTTAGCTTGCTTCCACTTATTATCATCATTCCTACCTGCAATAATGTTGTAATTTTCACATATATACCTAAGGGAAGTATGCAGCTCGAAATTATATTACTGTCATGTTCAAAGCAACACTTTAACCTCCCTTTGTTAAACGCATGGACAGCTTTATGTAACGAAAGACTGGTTTTATGTACCAGCTAGGATTGGAGTCGAAAATTTGGTGTAGGAAACATATTGATGTCCCACTGTTAAAAGTTAGTTCTAGTTGCTGGCCGTTTACACAGATATTTATGTATTTTTGATGGTTTTATTCATAATTTCATTGCAATAGTATAGTTTTGTAGGCCTAAATTGATTAGGACTAGCAGGACTAGTTTGGTGTAGGTACAGATAAATTCTAGTTAAACTTATAATGTAACCAAGGCTGTGCTGCAAAAAGAAACAAAACTAGATCAACATTTAAACTGGTCACTTTGAATAAATGTGGAAAACGAAAAGCAAAGGTGTTTGGTGTATTGCTAGAACATAAAATCGTAGGCTAATATGTTTTTTGAGCATAGATACACATAGCACCACATTATATAACTCAACCATTTAATACCAAATGAAACAACTGTCTAATGAAAGGCAGGGGTGCACAACGTCTTAAACATATAGCGTTTTATAAAACAACAACAGGTTATTTTTGTGTATTCCCTTTTACTTAACAAGATTGCTTAGATTTTAAAACGAAAAGTAAAAATTATTACAGCGTTTGAAACGAATTATACACATAAATGGTTAGGGCTTATTACAAACACTTTTATTTAACATTATTACATCCACTTAACTTCATAGCGATAGGCATTCTGTTCAATTTAAAACTTGAATGCATCCCAATAAACTGATCCGTCCTTTCACCTTTGCTGAAGTGACAAAGTAGGCTACAGCCTATAAAGTTGCACATCGATAAATGTTCGAAGCTCGCACATATTTCACACTTTTTATTATATTTTTACAACCATTGTTTTGTTTGTTTGTTTTTTCTGTGTTTTAGTTCGCAATTTATTTGTTTGTTATACATACTTTGTTTTTTTACAAGGTATAGTTTTCTAAGATTTAAAACTAACCAGAAGTTTTGCTTTTTAAATTTTTTTTTCTAGAGTGTATACTTTTGTGTTTATCAAGAATTGACATCCGACTAAAACACTTTTCACAAACTTTGCATTTGTAAGGTTTTTCACAAGTGTGAACTCGTTCATGGATTTTAAGACTTTTTGAATGACTAAAAAGCTTGCCACATTTCTTACATTCGTAAGGTTTTTCTCCAGTGTGAATTCTTTCATGATCTTTAAGATGCCCTGTCTGTTTAAAACATTTTTCACAAACTTTGCATTTGTAAGGTTTTTCACCAGTGTGAACTCGTTCATGGATTTTAAGACTACTTGAATGAATAAAAAGCTTGCCACATTTCTTACATTCGTAAGGTTTTTCTCCAGTGTGAATTCTTTCATGATATTTAAGATGTCCTGCCTGGCTAAAACACTTTCCACATTCTTTGCATTCGTAAGGTTTTTCTCCAGTGTGAATTCTTTTATGTTTTTCAAGAGTTGAGGCACGGGCAAAGCATTTTTCACAATATTTGCAGTCATGTGGTCTTTCTCCAGTGTGAATTCGTTGGTGTCTTTTCAAGGTGTAAGCTTGGCTGAAACAATTATCGCAATGAGCACATTTAAAGGGCCTTTCTCCAGTGTGAGTTCGCATGTGGATTTCAAGTTTGGAAACTATGTCAAATAATTTCCCACAAACCTTGCATTTGTGTTTCTTGAAGTGAAACCTGGTCAAATGATGTTTTAGTTTGTAACGATCCATAAAACACTTTTCACAAACGTGACATCGGAACTCCGTAGTTGACAGATTATTGCTTTGTTCTTTTCTTGTATTCATTTGATCCAAGTCACTTTTCTCTTCACAACCGGAATCTTCACTTATAGGTTGATGTTCTTGTGATGACCAAGTTGTAATCGTGGCAACAGAATCACCAGAAAAATATTTTAGCCCAACAAAAATGAACAATCTAACTTCATACCAACAAACTACGTTGCCTATTACTGAAACAATTGGCTGATAAGAATGCGATGTACTACATTGGTAAAACAGTATAGACTTTCCTGTCTCAGTCAAAATCAGTCACTATAGGTTCTAGTTTGTAAAAGCGAAATAGCATCATCAGTCTCTAAAAACAAAAATAAATAAACACTTAAACCAGGTGGTAGAAATTCCTACATTGGTACTCGGGATTACATTACCGTTTAACAAAGTGTTAACTACAATGCTATTGGCCCATGTTTGACCCTATGCAAAGTATCTTATCTACAGTCTTTGATCCTTGTTAATAATAAATGTACATGACTTTGCAATAAAACCCATTTTAATAAGGCACATGGAAATTACAAAGTTCCTGCATCTGGCAATACAGGTTATTGCCACCTCTCCAATAAGACCTCAACCGCAAGGCATGGCAAATATTTAATCAACTATTCAAATTAGCATCATACGTGTATAGAGAGTTACTGAGCCACCTTAAGACATACTAAGGTAGTTTTGGCGTAAAAAAATATAAAAAGGTGTCAAAATCACAAACTGGATAAACAAAACCAACCATGTCAAGTGGCGTCATTAAAGCCGCAATAGAAGCAAGTTTTGAGTGAATTTACAGCAGTTTAAAGTAAATTATAAAAAGGGCAGTTTCGAATAAAACATGTTTTTTGAGGATCCGCTATTGCACTTCAAACGGCAAAATCTGCCTATAATTGTTTTTAGGACCCACAGGATTACAAAGCAATAACAAGCAACTTCTAATAGTTCTAAAACAAGGATATATCTTCAAATTGCTGTATTAATCCTGCTCATGCGTTCGAATTACCACCCTATTTCGCATAATTAACATAACATTAATCTCCCATTATTTTCTCTCGTTTGTGTTCGTAAAACTACTCGGCAATAAGTTTTGAACTCAGTCTTGGAGCAAATTTTGAGCAACAGTCTAACATGTTTTATGCTGAAAAAAACACATTTCTTACTTTCAAGCTAATGTAACAAAAACACATTCCTTACTTCTAAATGTGTTATTGGCAAATAAACAAACCTTCATGGGAGGATTATTACAAAAACCTTACTCTTAATTAACCATTGGATATAAGATTACTTAAAGCTTCTAATATCTAGTTATCCGGTATAAAAATGTTAATAGAAATACTGGTAACTTGAGAAAATCTGCACTACACATCTAAAAAAGCAGAAGTATAACATGAACGTAAAAGCCAAACAAAACATCACAGAGTCGCAAGTGGCTCTAGCAAACTATTAGAAAGGTACAAACCTATAAACAATGCTCTACCGATTGTGAAAGTAACTTGCAACATTTTCTGTCAAATGGCTTGACATAATAAACTACACTAACTTCTCATTTTTCCACTGTTGCATCTTGCTGCAGTTTACTGCCAAGAAACTAGATATTTGCGAAAGAGCTCTAACAGTTCAATCGCACTAGCTCGCTCAATCACTTGATCTAAGTTAGCTCACAAAAGCCTCAGGCTATATTACTAGCAACCGTGCGCACTGGAACGTAGCAGCAGAGCGTGACCAACAAAAGAAGGTTTAATCAGTGGCTGCTCGAGTTTTCGATGCTGCTTTTCAAATGCTCTTATTCTTTGAATTATAATGGTAAGTGTTGGTCCCGTTTTCTGCATTGATTCGTTATCTGTGTAGATGTACAAAGATTAAAACTGTTGTTAATATGATGCTGTCTTATGTCCACATTACAATATAATCTTAAAAGCTGCCATGTGTTTCAAAGCACGTTAAACACTTTAACCTCACTTTGTTAAAAACTATATGCCACCGCACCCTTACAGAAGTGCGATCTAATCCAATACCTTCCGCTTTCTTAAGCCCCAAACACATGGCCACATGGCTTTAAATACTTGGTTTGGTTTTGTGTAACGCATGTCTAGTTTATGTAACGCATAACGGGTTTTGTGTAGCGCGCGACTGGTGTTATGTCACTTATGACAGGTTTTATGTACCAGCCAGGATTGGAGTGGAAAATTTGATTTCAAATACACATTGATGTAAAGTGTAAACTATCCCCACTGTCCCCACAATTCAAAAGTTTTATTTCTTGTTTAATACAAATGGAATATAAAGTACAAGTGGTGTTTTGTTGTACATCAATAGGTGCTAGTTTGGCGCAGTGGCAGAATAGCTAAAATCAAGTCAAACTGGTAATGTAACCAGCGCTGCCCTGTGAAAGAAAAATAAACTACATTATCATATAAATATCAACTGGTCACTTTCAATAAATATGGAAAACGAAATCAAATTGCAATGTATGTTTTTTATCACTGTGCATCAATATACATATCTCCACATTCCATATCAAATAAACAACTGTGTAATGAAAAGACAGGGGTGCACAACGTCTTAAAAATATATCGCTTAAAAACAAGTGATATTTCTGTAACTAAATACACCTAATATCGAATCGAGTCTAACAGCGTTCTTGTAACTTTATGACAATAACAATATTAAACAAATGCTTTCAAATACTTTCTCGAGTTCATATATCGCCTCTTAAACCAAAATATGCTAGGTTGTCCTTTATTAACTAATGTGGAAAGTTAAAATTTAGTTAATCAGCCCAACTAGCGATAAATGCAGCGTTCAGTGTTTTGACATCAGAAAAGTCTGTCCACTGCTTAACCAGCATGCCGCCCAACTAACATCACACTTACCAGCTCTGTATACAACCCTACACACATATAAGCTACTGAGCATAATATATACCTGGCTGTCATATGCACACTAAAATATAAGCAATGTTTAACGCTTTCATCGCACATTGATACTTTATGTGCTACTGCCCGCATTACAGATGTGCGACTATGCACACTGTACAGCTTGTCTGAAACCATTAACTTCCGTTTCCACAGGCCCGAAACGCATGGCTAGTTTTATAAAGTGCAAAGCTGGTTTCACATACAAACAGGGTTAATGCAGTTTTTTTATTGTTGGTAACTTATGGACAGTCACGCTCTTATTAATTTTACATTTGGCAGTTTCCACAGTTTAATGAAACGCATGAATAATTCTATATAACGCATGACTGGTTCCACATACATACAGCGGTAGCGTAGAGAGTAAAAAATCTAGATCATCATTTAAGCATTAGTTGTTCAGTTTTATTAGGTGTTCACGAAAACGAAAAGCAAAGGTGTTTGGTGTATTGCTAGAACATAAAATTGTAATGTGTTTTTTGCGCATCAATGTACATAGTTCCACATTCCATAAATCAAACAACTTATACCAAATAAAACAATTATGCAATGAAAAGGCAGGGGTCTACAACACCGTGCTGTCTGTTAAAGCGGACAAGTTAAAGTTTACTTACAGCGCGGTGTATTTCGTGTATTATCCAGCTACACAAATAAACATACATTTACAGAGATTGGCAAACTGTGACTCGCAGGCAACAAGTCGCTCTTTGATATAGTTTCTTCAAAGATTGACAAAGTTCTGTTACTCATATATTTATTTTTATAAGACAGTAATGTTTTTTCATTTAATTCCGCAACAAACTAGTTTATCCTGTGTTGCTGTTTCAAAAAACGCAAAAACAAACAAAAAACACGACGATGTTCGACTGTTATAATTTCATCATTTGTTTTCTTGTTTCAACATTCTGTTGTGGCTTCAGAGCCCTCGCGTGGTTGCATAAATATATACTTTAATTAATTTAATGCGGGTGTTTAAACTCGTGAATTGTGGAATGCAAGTTGCGCGAAAACATGACGTCACAATTTTACTCACTTCCCAGTCAAAATTATATGAGATATAATTAAATAAAATACTTGAAATGATATTTTTAATTTTACTTAATAAAATCAAATTTTCTAAAATTACAAATTATATTTAAATCTTTCGTCAGTAACAGATCTATATACGGAAACAACACAAACCAGCCAATAGAAGTTTGTTCACTTTGTTTAGCTTATTGACGAAGATCTAATTAAACAAAAATAACATGAATAAGAACGAGAAAAGTGAAATCGTGTTGTGTAAAAGTTGTTATCATTAAGTTTCTTCTTTAGAGTGAGTTCTTTTGTGTCTATGAAGATTTGACGTCTGGCTAAAACACATTCCACATTCTTTACATTTGTAAGGTTTTTCTCCAGTGTGAATTCTTTCATGTACGTGGAGATTTCCTGCCAGAAAAAAACATTTTCCACATTCTTTGCATTGGAAAGGTTTTCCGCCGGTGTGAATCTTTTCATGATATTTAAGACTTCCTGCCCGGCTAAAACATTTTCCACATTCTTTGCATTCGTAAGGTTTTTCTCCAGTGTGAACTCTTTGATGATCTTTAAGAGATCCTGCCTGACGAAAACATTTGCCACAATCTTTGCACTCATATGGTCTTTCCCCAGTGTGGATTCGTTCATGTGTTATTAAGTTTTGAGCTATATTGAAACATTTATTGCAATAAGTACATTTGAAGGGTCTTTCTCCGGTGTGAATTCTCACGTGGATTTTAAGTGTGGTCAGTTCTCCAAAGAGTTTCCCACAAACCTTGCATTTGTGTTTCTTGAAGTGAACTCTAGACAAATGATCTTTTAGTGCGTGACGATTTTTGAACAACTTTTCGCAAACGTTACATCCGAACTCTGTATTCTGCGTTGAAAGATTCGTGCTTTGTTCTTTCCTGGTATCCATTTGATACAAATCACTTTGTTCGTCACAATCGGACTCTTCACTTACAGGTTGATGTTCTTGTGATGACCAATTTGTAATCGTGGCAACAGAATCACCAGAAAATCCATCATCGATTTCTTTTTTCAAATTCATCGTTACAAAATCGCTTGGTCTTTTTATAATCTCCTAAAAATATTATTACTAAATTCATGGTAATTTGATAAAATGAGCGCTGGAGCGTTTGTATAAAGGCTATATAACATCATGTTATGATTTTGTGGGACTTGGTTTTAAAGCTTTTGCAAACCCTTATCTGACTGCTTTTTCTTTAATTGACATTGAACACTACTTGTTATCGCAATCGAACCTTTCAATAGTAACTCGGTTTCAAACCTTGTCAACAATGTTTTTATCAGTAACTCAACGCCATCTAAAATAACATTACAACAATATCATACAAAACTTAATTGGAATTGGTTACTTCGCAAAAGGTTGAAGATAAAACTTGAAACCAAAAAATAAACCTCGTCCTGTATCTACTTGGCTGTTAATGTTTCACAATAATATGTGGAAACAATAGTTTAGGGCTAACTGAAACCACACGTTGACTAGATTTGAAGCAGAATAATTCAGTTTTAATCTTGGCTGGTGCGAAATGATTTAAACAATCTTTTTTCAAATTACTTTTTAGTTTTAATAAAATGTGTTGATTTAAAAAATCTACCTACAACTACTTAATCAGCCAGCAACACAAGTAGGCGTGTGATGTAATTTGGATATAAGATAACTTAAAGCTTCTAATATCTAGTTAACCGGTTCAAAAATGGTAATGCTAACAATAGTAACTTAAGAAAATCTGCACTGCACATCTAAAAACACAAGCACAACGTGAACGTAAAAGCCAAACAAAACATCACAGAGCCGCAAGTGGCTCTACTAAAGTATTAGAATAGTACAAACCTATAAATAATGCTCTACCGATTGCATTTTCTGTCAAATGGCTTAATAAAATACACTAACTTCTAATTTTTCCTCTGTTGCATCTTGCTGCAGTTTACTCCCAAGAAAACATACTTTTGCATAAGAGTAAGAGCTATGGTCCGAACTACATTAGCTTAATAACTTGATCGTCAGCTCACTAAAGCCTCAGGCTATATTACTAGCAACCGTGCGCACTGGAGCGTAGCAGCAGAGCGTGACAACAAAAGAAGGTTTAATCAGTGGCTGCTCGAGTTTTCGATGCTGTTTTCAAATTCTTATTATTATGTTGGAATGGGTTGGTCACGTTTTCTGCATTTATTCTTGATGCAATTTAAGATGCTTCCCTAACCAACCACATAGAAGCCACTAAAAAAAATAATCTTGCTGTTTAAATTAATAGGTACCTTGTTGCTTTCACGAATTAGCATCACGCTTGTAATTAGCATCGCAATGTAAACAACCAAACACATGTAAGCTACTGAGCGTAATACATACTTAAGTGTCCTTTGGTGCTTTATCTGTGTTGATGTACAAGGGTTAAAACTGTTGCTTAGCTGCTGTTAATATGATGCTGTCTCATGTCCACATTAAAATATAGTGTAATCCGAATATTTAACTGCCCTGTGTTTCAAAGCAATACTTTAACCTCACTTTGTTAAACTGTATGCCACTGCACGCATTACAGAAGTGCGATCTTAACCAATAGTTTCCGATTTCTTAAGCCCCAAACGCATGGCTTTATATACACACAGGTTAGTTTTGTGTAACGCATGTCTAGTATTACATGATGGATGAATGGTTTATTTAACGGATGAATGGTTTTGTGTGACACATGGTTGACTTAATGCAGCGGATGACTGGGTTTATGAATACCAGCTAGGACAGGGTTTCTCAACCGTGGCCCTCGGCCCCCCTTGGAAGCCACGAAGCGGTGATTAGGGGGGCCACGGGCATAACTCTCAACCTAGGTCATGGTATTACAAAAGTTCTTTCGTTTGGGGTTATTGAAAACGACATAATTTTGTCGTTTAATAGCGGAAAATTTTGATTACCGCAGCCTATCGCTGTGGCGAAACAATCAGTGCTGCAGCATTAACATGCAGTCATATTATGCGGCGTTGGTTTTTTTCTGGCTAATAATTACGGGCCTATAACCTTCGCCTAATCATTAGGTGTCTGTCAAATGCAGTTAGGCGAGCAACTAACGTGGAATGCCAGGTATAGATATTTCCTAAAAGGGCGTTACGTTGCAAACCAAGTATTCCATTGTAAAAGGAGAAGTAAAACAAGTGAAAACACTTGCTAGGCATTTTTATGAGCAGGGGCGCCACGAAGCATAAAAGGTTGAGGATTGGAGTGGAAATTAATGTTGGACAATTTGATGTTTGAAACGTATTGATGTAAACTATCCCCCCTGTCTTTGTTAGTTGTTTGCACAGATATTTATACATTTTCGGTGTTTTTTAGTGTGGCTTGGCCCCACAATTCAAAAGTATTTTAATAGAAATGCAATATAAAGTACAAATGGTGTTTTTTGTTGTGTAACAATTGGTGCTAGCGGGGCTAGTTTGGTGTAAGTGCAGAATAGCTAAAATCTAGTCAAACTTTTAATGTAACATACGCTGCCCTATGAAAGCAACTAAAACTTTGATTAACATTTAAATATTAACTGCTCAGTTTCAACAAATATGGAAAACAAAAAGCAAAGTTGTTTATATTACCAGAACATAAAATTGTATTGTGTTTTTTGCGCATCAACACACATAGTTCTACATTCCATAAATCAACCATCTCATACCAAATAAAACAACTGTGCAAGGAAAAGACCGGGTTGCGCAACAGAGTAGATGTTACCACTAATGCAGGCGCGTCTCAAATGAAGGACAAACGAGACACGTACATGCTCTAGGCAAAGCGCGCCACTAGGAGCAGTGTTGAAATAAAATAAAACGCTAAGGTTAACAACCTTAATGTAGGGGGCAGTCGTTGGACCAAATAACAACATTGCGTTTTATAAAACAACAACAAGTTATATTTGTGTATTCCCTTCACTTACCAAGACAGCTTAGATTTTAAAATGCGAAAAGTAAAAAGATTACAGCGTTTGCAACGAATTCTATACATAAATGGTATAGGGGTAATTACATTTTTAAAACACTATTGCGACGATAATGAGAACAAGATTAAATAAAGATTCCACAACTTACGATAATAATGGAAGTAAAATTAATATAGGTTCAGTGTAAATGCAGAATCCAGCTTTTGGAAATGTAATACATCCTCATTAATTGGTCCGTCCATTTACTTTTGCCGAAGTGGCATAAAGTACATCATAGGAGGTTGTACTTCGATATGTTCGAATTTATTCACATTTTCTTTAAATTGCAGATATATATTATTATTGTTTGACAACCATTGTTTCATTTATTTACGGTGAAGTTTTGGATGGCAATTTATTTGTTTGTTTTTTATACTTGAAAAGTTCTACATAAGTTTTTTTCTCAAGTGTGAACAATTTTATGAACTTTAAGATGTGCTGCCTGGTTAAAACATTTTCCACATTCTTTGCATTCGTAAGGTTTTTCACCAGTGTGAATTCTTTTATGAGTTTTAAGATGTGCTGCCTGGTTAAAACACTTTCCACAGTATTTGCATTCGTAAGGTCTTTCACCAGTGTGAATTCTTTCATGAATTTTAAGATGTGCTGCCTGGTTAAAACACCTTCCACATTGTTTGCATTCGTAAGGTTTTTCTCCAGTATGAACTCTTTCATGGTTTTTAAGATGTCCTGCCTCGCTATAACACTTACCACATTCTTTGCATTCGTAAGGTTTTTCTCCAGTGTGAATTCGTTTGTGTCTTTTCAAGCTTTGAGCATTGCTAAAACAACCATCGCAATAAGTACATTTATAGGGCCTTTCTCCAGTGTGAATTCGCATATGAATTTCAAGTTCGAAACCTATTCCAAAAAGTTTTCCACAAACCTTGCATTTGTGTTTCTTGAAGTGAACTCCAGCTAAATGCTGTTTTAGTACGTAAGGATTTTTGAACAACTTTTCGCAAACGTGACATCGGAACTCTGTGTACCGTGTTAAAAGATTCTTGCTTTGTTCTTTCCTGGTATTTATTTGGTCCAAGTCACTTTGTCCTTCACAATCGGAATCTTCACTTAGAGGTTGATGTTTTTGTGGTGACCAATATTTAATCGTGGCAACAGAATCATCAGAAAATCCATCATCGCTCTCTGTTTTCAGCTGAGTCGTGGCATAATCGCTTTGGTGCTTTGACATGTTTATTTATTTCCTGAAAAATAGAAGTATGCTGAACTATCTGTATTGCGGATTTATTAAATTTTAGCACAACAAAGATGAACAATCTAACGTCATAACAACAAATTATGGTGCGTTTGCAAAAGACTGTGACAAACTACGTTGTCCATTACCAAACAATTTGCTGAGAGTAGTGAGATATACTACATTAGTACTCGGGGTGGCATTACTATTAAACAAAGTGTAAACTACAATGCTATTGGCCCATGTATCTTATCTACAATCTGCGATTCTTGGTAATAATAAATGTACGTGTTTTTTGCAATAAATATCCTGCACCTGGCAACACATGTTTTTCGACTTGCTCACGCTATTCTAAGAAGGCATTAAAAATGTTTGAGAAATTATCCAAAATAATATCATACGTGTATAAAGAATTGCTGAAACACCCTCAGGGAAAATAAAGTAATTTCGGCATAAAAATATAAAAGGTGTCAAAATCACAAACTGGATAAACGAAACCAACAATTTTAATTGCGTTATTTAAGCCGAAATAGAAGACAAAGTTTAAAGTGAATTTACAGCAGTTTAAAGTAAAATATATAAAGGGCAGCTTCGAATAAAACATGTTTTTTGAGGATCCGCTGTTGCACTTTAAAGGGCAAAATCTGTCTATAATGGTTTTTAAGACTCACAAGATTACGAAGCAATCCTAGAAACTTCTAATAGTTCTAAAACAATGATAAGTCTATACCTTTAAATGCTGAAATAATCCTGCTCATGCGTTCGAATTACCACCCTATTTCCATAATTAACATAACATTAATCACCCTTTCATTACACAAAGGACTTTTATTATTTTCTCTCGTTTTTAAACTGTTCGTAAAACTACTCGGTAATAAGTTTCGAACTCTCGACCTTCGGCCATAGCGGGACTTTCGATTCATCAAGTCAGGGTTCAGGAACCTTTTTAGCTAAGGGAGGGCTATATAAGCCGAAAAATTCTTGGTTTTATTTCTAGGAGAGCTATATAATCCTGTTTAACATCTAGTTATAGGCTACTTATTCTGTTTTCATTCAACCTTTTAAAGGACACAACATGCTATGCACAAAAAAATGAGATCATGCCGAGAAATAATCGCTGCTTAGCTTAGACCTGTTCGTATAAACAGCCTGCAGTGAGGTTCGAACTCACGACCTCGGTCATACCGGGACCATCGCTCTACCAATTGAGCTACACAGGCTAACTGAGCAGCAAGTCGACAAACAAACGCCGTTGCCTGCTGCATCCTGTTCGTAAAACTAGCCTGTGGTAAGATTCGAACACACAATCTCAGTCATACCGGGACAGTCGCTAAAGCAAGTGAGCTACACAGACCAATGCCTGCTTCATCCTGTTAGTGCAACAACTTGTCGGTAATTAACAGAAGCACAAAAACGACTGTGGATATATTTGACTTTAATTATATTAAGTTTCATGGAAATAAATGCGCAAACTTGGGCGTAAAAACATACTATAGTCTTCACAAAAACAAAGCAAAGAAACAACGACAAATGTGGTAATAAAGCAAGTCGCAGACCTCGTATTCAATCAGTTACTTTAAGCCTAGATTCTCGTGCGAATTGACCCAGTTTTTGCAGTTCTTGTGTTTATGTTATATATTTTAATATGCATTGTAAAGCTTAAGTAGAGATTTGCTTAACTAACTAACTTTAAAACGAGGTCGAGGACATTCTCTTGCTGACAGTAATTAACAACAATATGTCCTTATGTTGCATTTCAAAATAAACAATAAACATAAAGACTTACTCAGCTGTGGAACAAATGCATTAATGGATCACATACAAAATTAGCAAATATATACTTGCATTCTACACATTTTTAATATTTACAGCAAACTAGCCTAGTCAGTACAGCATTGTACAGTAAACTCCACTGCTTCTACACACTAATATGAGGTTAAACACATTTGCTTGGTTGGTTTTATCGGGCGAACGACAAGATGCTTCCTGTTCAGGGAAACGAGAGCTAATTGTCCTGGCGCGGGGATTAACAAAGCGGCGAACACTGCACAGTAAGCCAGGATAACGACGGGTTCGATCCATGCAACGCTGCTGCTAGCAGACTGTTACTTATCGCAGCTGTAAATGAGATTATCGCTTATACAATAATATCTTATTATTTAACCGATTTACTAGTTTTATACAATTACAAAATATTTCCACATTAAAACAACGTGTTGTCTGGTTGGGCGAACAGAAACCCTTATTAAGTTAAAGTTTACTGAAAGAACGCGATGTATTTCGTATTTTATCCAGCTAGTTTATCCTGTGATATACCATTTCAGTGTTGCTGCTTTAAAGAATCCGCTCTGTAGAATAACTATACTATCCATCATTTATTTATTTTTTTTTACATCCATCATTTGTTTTATGTTTCAACATTCTGTTTTGGCTTTAGAGCCCTCGCGTGGTTGCATGAATATATACTTGTATTAATTTTATGCGGAGGTTTAAACTCATGAATTGTGGAATGCAAGGTGCGCGAAAACGTGGCGTCACAATGTTACATTTATTTCTCTATTTAACAATACGGGACGTATGCCTTTTATTAAAGGCATTCGCCATTTTATAACTTAATGTTTAAGTTTTAATTACTTCAAAATGAGATATATTCAAAATATTATCAAATATGCATAATTCCAACAATGCGTAAAAAGTTTTTTAATGAACATTTTATTCAATACTACAGGATATGTTGTACAATCACTGTTGGGTTTTTCAATGCCGCGTATCCATCACAACCTATAACATTAAAATGTATGAGAACAAAACGCAATCTAATTTGTTTTCTATTTGTGTGTTTTAAAAGTGAAGAATTTTTTACAAAAAAGAGTGTATTAATAATTTGAAGTTATACTTAAAATTGTAAATAAGTTCAACAATCTCGTTTAGATTTTCTCCTTTGTTACTTCTTTATTATTAGCATTTTTGGTTTAAATTCTCCACATATATTTCACTCAAATGTTTTTTTCTGTTTTGTCAATTCCTGTGTGTTTCACTTGAAAAACTTTACCCAGAAACGTCAGATGTTTAACGAACAAACACCTTTATATACACTTAACATTTGTATATTCCTTTACGCAACAATCCGAAAAGTAAAAGTCATCACAGCGTTTGAAACGCATCATACATATAAATGGTTTACGAATAATTACAAACGCTTTATTTAACAACATTGCGACAAAAAAAAAAAGAGCAGGAAATAATATTTTACAACTTACAGCAACTGTTTCAATAATAATAATGGACAACGCAAAATGAATAGAGCTAATAATGGTTTAGTTCGAAAAACAACTAAAATTCTGCTTCATTATTAAGTGATCCATCCTTTTAACTTTTGCTGAAGTGGCATAAAGTACAGCATAGAAAGTTATGCATCAATATATATATTTGCAGCTCGCGCATATTCATTTTTCCTTTTGCAGTTATACTTAAAAAATTTTACAATCATTTTTGTGTTTCATTTCCTGTAAAGCAATTTCCACGTTAAACATTAGAAACAGGTATAACTATTTGTGAGAAGTTTTGTTTTTAAATTGTTTCTTCTCTAGAGTGCGTTCTTTTGTGTCTGTTAAGATTTGATGTCTGGGTAAAACACTTTCCACATTTTTTGCATTCGTAAGGCTTTTCTCCAGTGTGAGTTGTTCCATGTGTTTTAAGATGTACTGCCTCGCTAAAACACTTTCCACAAACTTTACATTTGTAAGGCTTTTCTCCAGTGTGAATTCTTTCATGTGTTTTGAGATTTGATGCCAGGCTAAAACACTTTCCACAAACTTTGCATTTATAAGGCTTTTCTCCAGTGTGAATTCTTTCATGTGTTTTAAGATTTCCTGCCTCGCTAAAGCACTTTCCACATTCTTTGCATTCGTAAGGTTTTTCTCCAGTGTGAATTCTTTCATGTTTTTTAAGAGTTGAGGCACGGGCAAAGCATTTTCCACATCCTTTACATTTGTATGGTTTTTCTCCGGTGTGAGTTCTTTCATGTGCTTCAAGATTTCCTACCTGGGTAAAACATTTGCCACAATATTTGCACTCATACGGTCTTTCCCCAGTGTGGATTCGTTCGTGTACTTTCAAGTTTTGAGCTATGTTGAAACATTTATCGCAATTATAACATTTTAAGGGATTTTCTCCAGTGTGAATTCTCATGTGTTTTTTAAGTGCCCTTATAGCTCCAAAACGTTTCTTGCAAACCTTGCATTTGTGTTTCTTAAAGTGAACGTTTGATAAATGATATTTTAAGACGGAAATATTTTTAAAACACTTTTCGCAAACGTGACATCTGGACTCTGTAGTTGTTTGATTCTTGCTTTGTTCTTTTCTGATATTTGTTTTGTCCTCTCCACAATCTTTTATCAGATCCATCGCAAATAAAACGTTGTGACGGGTTGACGTGTTTTTTATCTTCTAAAACTTTTTTAAAATCCCAACAAATTATCAAATACTGAAAAATAAACTTACGTTAAAAATAACTAACTGCTGTTTTTTTTTACAACATGTGGAAATGATAGCTTAGGGCGAACCAAACCCACCTATTGACTAGATTTAAAGGTTATATTTCGTATCTATATCGCTTGGCACAGTCAATATTTTTATTTTTAGGTCGTCTTTTTAACGGTTTATTTCAGGCGAGCAACTTACAAGTAATATTTGCCTTTAGAGTCCAGAATCAACTTAATTTACATGTTCGTGGTTTAAATGTGTTTGGACCTTTCTTAAACATTTTTTACTGAATCCTGAAACTAAACTTGCTGTTGCCTTTCCATTTCATTGTGTAAAATCGCTAATCTTTTAGAATAAGGTGGAGTGAACCATTTTATTAAGGGCTAAAAAACATATTAATAACATCAACTGTAAACTCAATGTAAAAGCTAAACATAACTTCAATGTACAGAACCCTTGCTTGCTCGCTAGTTTGAGCCGTGGTATTACTGGGCATCAGCGATAGCCAGTCGTTCTAAGTTAGCTCGCCACACCCCGAGGATATAGGTAGTTAACAATAAAAACAAACTGCAGCATTAGCAGCAGAAATAAGGAAAGCGTGTGACGTAATAGACGTAATTGTCAAAAGATATTAGTAAAGTTTGAGCAACAGTTTAACATGTATTATGCTCAAAAACATATTTCTTAACTTCTAAATTCATGTATTAATCGCAAACAACCAAACCTTCATGGGAGGATTATTAACAACAACGTTACTTTTAATTAACCATTGCACATCTAAAAAAGCAGAAATATAACATGAAGGTAAAAGCTATATAAAACATCACAGAGTCGCAAGTGGCTCTACTAAATTATTAAAAAGCTACAAACCTTTAATAACGTACCGATTGTGAACGCTACTTGCAAGTTGCAACATTTTTGACTTTCTGTCACATAATATCATAATAAAATATCTCTTATTTTTATACACTGTGACGTCTTGCTGCGGTTTACTGCTAAGAAAATAGACTTAAGAGTAAGAGCCCTAACAGTTCAACTGCACTAGCTCGCTCAACCATTTGATCTAAGTTAGCTCCCAAAAGCCTCAGGCTATATTACTAGCAACCGTGCGCACTGGAGCGTAGCAGCAGAGCGTGACCAACAAAGAAGGTTTAATCAGTGGCTGCTCGAGTTTTCGATGCTGCCATTTAAATGCTCTTAATCTTATATTGGGATGTGTCGGCGTTTTCTGCATTTATTCTTGATACAATTTAAGATGCTTCCCTAACCCAACACATATAAGTTACTAACAAATGATTGTGCTGTTTAAATTATACTAAACTTGCTTCCACTGATTATATCATACTTACCAGCAGTAATGCTGTAATGTCACCCGATTCGTCAAGAAACTTACCGAAGCACATCGGTGAACTTACGAAAAAAACGCCGATTCAACTTCGGTCAAATTATAATTTTCTATCCCAGGATATAATCTCGCTCGATTGGATCGTTTACCAGCGATGCGTATCGCGAACAGACGATAAATGCTAGGGTTTGCATATATTTTTTTCCAATTGGCGTGTTTGACAGGATAAGGCAATATATAACGTAGTTTTAAATAAAACAAAACGTAAAATGTAATAAAAAAGTTACAATCAAACCCTATGATACCAGGCCGACGTCTTTTGTGGTAAACGCGTTGTTAAGCCACTCCTAGCTTCCCAGGCTGACCTGATTCTTGAAAAACTGGTTCACTAAATGTACTAAAAGCGGAATTAAAATAAATTAAACAACATAATGTAGGTATAAATGTTGTAATTACAGCTCCACCACCCCAGTCTGTATTTATAGGAAATGGGCGCACACTGGTGATTTAAATTAGTAGCATGCACATTGCACACCTAAATTTGCAACACCAGAATAATAAAAATTTGTTACAGCACACCCGAGATCTTAGCGAAAGGTGCCATGAAATGCAGACTTGGTCCACCCTAGATCTGAGTAGATGGTTAATCCCTCAATTTGGCGCTGGATGGTCAAGAATCCTACCACAACGAGCATTTTTGGGGGGTTAGGTATTGGGTTTTGGTAGGTTAAGCAATAATATTAAATATAATAATACTTGACCCATCCTCCTAACCCAGCAATATAGGTTAAGAACCCCCCCCCCACCCCCCCCCCCACCCCTTTTGCGGCCGCCAATTTTTTATGGACGAAATTCAACGCCAAAATAGGATGATATATACGCCGAAGGCGTGGTTTTGAGCAAGCATTTCAAGCCAAAGATCTCTGGCGGTAAGGCACTAGAATGCAATCCCCCCCCCAATATATAAAATAATGCTTAATTATTAAAAAACAAAACACAAAAGCATACTAAGGAATTTGCCGATCATCCTTAAAAAGATATGTAAATTCAAAATTTAAATAATTTCTCTGGTAATTTGACTTCTTTAGGGACATGCTTAAACACTTTAGGAAGTAAGAAATGTCCCACAGACAATAAAATGTAAAAGAAATATTCTTGCTTTTGTATCAGATGATCTTGGGACTGTTTGTTAAAACAGTCTTGAGATAATTAGGTACAAGCTATTTGACTCAATTTTTTGGTAACCTTTATAGAATGTAGTAATCAGTCAATAAATTATTTTCAACTCTAAAACGTCCTAATCACTGGGCTAAAATGATCAACAATAAACTAATTTGGCCGTTTAAGCCATATCCAGTGACAGAAAGTAGACAATCACGTTCATTACCAGCACGGAATTTCGACAGGTGTACTTAACCTTACAGTTCTTGCTACTAATTAATAAAGCACTTAAAACTCACTATAACTGAACTTAGATAAAAAATCAATAGGCTACTAGTCTAGCTTCGAATTAGCAGTTAATCTGAACCACAAAAGTAGGCTACCAATACCTACAGCTGGCACAACTTTTCTGTCCCGTCAACTGATGTGGATATTTTGATTGATAGCTCATTTACCGCTAAAATGACAAAATTTATCCAAGGTTAAGAAAGGCTGCCTTAAGACAAATATTGCATTGCTTTAATAATTGTTTCAACGCTGTTGTAGGATTCTAGTTTTTATAAATGTAGGACCAGAATTGTCAGTCAAACCAAATGACAAATCAACAATGTGTAAGTTATGGGTCATTGATACCCACTCTACATGTCTGATATGTATAGCTGTTTCAATCGTGTAATAATTCAAAATATTTCTACAAAAGAATATAACTAGTACCAGAGGGGTTATTTTTTTATTCTAGTATGTTACAGAGTCATATTACTTTAAGCAACCCAACTTATCCAGCAATCAGACTTTTACCAAAAATTATTAATGTTATATATACAAATTTCCTAATTTTAGATATTATTATTTATCCATAAGTGAATAATATCATGCAGAAAATGGAAGGCGTGAGGTGAAACCAGGAGTCTACTTGTTAAAAAGATCCATGACTTGACAGTTCAGTAGCTGGGTATTGGAATATTACAGGGTTCAACTAAAACTTGAATACAGTGAAAGGGTCCTTGGGTTTCTGCCTGCATTCCATATTTATTGACAGACAAACATTTAAGCCAGAATTCTGAGAATATATTTTTGGCCCAAAACTAAAACCCCAACTATGTTCCAAAACAGTACACCAGTCCACATCACATATACAAAGTATGACAATACAATGTTCAAGAGTAGGATGCCGCTATTTAGGTGCACGAAATAATCCCCATGGGGTATAAAAGTTTAGGATGGAGTAATAAACTCAAAGCCATTTACTAGTTAGATATATATATATTGGAAATTTACTATGCCTTCCTATAATATTGACATCTAAATGATTTTTTAAATGCAATGGCCAAATAAATCCGAGCAGACATCATCCTGAAACAACTCTTCTTTTGTTGGGTAGACTAATTTGCCTGTATATGTGACAAGAATCATTTTCTGTAATTTTTAGTTTTTACCAAGGTACACAATGCACGTAATTGCTTTGGATGACCAGTGTACATTAGAAGCACATCCTGGTCATATCAAAATACACCAGGTTCTCAAATAGGGCACATTTAATGCACATTAGTGCCTATTTTGTGTACATCAGGTAAATTCTTTATTTTGCGAAATCACATCTAGTTAACATATTTCAGTTTCAGGCAAGCATTTCATGCAACTTTACTGCAAATCAATTTTGGGTTCTTGCCCCTGTGTAATTTGTATAATTTTTATGTATGTCAAAAAGTTTTCCTGTTTTTGATCGACTCAAGTTTTATAAAATTACATTTCACTTAGGTATCCCGGTAACAAGGTAAAGGGGGCAGCCACCCCAATTACATTGTATTATTTTCCATGACTCTTTATTTGAGTCACAATTCAAATGCTTATCACAACAGAAGGTTCCTTAAGAATTGACATCAATGGTGGCCTGTCAAATGATTTCATGCATGTTTTTTAACATTACTTTAACTTAAGACACCTTAAAGATATTTAGCCAACAAGTTTATATTTGAATATCTGTAATTAACCCTTTTTAAACTCCCATCCTAAGGCAAACGGAACGGACACAAAGATGTCTTGTTATTTCAATTAAATAAAAAAATAAAGCGGTAAAATGTTGACCTATATAATTACCATATATAATTGGTAAACAGATTTACTTGTTGCCCTCTGCACTAAAATTATTGGTACAAATGCTGTGTACCAAGCTATAAGCTATCCCTTTCAACCAATAACCAGGTTACAGTTAATCTTGTTTTGATGTTCAATTATCTTTTAGTTTCCATAACATCTTGAAATTGGTATAACTCATATTTCAGTTAGTGATTAGCACAACCTTAACAATGAAATGAAATTTAGACTGTTAATGATGTTATTCAAAAAACATTGTTGAAGTTAAAACTAATTTTCTAAAATTCAACTGTTTAACGGATGAGATATATTTTTACAGCCTGGGTTTGTCATGTTGCTTATGGTAAATTAAAGATATCGCCAAGTTGGTTAGTTGATAATATTTGCTGATATTTTTGTAATGGGTATGGAATATTTTGTAATGATGTGTTGCTTTTTTGTACTAAATTGTTTGTGTGCATTTTATCTAGTACATGGTACAAAATATTTATGTTTTATTTTAATTTTAGAAAAAATAATAGTATTTGAAATTTTAAGTGTTTGTTGACATGACTTTTGATGAAAAATGTCACTTTAACATAGACTTCGAGAAAGACAAAAGAAGTCCATAGCAAGAATAATAGGTATTTTGTATGTAAAATTGTTTTTAAAAAACTTAAGGTATGTCATTCTGCTTATTGTTCTGCAGTTAGACCATGAATTGGTGTAAGCCTACCGCGTAGTAAGGAATCAAATCGGGCTGTAGACGGTTAGAAACTTGTAGGCCACACTGTAAATTGTAAACGTGGGATTTTCACCTACGTACTGTGGGTGGAGTTATATTACAACCCTATTAGTGGATTGCTGTAAATTCACCAAATTTAGTTGAAATAGAAGTCTGAAATTTGACTTACACGCTATTTACATTTTAATTAGTTTCTCCTAAATTTATTTCAGTTTATAAATGTTGAAAATTTATTAGGCATTTTTACCTTCATCTTAGTCGATAAGAACTTCATTTCTTTTATTTAAAATCGTTTTAATTTTACAGAAAGAAAACTACAACTATCATTGCTAATTTCTGAAAGTTTGGACCATCTTCTGTTTTCTAAACAAGATGGACTTAGTCTGGTCAACAAAATCAAAGATCAAATAGTCAGGGTTCCTTTCTGTAGGAATTGCTTTGTGGTCAAATGACTACATCTTGTCAACTTACATATCACTCCAAAATGTATATGAGTAAGTTGATGAATACCCCAAAGCTTTAGTTATCTGAGCAATATTAAACTACATTTTCATACTCGATTACCATATACCGCAACTTTGTTGGAATTTGTTAGATATGGAAGCTAGATTTTTTCTTTGACTACGGCTTTAGTGAATGTGGATTAAGGGTCTCATGCACTGGCTTACTGCAAAAACCAACTATGTAATAAATTAAAGGTACATGCCATAAAATGCCACAATATTTCAATCTTACTCCAAAGGCTTATATTGTATCATAGGTATTTGTAATTGTGTCCTGTAATACTAGCCAACGCTCAAAAGATGTAGGTTTTATCACTGTGCCGAACTCCTAGGTTGTTTTTGTTGTTACGGAATTAGTTTATACTCTTATGTGTAGATGTTAATATGTATGAAATTTTTATACTATGTTATTTTTGTTGCTTTTAATTTAAACATTTATGCAATCTATCTATGCATAATTATGATTTTTACTTGATTGCTAAGTTAGCAATTTTGTAATAAGGGCAGATTTTGTATGCTGAAAATAAATACCACTACAAATTGTTGGCACAAATTTGCTCTTTTGATTATATTTTTGTCTAGAAAATCTTTTGGATACCTGGATTTATTTTGATCGTTTTGAATACTTGCTAACTATTGTCGTTTTTCAATTATACCCTGGTAAGTGGTAATAAGTATACTTACTCATATTTATTTATTTATATGCCAATTGCCAACGTATACAATTGATGCTGTCATTGCCCAACATTCTTCTTGCCTACAATTTGTCAATTTTTCACGTAATTTATGTGCGAAAAAGTCGTTTTATGATGTTTCTATTGGTATGGTATGTAAGGACTCCAGCCATACGACCAAACAAGGCCAACGTCAGAATGAAACACAATTCGGAATAAAGCCACAATGGACTAATGCCCGTCCAAATCGGAATAAGTCCTAAATCTGTCGGAACAAGACCTAAAAGGTCATAATCAGGCCTAAACAACACTTTAACTAACCCGAAACCCAACCCCTAAGTACATCACTAATTACCCTAAAAACTTAAACACTAACCCATGTTCTAACTTCACCTATTACCCACCAATAATTCCGAACAGGACCCAAAATCCGGGGCCAAAACACCGGCGCCTTGATGACGCCGGTCAGACTAGGGCGTCCACGTAGTCACCAAAACGGCCGATGCCAGACCTATGGCCCCCGATCGTCCCATACCCTCCCGGCTCGGACGAATTTATGCCTTTTTCCGATGAATTTAGACCTTATTCCGACAGATTTAGGTCTTATTCAGACGATTTTGATATTATGCTGTACTGGATATTACTGCGTATTTGGCTTTATTTTGTCGTTGGTCTTCATACAGGTATTGCTGCTTTTTAGGTCTTATTGTGTGTTCCCGTATGTAATAACATCGTATCAAATTAAGTTTCCTGTATTTGGTTGTCGCACTCTATAAATCTGCTGCCATACAGCATACACGAATGTGCACAACTTGTGCACACGTTGCTCGCGTTTCTATTTCGCTATAGCGTGCTTAAGGCACAGTAATTATTGGTTTACGTTGGAATGATGATTGCATTCTGCGTCCTATATAACCGTGTGTGTTTTTCGATCTTTCATACTACATTACTTCTATGCCCATGAGCAATAAACCTTCTACGAATACAACACTTTTGTTAATGAAAGACTGTACTAGTAGTTTTTTTTTTGTCTTTGGTTTTTACATATTTCTTCCTAATGTAAAGTACTAACCGCGTTTGAGCGTCCAACCTTTTCTTTTGGTAGTATGTAATGTTTGTGACGTGGAAAACCAGTGATCCAGCTATTAATGCTACATTGCTAAGAGTAAAATCGTTAAAATGGATGACTTCTGGTGCCACCTTGCGGAATCCTTGAACATGTTTTAACAGCAAAACCTGTTTAACCACGTTTATATGTTTAAAGATTATAACTAAACAACTAATTGACCTTTTAACGAACTTACTACGTGCTACACCGCCAATTTTTATGAGGATAAGGCAAAACAAAGAATTACTTAGTTTTAGCATTTAAACGTAGGCTATGATAAATTTAAGAATTTTTTAGATTTTACGAGGTAGGTCCATTGCTTAATCCACGTTTTGTAACCTAATTTTCTTTAAGTAACTTGAAGTTCAACTCGATGCTAGCTTGCTAAGCACGAAATTCACATTAGCATGATTTTAACTTATAAAAAGAGAAGTAACTGCATCCTAAAGAGAAACTTGTCAATTTTGTCCGTCTCAAAACGAGGATATAGCTAATTCGCGATAATGTTTTGTGATAAGTCCGCCTGTTAAAATAAAATAAAGAAGATATTTATTGAAACTCGTACAGAAACTTTTGTTAAACAGTTTTAACACAGTTTGATCGAACAGGGTCTTTAAAATTGCTTTGGACCGAAATTGTATTCAGAAATAAACTTTCAACCAGAAAAGTCAAGAGCTTTGATTACCTGGTTTTCGGGAAATTAACGCAAGACAACTATAAAGCTTCACATATATCTCGATCGTTAAATAAATGAGTCAATCTTGATTGTATAACTCGATCATAAAATAAATGAATCGACTTTAAAATTTAAATCTCGATTGTGAAATAAATGAGTCGATCTCGATAGGTATACCTCGATCGTAAAATAAATACGTCTCTTCGATAGGTATATCTCGATCATGAAATAAATGAGTCGACCTTAAAATCTAAATCTCGATCGTGAAATAATTGAGTCGATCTTAAAATCTAAATCTCAATCGTGAAATAATATTCAATCTCGATAGGTAAAGCCTACCTCGATCGTGAAATAAATAAGTCGACCTCGATAGGTATACCTCGCTTATGAAATAAATGAGTCGACCTTGAAATCTAAATCTCAATCGTCAAATAATATTCAATCTCGATAGGTAAAGCCTACCTCGATCGTGAAATAAATAAGTCGACCTCGATAGGTATACCTCGCTTATGAAATAAATGAGTCGACCTTGAAATCTAAATCTCAATCGTCAAATAATATTCAATCTCGATAGGTAAAGCCTACCTCGATCGTGAAATAAACGAGTAGATCTCGATCGTGAAATAAATGAGTCGATCTTAAAATCTAAATCTCAATCGTGAAATAATTGAGTCGATCTTGAAATCTAAATCTCAGTCGTGAAATAATATTCAATCTCGATAGGTAAAGCCTACCTCGATCGTGAAATAAATAAGTCGACCTCGATAGGTATACCTCGCTTATGAAATAAATGAGTCGACCTTAAAATCTAAATCTCAATCGTGAAATAATATTCAATCTCGATAGGTAAAGCCTACCTCGATCGTGAAATAAATAAGTCGACCTTGATAGGTATACCTCGCTTATGAAATAAATGAGTCGACCTTAAAATCTAAATCTCAATCGTGAAATAATATTCAATTTCGATAGGTAAAGCCTACCTCGATCGTGAAATAAATAAGTCGATCTCGATAGTTATACCTCGCTTATGAAATAAATGAGTCGATCTTAAAATCTAAATCTCAATCGTGAAATAACTGAGTCGATCTTGAAATCTAAATCTCAGTCGTGAAATAATATTCAATCTCGATAGGTAAAGCCTACCTCGATCGTGAAATAAATAAGTCGACCTCGATTATGAAATAAATGAGTCGATCTTAAAATCTAAATCGCAATCGTGAAATAATATTCAATCTCGATAGGTAAAGCCTACCTCGATCGTGAAATAAATAAGTCGACCTCGATAGGTATACCTCGCTTATGAAATAAATGAGTCGACCTTGAAATCTAAATCTCAATCGTGAAATAATATTCAATCTCGATAGGTAAAGCCTACCTCGATCGTGAAATAAATAAGTCGACCTCAATAGGTATATCTCGATCATGAAATAACAATGTACAAACCACTAACACCGCTTTTAAACAACAATTGTTTTGTTTATTATATACGATTAGACACAGAATAAAAGTTACTCTTATGCAATAAAACGACGTGGAAAATTGAAAGGTTAAAGTAGGAGATAGAAATGTGTGGTATTAAGCGGATTATGTGAACACTTTTGGCAAACAAATATGTAACAGGTATAGATCTTTTTTCAGACCGTAACACGTGAAACTGCGTCAACGGTATGTTTCGTTTCGGTATTTAACTAGATAACATTGAGAACACAGTACTACTAAAACAAAACAAAAATATGTTAAAAAGAAAAAATTGTGTGAAAGCAACACAATAACGTATACAACGTAATAAAATAAACACATCGCACAAAAACCAGTGTGACATTATGAAAAATACATCAGACTAGTAACTTCTGTTCAATAAATTCTACACCAGTGTATTTTGGTCGCTGAACTATTTGTCGTCAAGTAGGGTTAAGAATGCGATAAGATACGAGTTTAAAGTGTTTGTTTCGTTTGTTGAGGGTCACAGAACAAAATAAATTACATTTATTAAAAAAAACACCTATAAAATTATATTTTTATGTGACGTCAAAAAACAGGGATCGTGCTAAAGCCAACTGAACTCGTGTGCAAATGTGCTAAAATCAAGGCTACATACTTCTACGTCAAACCCTGTGGTTAAGAACCACCGCTCTACGTTTTATTTAGAGCGGAACAAGCCACCTGGCCACACAATTTGGTCAAAACACAAAAAATTCTATTCAATATGTTTTTCAATTCGAAAAAAAAAATTAAGTAATTTGGCGTAACTTTTACAAAATGCTTAAATTTCCACGTCTAGGGGTGTATCACGGGATATTTTTTATCCCAATCCCAGTACCTAATTTCAAAAAAAAGATCTCGATCTGAACGGATACCAAAAGACGTCATTATTTTGCTAAACAAACAAATTATCAAATGTTCAAAGGCAATTTTCTATTATTAACCTATACTGTTTTAAAAGAAATGACCTTTTAAGATAGAAAAACTATTTCTATATTAATTTGGAAATGCATTAGCATCGACCAACCTACAGATATACCAATTGCTATATGGTATTGCCTCAAGCCAATATAATCAGACATCATTTCCAACTGGCACTAGCCATTGACCAAATAAAAATATATAATAAAAAGATTTCCAAAAGAGATTATTTCTGCATTTTTTCAATATTTAAAATAGGTCGGGGGTATGGCTTAAATTTCACCTGTAAGGGAGTTCATGCGTGATATTCTGTAAAAAAAAGTTTTAAGAGAATCTTATTTTATGTCCTTTTCCCAGAGCAAGTTTTCATGAATGATTGATGAAGCTGATGAAAGTTGCTGATATTGCGACTGTGATGATCATCAAAGCATTAAGCAAGCAAATTGCCACATTTGTAGATCTTTGAAACAGTTGACAGTTTTCTATAAAACAAAGTTGTAGTTTTCTGACTATTAAATTTAAACTATATTAATTAATGCATAGGTGACCAAGAAAATACAAATGTAAAAGTCATTCGCTCCATATTAGTGTTTCTTAACCGATGTGTCGTGCCCAGAATTGGGTCACAATTTGATTTGGTTTGGTTGCCTTCACAAGTTAGACTTAAATTGCAAATAGCACAAAGCAAGGTTTCTTTAAAATTTGAAAATACTTTGGGAGAAAATACAACACACGGCCCACATTGGTGGAATTCAACTTCATTTATGCTATTTGTCTTATGTTTTGTTCAATTTCAGTAAAGATAATTCGTTCGCCAAAACTTTGCTGTTGCATTTACATTTATTATTGGGGTTGATGCAAAAAAAAATGGTTAAAAAACACTGCTCTATTACAGTCTACCTTGAACTGGCATATTATTTGAAAAAAACATGTTGTGCAAATAGTATTTAAAGTTTTTGTTTAAAAAATCACTAAATTTAGAGTCCCCACCATGCAAAACAAATATATGGGGAAAAAATTAACTTTACTAAAAGTCAAGCAGTTTTAATATCAAAATATTACCTGTTAGGATAAATAAAACGCTCAAAAAACTTTTTGTTGGTCTGATCTGATTTTGTTCCAAAACAAAGTCATGTATATAATACCATCAACAGGTTAATACATATTGTTTTCTCTGAAATGTAATAATATTTTTTTACATATAACGTGAATTACAAAAATTACACAGGAATAGTCTCCAATAATAAATAAAAAACAATTTATAGGAGTTTTAAGTGGTAATTGTTATGCTTAACTAAACCACCTTCCTTCACTTATAAATATCATAAAACTGAAGTTTTATTTATCATATTGACAACCAGCTTAAAACAGGCTTACTAAACTAAACTAAATTCTGGCTGGGTTTTAAGTTTAAAATAAAATGCATATATACTATGTCCTGTATATAAAATCAAAGCTTTAAAAAAAATAACAAGTTGCATAGTGCAACTACCTAAGAAGTTGAAGTACTATATTCAGAAGTAGTCAAAAGTAAGAGCTTTTTGGATTGCTATACACGGTACCTTATACTAATCCACTAAGGGGTGACAAATAAGATTGATCTGGAGCAGTGGAGCAAATACTTACAATTTTGTTTACTATATAATAAATGTATAATGACATGGGCAATACTGGCGGCTGTTCGTCAATGATTAGTGGAAAAATATATATAATGCAGGAGAGTTGTTTATTTATGATAAGTAAGTAGTTTTTAAAAACAAACAAACTTTGACATAATATCTTTAAGTTACTATTTACAACATAAATGGAGATTTTTATCAATGTTTTTCACATGGATTTATGGGCTAAAAAATGATAAGTTTAATTGGTTATCAAGAGGGCGATTATACTTGTCAAAAAAAGTAAAAATTTTGTCAAAATTTACATGCTAGGTTAAAATTATTTTAAGTTAAGATTTTATTATAAAAAATCAGTTCTGAATTATATTTAATGACATTTTGACTGTATTATATCTGATTAGAGCAATATTACGGTATATGCGAGCCGGCAGACTTAACCACCCAGATCTAGTTTATCGCATAAGGTTCAGCTTGAACTTTTTTCCCTTATGATTTGCAGTTTTCCCGTTTCCTATTTCGATAATATGCTAGGTAATTTTCTGCAATTATTATATGGGCCGAAAATTTATTTTCGGGACATATCTTGTTTTACCTTGTATTTGAACTGTTTACACATTTTTCTAAAAAAAACAGCGGTTTGTTTTTCTTTGGCAGTTGTTTTTTCTTTTTTAAATGATAAAAATATCAACTATAAGCATTTTTTAACTAGTTTTGCATAAATCCGAAAAATAACAAATTTGTCTTTAACCGGTAGTAAATAAACATCAAAAACGTGTGATTGACGACGCCGAGACAATTATGCAGTACTTCAAACAACAATGTGTTGTTTAAATCAATATGTATTTCTAATAGGTAAAAATTTTCAAGTCGAAATTTCAATTTTTTACATTAAAATTTCTCATTTTTTACGTCAAAAAATATTAGCCCTAGATATCAGTGGTTTAGTGGTTTAAAAACTAAAATGTGGTTTAAAAACTAAAAAAATTAAAACTAAAAACTAAAATTTCAGAGAAACGTCATGGTCCATGGTGAGATTACACTCAAAGATAGGGTGGGCAATGTTAGGAAAGCTTTGTAGCTAGAATTGCTAATGCTAAGGTTAGAAGCACGATTAGAATGGGGGCATGGGTGGGGTTATTGACAGTGGTTTGAATCAAATCATAACATATGGTTATCTTATTAGCAGTATAGAATATTGGCAAGGAATTTGCAAAAAAATAAAAAATACTGAAACAAGTTCATAAAAAATGCAGCCTGAACTTGGTTTTGCATTTTATAGTTATTTATCTCTGATTTGGACAATTATATTGAACAGTATTTGCCGTTTTTTCGCTTGACATGTGCAATTATTCCATGTCCTATTTCAATAAATAGGTCTGTCTCAATTTTTTGCAAATATTTTTACCTTTTATTTCAACTGTTTACACAACATTTTTTTAATAAACAAGCGACTTGTTTTTCTTTGGGATTTTTATAGTTGTTCGTCTTTTTCAAAATGACAAATATATTAACTAATCATTTGCATGAGTTTCGCATAAAATCGAAAAATAACTGATTTGTTGTCAATCGGTATAGTCAGTAAAACATCTAAAACAAGTGGTTGTCGTCGCCAAGATACTAATGCAGTACTTCAAACAATAATATGTTGTTCAAATCAATGTATTGATATAGATCAACATTTTGTAAAAATAAAAATATTTTTTTGGTTAAAATTTGTCAAAATTTCAATTTTTAAGGTTAAAATTTAACATTTAAAAAAAAAATAACCGCCCTAGTAATAAAGAATAGGTTTGTTTTGTAATGTTACAGCACAATACATTGAAAAGACATGTGGTTGTAGTTGTAGATAATAAAATATTTTCAGGCATAGAAATACAAGTCTTCGATAAAATCCTAAGAACCCAGATTTCAAACATTGGATATCGGTAGGGATGTTTGATTCTTCATATATCATTATAATACTTAAATCAAAGCGCATGCAGAAGTAGGTATCATTTTGAAAGTTTTTTAATATATTTTCAACATAGTTCTACATATAACATTCTACTACTGATACAGGATATTTTATATACTCAATAATGTCACCATTACTTCAAGCAAAATAGTTTCCCAGGTTCCTGAACTATCCAACGACCATATAACAGTTTCAGCATAATTTATAGCTAATTGCAGTTAAATGTTGGTAAGTTATAACGCAATGTGAGAGTCAATTACAAGCAGTGATGCATTTTACATACTAGGCTACTATTTACGTATCTTTACAATAGAATATTAGTCCTGCATTAAAGTTGCGGGGTATGCCAGGATCAATATTCAAATATTTGGAATTGTGTGCAAATATGAATGAGTAATTTGAAAACCTTAATTTTTTTAAAAGTGAGTTATTGTAGATTTTGAATCTTTGGTGTACATAAAACCATGGTTGCACACCTAAAAGTTTGGCTCTGCACACACCAAGTCTCAGCAAAAAGTGTCATGAAATGGAGACCGGCAGTCACAGGTGTGTATGGATGGCACTCTCTTGAGGCCCATTTACACTACAGCACTGAGCTGAGCATGAAATTGTTTTCACTACAGCTGCACTGGGCATAAAAAATCGCTCAAAAATGTAATGTTTTTCTATAGCTGCACTGGGAATAATTTTAGCAAAGCGTGAAAATCGCTCCAAAGCGTATTTTTTCCCAGCGGCACGGGGCTTGAGTTTAGGAAAGCGTGAAATGCTTGCCATATAGAATTTAAATGCAAGTTACGCTTTGCTCAGTGCAGCTGTAGTGTAAACGGGCATTTACATTCAATCTTTTCAGTCTTGGGTTTTGTTTCCTATATTTGGATATATAATTAACAAGAAACCTCCTAATTGTACAGAAACAAACTTTATGGTGTCAAGGTGTGCAATTAAGGGTTGACGCACAAAGAGTTCAAAGGACATGTTTTAAAAACTTAAACCATGTAATCATGACTGTGTCACAATTCACAAGGGATTATTTATATATTGGTATACAATCTTGAAACAAATCATAATAAAGAATATTAAACTCCCAAGCCCGCGATAGGTTAACAAAAAATATTGGGCCTTAAATTAAGCTTGAATGATAATTGTATGATTCACAATAGAAGCATTTTCGTCAAGGATTTGCATTTCTATACATTAATTGGGCTAGGAGTAAAAGTTAGCATTTGGGTGGGTCAAATATAATTATTAAATTGGTACTGGTCTAGAAACCTGCCACGGTTATTAAATCAACGCACAATATTTGAGTTAGGGTGTGCATGGGTCAAGTAGAGGTAGGATTCTAGACCAGCACCATTAAAATTGTTCTCCAATAATTGTTTCTTTCTTGTAATTTCAATTTTGACAACTTTTTTCAGTGTTGCAAAAAAATTGGGCACTGGTCTAGAATCCTACTACATTCCATCCGGAAGTTATATTGCTAACATTATTTGGGTTAGGGTGAGAGTTAGCGTTGGGGTGGGTCAAGTTACTTAAGTATCATTATTATACTTATTCTTACATATGTATGCCTTTCTTGCAACCAAAATATTTTTAAGACAATTCTAATATTTTTTAATTTATTAAAAAAAATAAAAATTTTAGAATTACTGTTGAATTACGCATCAAAATCTCGCTAAGCGCGAATAATCTAGGGATTTACGTTGTTAAAATTGGTATAAACAAAGTTTGGAGGCCTCATGAGCCCATGGTTTTACTTCATTTAATGTTCCACTTTTTAATGTTCAACTTATCGGTTTTTATCCGAATTTTAGGCCATCTGGCAACCCTGTGCACAACCCTAGCATTTATCACTTTTTGTGATATGCGTCGCTGATTTACACTTACCTAATCGATCGGGCGAGATTATATCCTGGGATACAAAATTATAATTTCACCGAAGTCAAAACGGGCTTTTTTTCGTAAGTTCACCATGTGCTTCGGTGACTGTTGACGAAGCGGGTGGTTTTGTTGAGCCCCAAACGTCACGCATGGTTGGTTTCATTAAACGCATGGACGGCTTTATGTAACGGAAGACTGGTTTTATGTAACGGATGATTAGGTTTATGTACGAGCTAAGATTGACTGGAAAATTTAATGTTGGAAACATATTAATACAAACTATCCACAATGTTAATAGTTATTTCTAGTTGTTGGCATTTACACAGATATTTAAGTATTTTTCGGTGTTTTTTAATGTAGCTTTGCTCCACAATTTAAAGTTTTTTTCATATTTTAATAGAAATGGAATATAAAGTACAAGTGGTGATTTTTTTACGCCTACTAATTGAACTAGCGGGGCTACTTTGGTGTAAAGTGCAGAATAGCTAAAATCTAGTCAAACTGCCAATGCAACAAAGGCTGCTCCGTGAAAGGAAAAAATACTAGATTAAAAATAGAATAATAACTGCTCAGTTCCAATAAATATCGAAAAGCAAAGGTGTATTGCTAGAAAGTAAAATTGTAATGTGTTTCTTTCTCGCATCAATATACATAGCTCCACATTATCAAATCAAACAATTGATAACAAATAAAACAAGTCTGTAATAAAAAGATAGGGGTGAACAACGTCTTAAAAACATAGCGTTTTATAAAAACAAGTTATATTTCTGTATTCCCTTTACTGAACAAGATTGCTTAGATTTTAAAATTCGAAAACTAAAAGTCCTAAGCGTTTGAAACGATGAAAGACACACACAAACATATGTGTTTAATAACATCTGTGATCTAGCCCCTCGGAAGTTGCTTTATGACCAACGATTACGGCTTCCGTATCAATAGTACACCGAATTTCATTTCCTGTAAAGCAATTTCACGTTTAATATATTAGAAAAACTATTTACAGGTATAACTATTTGTGAGATTTAACACTAATCACAAGTTTTGGTTTTAAAATGTTTCTTCTTCATAGTGCGTTCTTTTGTGTTGGTTAAGATTTGATGTCCAGCTAAAACATTTTTCACAATCTTCACTATTGTAAGGTTTTTTACCAGTATGAATTCTTTCATGTCTTTTAAGAATTCCTGCCTGGTTAAAACACTTTTCACAAAATTTGCATTTGTAAGGTATTTTTCCAGTGTGAATTCTTTCATGTATTTTAAGATGATTTGCCTCACCAAAACACTTTCCACATTCTTTGCATTTGTAAGGTCTTTCTCCAGTGTGTGTTCTTTCATGAACTTTAAGACTTCCTGCATGGCTAAAGCGTTTTCGGCAATATTTGCATTGGTGAGGTTTTTCCCCAGTGTGGATTCGTTCATGCGATTTCAAGTTTTGAGCTACGTTGAAACATTTATCGCAAAAAGCACATTTGAAAGGTTTTTCTCCAGAGTGTGTTCTCATGTGACTGTTAAGATGTGCTGCCTGGGTAAAACATTTTCCACATTCTTTGCATTTGTAAGGTCTTTCTCCAGTGTGAATTCTTTCATGCATTTTAAGAATTCCTGCCTGGTTAAAACACTTTTCACAGAATTTGCATTTGTAAGGTTTTTCTCCAGAGTGAGTTCTCATGTGACTGTTAAGATGTGCTGCCTGGGTAAAACATTTTCCACATTCTTTGCATTTGTAAGGTTTTTCACCAGTATGAATTCTTTCATGTCTTTTAAGAATTCCTGCCTGGTTAAAACACTTTTCACAAAATTTGCACACATAGGGTCTTTTTCCAGTGTGAATTCTTTCATGTATTTTAAGATGTCCTGCCTCACCAAAACACTTTCCACATTCTTTGCATTTGTAAGGTCTTTCTCCAGTGTGAATTCTTTCATGTATTTTAAGAATTCCTGCCTGGTTAAAACACTTTTCACAGAATTTGCATTTGTAAGGTTTTTCTCCAGAGTGTGTTCTCATGTGACTGTTAAGATGTGCTGCCTGGGTAAAACATTTTCCACATTCTTTGCATTCGTAAGGTTTTTCACCAGTATGAATTTTTTCATGTGTTTTAAGATTTCCTGCATCGCTAAAACACTTTTCACAAAATCTGCATACAAAGGGTATTTCTCCAGTGTGAATTCGCTCGTGTCTTTTCAAGTTATGAGCTACGTTGAAACATTTATCGCAATAAGCACATTTAAAGGGTCTTTCTCCAGTGTGAATTCGCTCGTGTCTTTTCAAGCTACGAGCTACGTTGAAACATTTATCGCAATAAGCACATTTAAAGGGTTTTACACCTGTGTGAGTTCGGAAGTGGTTTACAAGTTTGGTATTTGTTGCAAAAAGTTTCCTACAATTCTTGCATTTGTGTTTCTTGAAGTGAATCCTAGACAAATGTGTATTAAGCTTATGACGGTTTTTGAACAACTTTTCGCAAATGTGACATCGAAACTCCATGTTGTTGTTTTTCAATTTTTCCTTCTTTGCATCGTTCTTAGGAGCATCCATTTGATCCAAGTCTCTTTGTTTTTTACAATCAGACTCTTCACTTACAGGTTGATGTTCTTGTGATGACCAATCTGTAATCGTGGTAACAGAATCATCAGAAAATCCATCATCGCTTTCATATTTTAAATCTTTCGACGCAAATTTAAACTCACAGTTTGACATATTTTCTCTCCTAAACATTAAAAAAATTAGTTATATATTTAGTCATGGTGTCATCAAAGCATGATTGTGTCAAAAATAGAAAGAGCAAGTTGAACTATGAAAACACAACACAAGTCTGTTGTAATAGTGTACCTTGCAAAGAGCTACACTCTTTACTTCTAACTTACTGTATTATGCGCGGCCATATTTCCTAGTTCTAACTTTATATATTACCAACAATTACTTTGGTTTATAAATACAAACAAAATCAGTAAACCAATGAAACAGTTAAGTCAGCATTCTAGCAATTTAACTAACCAAAATATTATAGGATCAGAGTGGCGTAATTATCGACATAGGCATTTTAAAAACTCTAATCTGCAATTAGAATTTAACGATAACGAAATACTCAGAACTACTGAATCAGCCAGCAACAAAAGTAGTTAACAATAAAAACAAACTAAAGCATTAGCAGCAGAAAACAAGCAAACTTGTGACGTAATCGTCGGAATATAATTTTTGCAAAGTTTTAGCAACAGTTTAACATGTATTATGCCCCCAAACACATTTCTTAACTTCTAAATTCATGTTTCAATCGCAAACAACCAAACCTTCGTGGAAGGATTATTAAAACAACCTTACTTTAAATTAACCATTGGATATAAGGTGACTAAAAGATTCTAATTTATCTAGATAACCGGTTTAAAAATGGTAATGCAAACATTAGTAACTTAATAAAATCTAACCTGCACATCTAAAAACACAAGTACAACCTGAACGTAAAAGCCACACAAAACATCACAGAGTCGCAAGTGGCTCTACTAAGTTATTAGAAAGGTACAAACTTCTTCAAAATACTCTACCGATTGTAACAGTTACTTGGAAGTTGCAATATTTTTGATTTTCTGTCACATGGCTTGGTATAATAAAATAGCTCCTATTTATTTTCACTGTGACAACTTGCTGCGGTTTACTGCCAAGAAAATAGACTTAAAAGTAAGAGCCCTAAAAGTTCACCTGCACTAGCTCGCTCAATCACTTGATCTAAGTTAGCTCTCAAAAGCCTCAGGCTATATTACTAGCAAGCGTGCGCACTGGAGCGTAGCAGCAAAGCGTGACCAACAAAAGAAGGTTTAATCAGTTGCTGCTCCAGTTTTCGATGCTGCTTTTCAAATGGTCTTTTTCTTATATTGCTGTTTAAATTATACTTAACTTGCTTCCACTGATTATACTATCATCATAGATAATGCTGAATGTTAACATATATTACTACTAAAGGGAAGAATGCAGCTCGAAATTATATTACTGCCATGTTAAAGCAACACTTTAACCTACCTGTGTTAAACTAAATGCCACTGCACGCATTACAGAAGTACAACTAAGCACATTGCACAACTCGTATAACCAAAAACTTCCGTTTTGTTGAGCTCCAAACGTCCCGCATGGTTGGTTCTATTAAACGCATGGACGGCTTTATGTAACGGAAGACTGTGTTTTATGTAACGCATGATTAGGTTTATGTACGAGCTAGGAATAAAATGGAAAATTTGTTTTGGAAATCATATTGATGTAAACCATCCCCACAGTTAATAGTTATTTCTAGTTGTTGATATTTGCACAGATATTTATGTATTTTTCAGTGTTTTTTATTGTGACTTGGCTCCACAATTCATAAGTTTTATTCATATTTCAATGGAAATGGAATATAAAGTATAAGAGGTGTTTTTTGTTTTATATCAATTGGTGCTAGCGGGACTACTTTGGTGTGAAGTACAGACTAACTAAAATCTAGTAAAACTGGTAATGTAACCAAGGCTGCTCAGTGAAAGGAAAAAAAAAACGTTTAGTGTATTGCTAGAACGTAAAACTGTATTGTGTGCAATCAATATACATAGCTACATATTCTATAACTCAACCATCTCAAACCAAATAAACAGCTGTGTTATGACAAGACAGGAGTGCACAACGTCTTAAAAATATTGCGTTTTGTAAAGCAACAACAGGTTATATTTGTGTATTCCCTTCACTTAACAAGACTGTTAAATTTTAAAATACGAAAAGTAAAAGTCATTACAGCGTTTAAAACGAATTGTACGCATAAATGGTATAGGGGTAATTACAACGATCAACATTTCACTATTAATTACTTAGTTTCAATAAATATGGAAAACGAAAAGTAAAGGTGTTTGGTGGATTACCAGAACATAAAATCGAATTATGTTTTTTTGCGCATCAACACACATAGTTCTACATTTTACAAAGCAAACAACTTATACCAAATAAAACAGCTGTGTAATGAAAAGACAGGGGTACACGAAGTCCTAACAACATTGCGTTTTATAAAACAACAACAGTTTATATTTGTGTATTCCCTTTACTTAACAAGACTGCTTAGATTTTAAAATACGAAAAGTAAAAGTCATTACGGCGCTTGAAACAAATTTTATACATAAATGGTTATGGGTAGTTATTAGAAACGCTTCATTTAACACTATTGCGACTAGAAAAAGAACTAAATGAAATAAAGATTCCACAAAACATCCTAATTAATTGGTTCGTCCTACTTTTGCCGAAGTGGCGTAAAATACAGCAAAGGAAGTTGCAATTCGATATGTTCAAAGCTCGCACATTTTCACATTTCCTTTAAATTGCCGCTATTTTATTATATTTTTTACAACAATTGATTTATTTATTTTCTGTGTTTTGGTTCGCAATTTTATACTTAAAAAGTTTTACAAGTTTATTTTTGTAAGATTTAAAACTACTCATAAGTTTTGTTATCAAAGTTTTTCTTCTCTAGAGTGCATACTTTTGTGTCTATTAAGATTTGATATCCGGCTAAAACACTTTCCACATTCTTCACACTTGTAGGGTTTTTCACCAGTGTGAATTGTTTCATGATCTTTAAGACTTCCTGTCTGGCGAAAACACTTTCCACAAACTTTGCATTCGTAAGGTTTTTCTCCAGTGTGAATTCTGTCATGTCTTTTAAGATGTCCTGCCTCACTAAAACACTTTCCACATTGTTTGCATTCGTAAGGTTTTTCACCAGTGTGAATTCTTTCATGATTTTTAAGTTGTCCTGCCTGGTTAAAACATTTTCCACATTGTTTGCATTCGTAAGGTTTCTCACCAGTGTGAATTCTTTCATGTTTTTTAAGAGTTGAGGCACGAGCATAGCATTTTTCACAATATTTGCAGTCATATGGTTTTTCTCCAGTATGAATTCGCATGTGGATTTCAAGTTCGAAAACTATTCCAAAATATTTCCCACAAACCTTGCATTTGTGTTTCTTGAAGTGAACTTTTAATAAATGCTGTTTTAGTGCGTGACAAATCATGAAACATTTTCCACATTCTTTGCATTTGTATGGTTTTTCTTCGGTGTGAATTCTTGCATGAAATTGAAGACTTCCTGCATGGTTAAAACATTTCCGGCAAGATTTGCATTCATAAGGTTTTCCTCCAGTGTGAATCCGTTCGTGTACTTTCAAATTTTTAGCTAGACTGAAACATTTAACGCAATACGTACATTTAAAAGGCTTTTCTCCAGTGTGGATTCTCATGTGGTTGGTAAGATTTTGAATAGTTCCAAAAAATTTGCTACAAACCTTGCATTTGTGTTTCTTAAAATGAACTGTTGACAAATGTTTAGTGAGAGAGTATTGACTTTTAAAGCACTTTTCGCAAATGTGACATCGGAACTCTATTTCTATTTTGTTTTTGAGGTAACTTGATTTTGTTTCGTGTTCCTTCATTTTTTCATTCTTTTCGGGAACAATTTGTTGTACTTCTCAATCAGATTCTTCACTTACAGGTTGATGTTTTTGTGATGACCAATCTGTAATCGTGGCAACAGAATCATTAGAATATCCATCATCGCTTTTTTATCAAATCCGTCGTAACAAAATCGCTTTGCTGCTTTGACATGTTTTAATTTTACTTCTGAAAAGTAACAAGTAGCTCACTAATAACACGAAGCACTGTGTATCCACGACCTTTTGACAATGCTCTTATATTGTAATGTATACCTATAGTGTTTTTCATTAATGCAACTGAGCTAATCCCACTTTTCACATGTTGCTTAATTTTTATTTACTTCTCAAGCGCAAATCTGTGCCATTATTGTTTTGTCAACACTTACCGAACCCGAACCTTTTACTAACTTGTAAAATAACAACGCAACAACACCATGGAAAAAAGTCTATAACGAATATCGCAACGAGACTAACAGCTGGATCTTAACTTTGTTGCAATAACAATATTATTTTTTCTTCTTTACTTACAGATTAAAATGTAACATTATGTTCAAAACTGCATAGCTAGTATAAGGAGCAAGGTATTCAAATACATTCTCTCGTTAATATAGCGCCCATTATTCAAAAGCTGTTAGGTAAGTCCTTTATTAATTAATGCGTAAAGTTGCAAAATTAGTAAAACAGCCCAACTAGAGTTAAACGTAAGGTTCAGTGACCTGCAAGCCGCCCAATATGACATTTACCAGCTCTGTATACAACCCTACACATATAAGCTGCTGAACGTAATGTACACTGGTGCACTTTACTCAAAGGCTCTAACGTCCTATAATGGTTTATCACTGTTGACAACTGTATTGATATACAAAGCTTGGACCTGCTGCCTAGATGTGGTTCCTATATACCTGGCTGTCGTATGCAAACTAAAATATAAGCAATGTTGAACGCTTTTATCGCACATTGTTACTTTACGTACAACTGCCTGCATTATAGATGTGCGACTATGTACACTGTACAGCTTGTCTGAAAGCAATAACTTCCGTTTCCGCACGCCCGAAACGCATTATAGATGGTTTTATAAAGCGCAAAGCTGGCTTCACATATAAACAAGGTTATTTATTGTTGGTTACTTATGAACAGTCACGCTGTTATTATTATTTTTACATTTTGCAGTTTCTATACTTGTCGAAATAAACAAGCTTTCGTTTTCTCAGGCCCGAAACGCATGGATGATTCTATACAACGCATGACTGGTTTTACATACATACAGCCTTAGCGTAGATAGTAAAAAATCTAGATCAACATTTAAGTATTAGTTGTTAAGTTTTTTAACATATAAATATTAGGTGCTCACGAAAACGAAAAGCAAAGGTGTTTGGTGTATTGTTAGAACATAAAATTTTAATGTGTTGTTTCTGCACATCAATATACATAGATCCACATTCAATGAATCAAACAGCTGGAAAGGAAAGACAGTGGTGTACAACGCCGTGCTGTCTGCTTGGGTGAACACAAACCAGTATTAAGGCAAAGTTAACGGAAACAAAGTTCACTAAAACGGCTACAAATAAAATATGCATTTTACAGAGGTGGGTAAACTGTGGCTTGCAGGCCACAAGGGGCTGTTTGAGATAGTGGTTTCAAAAAAAAATAAAGGTTACACATAAATTAATTGCGTTTTGGTTACACATAAATTAATTGCGTACATTTTTACAGCACACTAGTACAGTAATGTTATTTTTACATAAATTTTTTTTTTCAATCAGGTGGCAGTCTTACGACTGAAGAAAACCTTTTGTCGTGACACCAATTATAACGAAGAACAAACGGTTTTAAGGAACAACACGTAATGACTCAATATTGGACACTAGAAGGAATTTCCATCAAACTCTACAAGAAGCTAACAAGATGTCAAGCACAGCGTTTAATAAAAGGAAAGATTCAGAGCAAATTAAATCAGAATGTCCGAACAGAATGTAATTCAACAAACTAGCATTAGACAAGGAATACAACGCAGTCGGTGACATCACAGAATTAACGACAAACAGAGAACAAATTGCGCTCATTAAAACGGACCTTTCGGCGGTTAAAAGTGGACACTCAAAAAACAAATGTATTGGAGTTTCAGAAGCCTCGCAAAAACAAGTACGAAACGTATATGTTATATTCAGTGGACTGTATATGTTATTATTCAGTGGCCTAATCTCAACATACAAAGAACAGCAGTAATTTTAGGATTATTTCCGTAAAGGTGGTGTGTATTGGTCGATTTAAAGAAAAAATGACGTTTAATATTTTTTAAATTATTGAAACTGAAGATACAGCCCGCAATTTCGCCGGAGACTATTTCAGAGTCGAATTGACTTGCAAACAAACGAGTTATGTATCATTTGGGTTTTCGAGCGGACTACGGGCATTGTTAATGGGTAGCGAAACTCGTAGCTAACAATATATTTTATAAATTTAGGTATGTATGATTGTAAGTACGATGGTCCAATGTGATGAATTAACTTAAAGAATAGTGACAAAGCATGAATTTTTCGTCTCAAATGAAGAGGAGTCAGACCAAGGTCAAGTAGAATTTTACTGTGCGATGTGGTTCTCATACACCCTAGAATTAGCTTAGCTGAATCGCATTGAACACTTTCAAGTAGGTCACTCTCGGACTTACTACAATTGTCATAAATTATGTCCGCGTATTCCAGTATTGGAAGAATATGAGCTTTGTAGAAGACAAGGAGTATGTGGCGCGAAACAGTTGTGGAAATTTACGTAGAATGTTTAGGCGGGTACGTGCTTTATGTCAAGAGCCCTCACGTGGTTGCATGAATATATACTTCAAATAATTTAATGCGAATGTTTAAACTCATGAATTGTGGAATGCAAGTTACGCGAAAACGTGACGTCACAAAGCGAATTTATTTCTTTATTTAACAATATACCTGATGCATGCCATTTATCAAGGGTATTCGCCATTTTATATCTTAATGTTTAAGCTTCAATCACTTTAACATAATAGATATATTAAAAACATTATCTAATAGTGCGTAATTACAGCAAAATGTAAAAAGCCTTTGTAATGACATTTTATTCTATACTACAGGATATAAATCACTGTGGAGAACAACATGCAATCTTATTTCATGATTTTTTTTTCACAAAAATGAATGTATCATTAATTTGAAGTTATACTTAAAGGCTTAAGTTCAACAATCTCGTTTAGATTTTCTCATTTGTTATTCTTTACTATTAAGATTTGAAATTTTTTTTCTGTTTTGCCATTACCTGTGTGTTTCAATTGCAAAACTTCAACGAGAAACTTCAGATGTTTAATGAACAAACACCTTTATATATACTTATTACACGTAGCGTTTTTATATCACAACACTTAACATTTGTATATTCCTTCACGCAACAATCCAAAACTAAAAGTCATATCACAGCGTTTGAAACGCATTATACATATAAATTGTATAAGAATAATTACAAACGCATTATTAACACCATTGCGACGAAAAAATGAACAGGAGGAAATAAGATTTCACAACTTTAAGCAACTGTTTGAATAATATTAATGGATAGCGCAAAATGAATAGAGCTAATGCGGGTTTAGTGCAAAAAACAAGCAAAAATTTGCTCGTTATTGATTTAATAAATTAAATATATCCTTATTAAGTGATCCTTCCTTTTGACTTTTGCTGAAGTGGCATAAAGTACATCATAGGAAGTTATGCAGCAATATATGTTTGAAGCTCGCGCATATTCACATTTCCTTTTGCAATTATATTTAAAATTTTACAATCATTGTGTGTTTCATTTCCGGTAAACCAATTTCCACGTTTAATATATTAGAAACTTTTTTACAGGTATAACTATTTGTGAGATGTAACACTATAATTACCAGTTTTGTTTTTAAAATGTTTCTTCTTTAGAGTGCGTTCTTTTGTGTCTATTAAGATTTGATGCCCAGCGAAAACACTTTCCACATTGTTTGCATTCGTAAGGTCTTTTTCCAGTGTGTGTTCTTTCATGTTTTTTAAGGGTTGAGGCACGGGCAAAGCATTTTCCACATCCTTTACATTTGTATGGTTTTTCTCCGGTGTGAATTCTTTCATGTGCTTCAAGATGTCCTACCTGGGTAAAACATTTGTCACAATATTTGCACTCATACGGTCTTTCCCCATTGTGGATTCGTTCGTGTACTTTCAATATTTGAGCTCTGTTGAAACGTTTATCGCAATTATAACATTTAAAGGGATTTTCTCCAGTGTGAATTCTTTCATGTTTTTTGAGATTTGATGCCAGGCTAAAACACTTTCCACAAACTTTGCATTTATAAGGGCGTTCACCAGTGTGAATTCTTTCATGTCTTTTAAGAAGTCCTGCCTGGTTGAAACACTTTCCACATTGTTTGCACTCATATGGCCTTTCCCCAGAGTGAATTCGCATGTGAACTACAAGTGCGGAAAATGTTGCAAAAAGTTTCTCACAAACTTTGCATTTGTGTTTCTTGAAGTGAAATACAGACAAGTGTGCATTAAGCTTATGACGTTTTTTGAACAACTTTTCGACAACTTTTTTTTAAGACGCGGTCTTTTCGAATATCAACAATTTGAACTTTAAAAATAGTCTACTGACATTCTGTAATACAAAAATGCCTAAGCAAGCTAAATCTATCGCCAAAAAACACGATTTACTTTTTATAATCCATAAAACAAAATAAAGTTAAATTTTATTTTTTTAGTTTAAAATAAAAATGGCCCTAGTTATTATAGTTTATTTATTGTTGGGAACTTATGGACAGTCGTGCTGTTATTATTAGTATCACATTTCGTTCTTATCCCAAATGTCTCTGAAATAACAAGTTGTCGTTTTCATAAGCCGTCACGCATGGATGGTTCTATATAACGCATGGCTGGTTCTATATACATACAGCCTCAGCGTAGATAGTAAAAAATCTAGATCAACATTTAAGTATTAGTTGTTAAGTTTTTTAACATATAAATATTAGGTGCTCAGGAAAACGAAAAGCAAAGGTGTTTGGTGTATTGCTAGAACATAAAATTTTAATGTGTTTTTTCTGCGCATCATTATACACAGTTCCACAATCCATAAATCAAGCAACTTGTACCAAATAAAACTACTGTGTAATGAAGACCGGGGTATACAACACCGTGCTGTCGTTGGGCGAACTCAAACCAGAAGTAAGTCAAAGTTCACTGAAACAACGCGATGTATTTCGTATATTATCCAGGTATAAATAAAATATATATTTACAAAGGTTGGTAAACTGTGGCTCGCAGGCCACATGCGGCTCTTTTATATATTTTTACATAATTCCGCAACACTAGTTTATCCTGTGTTGTAGCATTTCAGTGTTGCTGCTTTAAAAAACGAAAACACGACGATGTTCGGCTGTTGTAATGGCCTTAAAGAACCCATTCGGTAAAAGGACAATAATATTCATTTGTTTTTATGTTTAACCATTCTGTTGTGGCTTCAGAGCCCTCGCGTGGTTGCATGAATACATACTTTAATTAATTAAATGCGGATGTTTAAACTCATGAATTGTGGAATGTAAGTTACACGAAAACGTGACGTCACAAAACTGCTCAGTCAAAATTATCTGCGAACTATAAAACAAAATAGTTTAATTATTTTTTAAATTTAACTTAATAATATCAAATTTTTTAAAATTAGAAATTTAGGTAAACCTTAAGACAGTAACACAAAAAATGAAATGGAAAAGTAAACGGAAACAAGAGAAACCAGCCAATCCAAGTTTATTAACTTTGTTTAGATTGCTGCGCAACTTTAGTTAAACGAAAATTACCATGTATAAGATAGAAAAGGGAAATCATGTTGCGTGAAAGCTGTTATCAGTAGTCCCACCCACATCACGCAAAGATAAAACAAAGATCTGAATTCCCATCTATTGATGTTGTAACAAGAAGTCGAAAGTAACACTTTACATTTTTACGATTGTTGGAAATTTGTAACGTAAATTATTTATTTGTCTATTTAACAACATACCCGACGTATGCCTTATATTAAGGGCATACGCCATTTTATAACTTAATGTTTAGGTTTCGTTACATTAAAATAAGAGATATATTAAAAATATTATCTAATAGTGCGTAATTCCAGCAATATGTAAAAAGCCTTTGTAATGACATTATATTCAATACCACAGGATATGTTGTAAAATCACTATGAGTGTTTTAAAAGCCGCCTATCACAACCTATAACATTAAAATGTATGAGAACAACGGCAATCTAAGTTCAAATGTTTTCTATTTGTGTCTTTTAAAAGTTTTTGAAAAGGAAAATTTTACGAAAAAGATTGTAATAATGTGTATTACTAATTGGAAGTTATACTTAAAGTCGTAAATTTTTGTTCAACAATCTCGTTTCGATTTTCTCCTTTGTTACTTCTTTATTATTAAGATTTTTGGTTTAAATTCTCCACATATATTTCACTCAAATGTTTTTTTCTGTTCTGTTAATTCCTGTGTGTTTTAATTGCAAAATTTCACCAAGAAACTTCATATGTTGAACAAACACCTTTACATATACTTAATTACACGTAGCGTTGTTATAACACAACACTTAGCATTTGTATATTCCTTCACGCAACAATCCAAAAAGAAAAGTCATCACAGCGTTTGAGCGACGAGAAAAAAAGACCAGGAAATAATATTTCATAACTTAAAGGAACTTTTTAATAACAATAAAGGATAACGCAAAATGAACAGAGCTTTTAGGGGTTTAGTGCGAAAAACAAGAAAAAATCTGCTCATTTATTGATTTAATAATTTGAATATATCCTCATTAAGTGATCTTTCCTTTTTACTTTTGCTGAAGTGGCATAAAGTACATCATAGGACGTTATGCATCAATATATGTTTGAAGCTCGCGCATGTTCATATTTCCTTTTGCAATTATATTTACAATTTTACAAGCATTGTTGCGTTTCATTTCATGTAAAACAATTTCTGCCTTTAATGTATAAGAAGAGGTTTGGTTTTAACTATTTGTGAGATTTTACACTAATCGCAAGTTTTGTATTTAAAATGTTTCTTCTCTAGAGTGCGTTCTTTTGTGTCTATTATGATTTGTTACCCAGCTAAAACACTTTCCACATTCTTCACATTTGTAAGGTTTTTCACCAGTGTGAACTCTTTCATGATTTTTAAGATTTCCTGCCTGGGTAAAACATCTTCCACAATCTTTGCATTCATAAGGTCTTTCTCCAGTGTGAATCCGTTCGTGTACTTTCAAAATTTTAGCTAGACTGAAATATTTAACGCAATACTTACATTTAAAAGGTTTTTCGCCAGTGTGGATTGTCATATGGTTGTTAAGAGTTTGAACGGTTCCAAAAGATTTGCGACAAACCTTGCATTTGTGTTTCTTAAAATGAACTGTTGACAAATGTTTAGTGAGAAAGTTTTTACTTTTAAAGCACTTTTCGCAAACGTAACATCGGAACTCTATTTTGTTTTTTAAGTAACTTGATTTTGTTTTGTGTTTCCTGTTTTTTTCCTTCTTTTGGGAAACAATTTGTCCTTCGCAATCAGATTCTTTACTTTCTTGTGATGACCAATTTATTATAGTCGAAATAGAATCATCAGAAAATCCATTATCGCTTTCTTTTATCAAATCGGTAGTTACAAATTTGATTTGGTGCTTTGACATGTTTTTAACTTCTAGAAAATACTGATTGCCTAATAATTATCTAATCACAATAAATTATAAAACCAAAGATGGCCAACCTTTAGATACCAAGAACCACATTCCTTACTTCTAACTTTCTATATTATGCCCCAAAACACATTCCCTACTTTTATCTTACTGTTTTATCCGCAAATGGTTTCTAAATACAAACCAAGTCAGTTACCAATGAAACAGTAAAGTCAGCAATCCAGCAATTTAACTTATCAAACTATTATAGGAACTGCGGTGTAGTTATCGACGTTAACATTTAAAACACTCTTATCTGCAATTAGAATTACACGAAAACGAATTACTTACAACCAGACTTGGACAGCTAGATTTATTTTACCTTTTTTAAAATTAGAGCATTTTGTTGTTTTGAAATTAGATTAGAATTAGAATTAGATCGTTTGAGATTTCTGAAATTATATTAGAGGAATTAGAATTACCGAATACCTAAAAAAACAAATTTGAACTAGAATCACATATAATTATTTACATTCAACTAAATTTAATCGCAAATTATTCTTACAAGAACGCGAATGGTAAATATGCATGTGGTAATTTTATGCCGTTTTATGCTTTTTAGACTGTAAAAATTACATAAAATTCGTTTTAATCAAATAGTTTTAATTGATTTTCTGTGTTTGTTAACTGAGAGACTAAAAATACCGTTTGACAAAGTAGAATTTTTGGAAAAATCCGAGTTAGCTTAAAACTAGAATTATCTAGTTGTCCAAGTTTGCACGCACTGTGTACGCACGACCTTTTGCCAATGATTTTTCATTCACTTTTACTTATGCGTCTTAATTTTTAAATACATATTAAGCGCAAATGTGTCACCAGACTATTATTGTTATTTATAAAGAGGGTTCTTCCGACAATAATTTATTCTGTACCGACGTTTCGATAACCTATCCAGGTAATCTTCATCAGGGCATATAAACTTGTAACCTTGCAGAGGTATATATACAGTAAAGAAAAACGACGAAAAAACAAGGTGGCAAAACGAGGCGAAAAAAGAAAACAAGGCGCGAATAACGTGAAAACCGGCTGCAGCCTTCTAATGGCCGCTGCTGCACAAAAATTGATAGGAAGGTGCAAGAAATGTATCTTGCTTAACGTTCGTGGTGTTAGAATGAGTGTGTATCGCCCAGGATTCTAAGAAGACACGGCGGTGGTAATCTCCTTCTCTAGTTACAATCGAAGCACATCCAAAGTCGATGTCATGATGTTGCTTTGTCGCGTGACTGGACAAAGCAGATTTCGACGCATCATGTTGCCGGACATATCGTTGAATTCTTTCCTTCTCGTATTAAATGCTCGTCCCGTTTCCCCAATGTACACTGCGGAACATTCTGCACAGGGAATACAATAAACCACCCCCTTTGTGTCAAATATATCCACGGGGTCTTTGGGTCGGGAAATCATCCTGCCCAGGGTCTGATATGGTGTTACCGCCACTGTTAAACCAAAATCGCGTAACATGCGCTGGACAACTTTTGTTAAATTTGGAATATACGGTAAAACTACTAATCCATCCGTTTGGCGTCGAGTCACCATGGAGTCCGAAAAGGGCGGTTGCATACCGTTTCTCGACGTATTGGTGGGACGATTGGCGAATGGGCAGGTGAAAACACAGGTGTACCGTAAACCGACGAACACGGACAGGGTCTTGCACTTCACATCTCATCACCCACTTGGTCACAAACGTGCGGTCGTGCATACCTTGATAAATCGAGCCAGACGCTTCACAAGCGATCCGACGGACCTTGTCCACGAATTATCGCACGTACGCGCAGCTCTACGCCGTAATGGGTACCCCAAGTGGATGCTTAAAGAACCTCGTCGTAAATCAGAGACGCGACGCCAAACGGATGGATTAGTAGTTTTACCGTATATTCCAAATTTAACAGAAGTTGTCCAGCGCATGTTACGCGATTTTGGTTTAACAGTGGCGGTAACACCATATCAGACCCTGGGCAGGATGATTTCCCGACCCAAAGACCCCGTGGATATATTTGACACAAAGGGGGTGGTTTATTGTATTCCCTGTGCAGAATGTTCCGCAGTGTACATTGGGGAAACGAGACGAGCATTTAATACGAGAAGGAAAGAATTCAACGATATGTCCGGCAACATGATGCGTCGAAATCTGCTTTGTCCAGTCACGCGACAAAGCAAAGTCATGACATCGACTTTGGAGGTGCTTCGATTGTAACTAGAGAAGGAGATTACCACCGCCGTGTCTTCTTAGAATCCTGGGCGATACACACTCATTCTAACACCACGAACGTTAAGCAAGATACATTTCTTGCACCTTCCTATCAATTTTTGTGCAGTAGCGGCCATTAGAAGGCTGCAGCCGGTTTTCGCGTTTTTACATTATTCGCGCCTTGTTTTCTTTTTTCGCCTCGTTTTGCCACCTTGTTTTTTCGTCGTTTTTCTTTACTGTATATATACCTCTGCAAGGTTACAAGTTTATATGCCCTGATGAAGATTACCTGAATAGGTTATCGAAACGTCGGTACAGAATAAATTATTGTCGGAAGAACCCTCTTTATAATTAATATAATGCCTGGCAGCAACAGTATATTTATTATTGTTATGTTGCACAATTAACAGAAAAACGTTTCGTTTTCCGGAACCTTTCAATAGTGATTTCCTTTCTATCTTCAACCAAATTGTTAGTTTATCAGTAACTTATAAAATAACAACGCGACAACACTAGAGATAGACCGATGTTACCGATACTTTTGGCCGATATTTTAGTACGAAAATATGATCTAATTTTCCTGTACAACAAATAACTTACCCACTTTTTGATAAAAGAAAATTGGGTTTTAGCATCACGCCACGTTAATATGCAAAATAATAGTTAAATAATTTATAATACTGTAGCTATAGGTATATAAACTAAAACGTTATGTGGATTTTATTTTTTATTAGTTCAAATTTTAAACATTTTTCAGGTACATAAAAAATCGGTATCGGTTATCGGTCCAAAAAAGTGATATCGGCCGATCTCTAAACAACAACACAATGGAAAGATCTACACCGAATATCGAAACGAGACTAACAGCGTTCTCGTAGCTTTATGACAAACAATATTAAACAAATACTTTCTCCAGTTGATATATCGCCCTTTAAACATAAAGGTGTTAGGTAAGTGTCTTTATTAACTAATGTGTAAAGTTGCAAAAATAGTAAAACAGCCCAACTAGCGTTAAATGCAGCGATCAGTGTTTTGACATTAGAGATGTTTGTGCAATGCTTGTTAGTTAGGACCTGCAAGCCGCCCAACTAACATCACACTTACCAGCACTGTATACAACCCTACATATATAAGCTACTGAGCGTAATGTACACTGTTGCACTTTACTAAAAGGCTCTAACGTCCTATAATGGTTTATCACTGTTGACAACTGTGTTGATATACAAAGCTTGGAACTGCTACCTTGCTGTGTATAGATGCTATGTGCACACTACTTCACCTTATAATTCATAATCTTAAGCAATGTTAAACGCCTTCATCGCACATGGCTACTTTATGTTCCACTGTACAGCTTGTCTGAAACCAATAACTTCCGTTTCCGCAGGCCGGAAACGCGTGACTGGTTTTATAAAGCGCTAAGCTGGTTTTAGGCTTAGCGTAGGTTATTTATTGTTGGGAACTTATGAACAGTCACGCTGTTAATATTTTCACATTACTCAGTTTCGACAGATATCAATGAAAAAAGACGCTTTTGTTTGTTAAGTCCAAAACGCATGGCAGGTTTCACATACATACAGCTTTAGCGTAGGTAGTTTAAAATAATTATCCGAGTTTAATCCTGCTAATGCTGCTTTAAGAAATAGCTAAAGAACGCTTTTAAAAACAAAGTACTCCCTGACAATATGTACACTTGTACAGCACTGTCCTAGACCACTCATTCAAGTTTTATTGCGATTTTCTTGTGTTACAATGCTAATTGAATTTTCGATTTAACAAAACACTTCTTTGTCAAACTGCGAACTTCAAGTGATGAAGGTATCTGGGATTGTCGGAATGATTGATGGAACACATGCCTTATGAACAACTGGTACAAATGCTGCACACCACAGACGGAACTGATGAGTACATTCAAGTAACACATAAAAACATTATCGACGGTTGCACTTTAACTTTGTACTCAACGTTCGCGCAATATTTACATGTCGCCTTTGTTTAAGTCACAAAATAATTTCCCATCTTATTTACAAATAATAGTTTGTTTTGTTTTTTTGAATAGATTTTGTTCTCAATTTGTTCGTTCATTACGCTGGTGAATTTTTAAATAAAATATTATATCTAGAGTTTTTCTTCAAAGTTTGTTTTTAAATATTTCTCTTATAGCAGGGGTTCCTAAACTGGGGTCCATGGACCCCTTGGGGGTCCGTGAACTACTTTTAGGGGGTCCATGAAGGTCTAATTAAAGAACTAGTGTATGTAATTCATTTTTTAAAGAAAACACTTTAATTAAAAATTAGTTAGACTCCATTTAACTTTCACACTTTTCAGTGTTATGAAGTTTCTTGACTACCGGGGTCCATGCAAAGCAAAAAAAAATGTGTCTGTCGAGGTTTCCTGCCCGGCCAAAACACTTTCCACATTCTTTACATTTGTAAGGTTTTTCTCCAGTGTCTCATGACGTTTAAGATTTCCACTCTTGAAAAAACATTTCCCACATTCTTTGCATTTGTACAATTTTTATCCAGTGTGAATTCTTTTGTGTACTTTCAAGTTAGTTGAAATACTGAAACATTTTCCACAAACTTTGCACTTGTATGTTTTTTCTCCAATGTGAATTCGTTCATGTACTTCAAGGTATCAGCACGGTTAAAACACTTAGCGCTATGAACACATTTGTATTTTTTTTATCCAGTGTGAATTTTCATGTGTTATTGAGTGTTTTCGTTCTTTGAAACATTTTACCACAAACCTCGCATTTGTGTTTCATGAGGTTAACCGTGGCCATATTATGTTCTTTGAGTTTTGAAACACTTTTCGAAAACTTGATATCGGAAATCTTAGTTTTTCGTTTTGTCTTTGCTGTAATTTCTTTCTTTCGCTGTTTGTCTGATTTTTTATTTCACATTGTTCTTCATAATCCAACGCTTTACTAACACAAAATTAATCCGGGAGTTTGACAAACTTTCTCCTGAAACCTATAAAAATAAACATATTAAACGTGTAACTTTTGTTCAAATAGGCGAAATATATTTACGACGTACCGTCATCACTTTAACACCATGAATAATTCCGTGCACTTTCACATTTGCCTCTGTTATAACTTTGTTTGGGGTGAATTTGGCGATAATCGTGTATAGTTTATTTATTGTTGGGAACTTATGGACAGTCGTGCTGTTATTATTAGTATCACATTTCGTTCTTATCCCAAATGTCTCTGAAATAACAAGTTGTCGTTTTCATAAGCCGTCACGCATGGATGGTTCTATATAACGCATGGCTGGTTCTATATACATACAGCCTCAGCGTAGATAGTGAACAATCTAGATCAACATTTAAGTATTAGTTGTTAAGTTTTTTAACATATAAATATTAGGTGCTCAGGAAAACGAAAAGCAAAGGTGTTTGGTGTATTGCTAGAACATAAAATTTTAATGTGTTTTTTCTGCGCATCATTATACACAGTTCCACAATCCATAAATCAAGCAACTTGTACCAAATAAAACTACTGTGTAATGAAGACCGGGGTGTACAACACCGTGCTGCCTGGTTAGGCGAACTCAAACCAAAAGTAAGTCAAAGTTTACTGAAACAACGCGATGTATTTCGTATATTATCCAGGTATAAATAAAATATATATTTACAAAGGTTGGTAAACTGTGGCTCGCAGGCCACATGCGGCTCTTTTATATATTTTTACAGCACACTAGCACAGTAATGTTATTTTTACATAATTCCGCAACACTAGTTTATCCTGTGTTGTAGCATTTCAGTGTTGCTGCTTTAAAAAACGAAAACACGACGATGTTCGGCTGTTGTAATGGCCTTAAAGAACCCATTCGGTAAAAGGACAATAATATTCATTTGTTTTCATGTTTAACCATTCTGTTGTGGCTTCAGATCCCTCGCGTGGTTGCATGAATACATACTTTAATTAATTAAATGCGGATGTTTAAACTCATGAATTGTGGAATGTAAGTTACACGAAAACGTGACGTCACAAAACTACTCAGTCAAAATTATCTGCGAACTATAAAACAAAATAGTTTAATTATTTTTTAAATTTAACTTAATAATTTCAAGTTTTTTAAAATTAGAAATTTAGGTAAACCTTAAGACAGTAGCACAAAAAAATGAAATGGAAAAGTAAACGGAAACAAGAGAAACCAGCCAATCCAAGTTTATTCAGTTTGTTTAGATTGCTGCGCAACTTTAGTTAAACGAAAATTACCATGTATAAGATAGAAAAGTGAAATCATGTTGCGTGAAAGCTGTTATCAGTAGTCACACCCACATCACGCAAAGATAAAACAAAGATCTGAATTCCCATCTATTGATGTTGTAACAAGAAGTCGAAACTAACACTTTACATTTTTACGATTGTTGGAAATTTGTAACGTAAATTATTTATTTGTCTATTTAACAACATACCCGAAGTATGCCTTTTAATAAGGGCATACGCCATTTTATAACTTAATGTTTAGGTTTCGTTACATTAAAAAATAGATATATTAAAAATATTATCTAATAGTGCGTAATTACAGCAATATGTAAAAAGCCTTAGTAATGACATTATATTCAATACTACAGGATATGTTGTACAATCACTATAAGGGTTTTTAAAAGCCGCCTATCACAACCTATAACATTAAAATGTATGAGAACAACGGCAATCTAAGTTCAAATGTTTTCTATTTGTGTCTTTTAAAAGTTTTTGAAAAGAAAAATTTTACGAAAAAGATTGTAATACTGTGTATTACTAATTTGAAGTTATACTTAAAGTCGTAAATTTTCATTCAACAATCTCGTTTAGATTTTCTCCTTTGTTACTTCTTTATTATTAAGATTTTTGGTTTAAATTCTCCACATATATTTCACTCAAATGTTTTTTCTGTTCTGTTAATTCCTGTGTGTTTTAATTGCAAAATTTCACCAAGAAACTTCATATGTTTAACGAACAAACACCTTTATATATACTTAATTACACGTAGCGTTGTTATAACACAACACTTAACATTTGTATAGTCCTTCACGCAACAATCCAAAAAGAAAAGTCATCACAGCGTTTGAGCGACGAGAAAAAGACCAGGAAATAATATTTCATAACTTAAAGGAACTTTTTAATAACAATAAAGGATAACGCAAAATGAATAGAGCTTTTAGGGGTTTAGTGCGAAAAACAAGAAAAAATCTGCTCATTTATTGATTTAATAATTTGAATATATCCTCATTAAGTGATCTTTCCTTTTTACTTTTGCTGAAGTGGCATAAAGTACATCATAGGACGTTATGCATCAATATATGTTTGAAGCTCGCGCATGTTCATATTTCCTTTTGCAATTATATTTACAATTTTACAAGCATTGTTGCGTTTCATTTCATGTAAAACAATTTCTGCGTTTAATGTATAAGAAGAGGTTTGGTTTTAACTATTTGTGAGATTTAACACTAATCGCAAGTTTTGTATTTAAAATGTTTCTTCTCTAGAGTGCGTTCTTTTGTGTCTATTATGATTTGTTACCCAGCTAAAACACTTTCCACATTCTTCACATTTGTAGGGTTTTTCACCAGTGTGAGTTCTTTCATGTGTTTTAAGATTTCCTGCCAGGCTAAAACACTTTCCACATTCTTTGCATTTGTAAGGTTTTTCACCAGTGTGAACTCTTTCATGATTTTTAAGATTTCCTGCCTGGTTAAAACACTTTCCACATTTTTTACATTTGTATGGTTTTTCTCCAGTGTGAATTATTTCATGTGTTTTAAGATATCCTGCTTCACTAAAACATTTTCCACATTCTTTGCATTCGTAAGGTTTTTCACCAGTGTGAATTCTTTCATGATATTTAAGATGTGCTGCATGGGTAAAACATCTTCCACAATCTTTGCATTCGTAAGGTCTTTCTCCAGTGTGAATCCGTTCGTGTACTTTCAAAATTTTAGCTAGACTGAAATATTTAACGCAATACGTACATTTAAAAGGTTTTTCGCCAGTGTGGATTGTCATATGGTTGTTAAGAGTTTGAATGGTTCCAAAAAGTTTCCAACAAACCTCGCATTTGTGTTTCTTGAAATGAACTGTTGACAAATGTTGATTGAGAAAGTTTTTACTTTTAAAGCACTTTTCGCAAACGTAACATCGGAACTCTATTTTGTTTTTTAAGTGACTTGATTTTGTTTTGTGTTTCTTGTTTTTTTCCTTCTTTTGGGAAACAATTTGTCCTTCGCAATCAGATTCTTTACTTTCTTGTGATGACCAATTTGTTATAGTCGAAATAGAATCATCAGAAAATCCATCATCCCTTTCTTTTATCAAATCGGTAGTTACAAATTTGATTTGGTGCTTTGACATGATTTTAACTTCTAGAAAATACTGATTGCCTAATAATAATGTAATCACAATAAATCATAAAACCAAAGATGTCCAACCTTTAGATACCAAGAACCACATTCCTTACTTCTAACTTTCTATATTATGCCCTAAAACTCATTCCCTACTTTTATCTTACTGTTTTATCCGCAAATGGTTTCTAAATACAAACCAAGTCAGTTACCAATGAAACAGTAAAGTCAACAATCTAGCAATTTAACTTATCAAACTATCATAGGAACTGCGGTGTAGTTATCGACGTTAACATTTAAAACACTCTTATCTGCAATTAGAATTATACGATAACGAATTACTTACAACCAGACTTGGACAACTACATTTATTTTACCTTTTTAAAATTAGAGCATTTTGTTGTTTTGAAATTAGATTAGAATTAGAATTACCGAATACCTATAAAAACAAATTTTAACTAGAATCACATATAATTATTTACATTCAATTAAATTTAATCGCAAATTATTCTTACAAGAACGCTAATGGTAAATATGCATGTGGTAATTTTATGCCGTTTTATGCTTTTTAGACTGAAAAAATTACATAAAATTTGTTTTAATCAAATAGTTTTAATTGATTTTCTGTGTTTGTTAACTGAGAGACTAAAAATACCGTTTGACAAAGTAGAATTTTTGAAAAAATCTGAGTTAGCTTAAAACTAGAATTAGAAGCAATTCACAAATTAGATTGGAATTAGAATTAGTCGCATTTTGCCCTAATTCAAAACTACTAAATTAGCAAGTAACAAACTAGTAAACAATAAAAAACAAACTGTAGCAATTAGTAGAAGAAAACAAGCAAGCGTGTGACGTAATAGACGCAATTGTTGTAAGATAATTAGCAAATTTTAAGCAAAAGTTTAACATGTTTTTTTTTGCGTTAATATATCTCCCCTAATCAAAAAGCTGTTAGGTAGTCCTTTATTAAGTGATGTGTAAAGTTGAAAATTATTTGATCAGCCCAACTAGAGATAAACGCAGCGGTCAGTGTTTTGACATCAGAGAAGTCTGTCCAATGCTTGACCTGCATGCCGCCCAACTAACATCACATTTACCAGCTCTGTATACAACCCTACACATATAAGCTACTGAGCGTAATGTACACTGTTGCACTTTACTTAAAGGCTCTAAAGTCCTATTATGGTTTATCACTTTTCACAACTGTGTTGATATACAAATGTTGGAACTGTTATCCTGCCGTGTATAGGTGCTTTGTGCACACTAAAGTATACTTGTGTTTTACCTTATAATTCATTATCTTAAGCAATGTTTAATGCTTTTATCGCACATTGCTACTTTATGTGCCACTGCTCGCATTACATAAGTGCGACTATGCACGCTGTACAGCTTGTCTGAAACCAATCACTTCCGTTTCCGCACGCCCGAAACGCGTGGCTGGTTTTCTAAAGTACAAAGCTGGTTTTACATACAAACAGGGTTGGTGCTTTTGGTAACTAATGAACAGTCACGCTGTTACTATTAATATCACATTTGGCCGTTGTCACAGATGTCAATAAAATACAAGCTATCGTTTTCTTAGGCCCGAAACGCATGGATAATTTTATACAACGCATGACTGGTTTCACATACAACAGCCTTAGCGTAAATAATAAAAAAATCTAGATCAACATTTAAGCATTAGTTGCTCAGAAAAATGAAAAGCAAAGGTGTTTGGTGTATTGCTAGAACATAAAATTTTATGTGTTTTTTTTCTGCGCATCAATCTATTTAATCAAACCTAGTGAACCACAGCAGTGGAAACCCACTTTGTGTCGCGACCAATAGGTTGAGAAACACTGGTATAAGCAGTTGCACTTCGATATATGTTCGAAGCTCGTACATTATTGAAATGTCCATTTGCAGAATGTTTTACAACCATTGTTGTGTTTTATATTCCGAAATTTTTGTTCGCAGTTTCTTTGTTATAATATACAAAAAATATAATAAAATCGCAATTTTTGCTTTTAAAGGGGTTTCATACAAAAAACCCCAATTTGTTTAAAAGGTTTTGTTTAGAGTGCGTTATTTTATGTCTTTTAAGACTTCCTGCCTGGTTGAAACACTTTCCACAAACTTTGCATTCGAAAGGTTTTTCTCCAGTGTGAATGATTTTGTGTCTGTCGATATTTCCTTTCCGACTGAAACACTTTCCACATTCTTTGCATTTGTAAGGTTTCTCACCAGTGTGAGTTCGTTCATGTTTTTTAAGAGTTGAGGCATTGGCAAAGCATTTTCCACAATATTTGCAGTCATATGGTCTTTCTCCGGTGTGAATTCGTTCGTGTACTTTTAAGGCTTGAGCATTGCTGAAACAATCATCGCAATAAGCACATGTAAAGGGCCTTTCTCCAGTGTGAATTCGCATGTGAATTTCAAGTTTGAAAACTATTGCAAATAGTTTCCCACAAACCTTGCATTTGTGTTTCTTGAAGTGAACTCCAGCCAAATGCTCTTTAAGTTTGTTACGATTTTTGAAACACTTTTCGCAAACGTGACATCGGAACTCTCTATTCTGTATTGAAATATCTTCGCTTTGCTTTTTCTTGGAATTCATTTGATCCAAGTGACTTTGTTCTTCACAATCGGAAGATTTACTTACTACAGGTTAACGTTCTTGTGATGATCAAGCTGTAATCGTTTTAACAGAATCATCAAACAATTTGATCGTTTGAAATTTTTACTTATTTCCTGAAAAAAGGAAGTATGCTGAACTATCCTCATAACTGATTTATCAAATAAATAAAACAACAAAGATGGACGATCTATAACTTCAACAACAAATTATTGTGGCAAACTATGTGGTCAATTACCGAAACAATTTGTTGAGAGTAGTGAGATATACTACATAAAAACATGGGATGGCATAACTATTTTACAAAGTGTAAACTACGATGCTGCTATTGCCCCAAATTTGGACCTGTAGAGAACGACGCATGTCTGTTTGTGCTTGTATTTATGTCCGCCTGGTAAAAGGTAAATATTTCACCTTTATACTCTTTCCGTTCCTGGCCGTTCTAGCAAACCCTGTCGGCATTTTGACTCAGCTAATCCCAACACAATCGCTCTTGTGCTACAAAGTTAAACGTGCCAGTAGGATAAAGAGAGATCTATAGTCAACGATGGGCACGTCTTACTGACAAGACGCGTTTTACTGCGATAGGCTGTTTTATTGAAAGCGAGCTATGCTGAATTCTTTGAATGGACAAGACAATTATAAACGACCTGGCATTATACACTTTACAATTCAATGACAGTTTATCTTAGTTTCGATTTAGTACAAATTTATGCAGCTTGTCTTATCTACATTCTTAGTTTTCTTGTTAATAATAAATGTACATTACTTTTCTAATTAAAGCCCGTTGCACACGAAAATTACAAATATTCCTGCACCTAGCGATTCAGGTCATAGCCACTTGCCCAATAAGATTTGATTCTAAGACGATGTTGCAGATGTCAATTATCCAAATCAGCATCGTGTATAGAGAATTACTGAGCCACTCTAAGACATAGAAAAGTACTTTTGGTATAAAAAGGTGTCACAATCAACAACTAAATAAACAAATCCAACTGATTTGAGTGAATTTACAGCAATCAAAGAGTTGGCAGACGTTGTGAGCAAGTCGAGAAACAACCATAGCACCGTTGCCTGCTACATCATGTTCGTAAAACTATAGCCTGTGGTGAGGTTCGAACTCACGACCTCGGCTATACCGGGACTGTCGCTCCACCAACTAAACCAGGGTGGTCCCAACCCAGGCCCGCCATCATGTTTCGTGGCCCGCGAAGCACTGTTGAATTATTGTAATGCTGACCGTTGAGGGTTCAAAGAAATACAAGTGATCAACGAACAGAGCGCCTACTGCAATTGTTTGTGTATGATAACATTTTTCTGCTATACCATTAAATAAACCAGTTTACTATCGCTCACCAAATTCGGATCCAGGGGGGTGGAAGAACGCCTAATTTTGGTAAGTGGGTTTGACCGGTTTAAGAGAAGCCTCAGCGCGTCCTATATGAAACTTTCTAAAATGGCTTTTTTGCGAAATTATGAGGTATATTTTTGCGTTTTGTTTTCCGTCGTTTTAATGTTAACATAACATAAAAAGTACGACCCCATATATTATACCAATTACTATTTTTTGCCACTTTAAAGTAAATAAATGTATCGCGCTGCTTGAAAGTAATGTTTTGGAGATTTTCACTGCAAGTATAGACTAACGCATTGACCCATATAAGATGCAATTTCATCCAAAGTTAACTTGCTATAGAACCTTTTTTCGGCGCGATACGATAACGTCTTAAATTTAGCGATTGCGTAGTAATGCAACATCGCTCGTACGGTTTCCGCGAACATTCCAAGCTTTCCAATACGCAATTTTTTCGCGCTTCACGCGCACCATTTTTCCTAGTCTCATAACACTCGATCATTTCATTTGCGCACAATTCCGACTATAGCAGCAAGTTTCTGCAGCTTATAAAACTGGTTGACGATGCTTCGTGACGTCATTTTTAAACATTTCGTGCCCCGATCAAACGAAAATCGTCGATCCGCCCCTGGCATGCATGTATCACTTTATGTGGCCCGCAAAGAATTTGCATGAAATATTGTGCCTGTGATCAACCTTGGACAACCCTTAATTAAACTGAACAGACTCAGAGGGGAACAAATCGATAAATAACCACGGCACCGTTGCTTGCTACATGCTGTTCTTAATACTAGCCTGATTCGAACTCACGACCTCGGTCATACCGAGACCATCGCTCTACCAACAGAGCTACACAGACCAATGTTTGCTGCAACCTGTTAGTGCATACCACTTGTCGGGAATTAACAGAAGCACAAAAACCCCTGTGGATAAGACTGGCTAAAGGCTAATTGCATTAAGCTCCTTGGTAATAACCGCGACAATTTTGGGCATAAAAGCATACTATAATTGTTCTACGATCAAGTTACGAAACAAGATTGATTTATTGTCAAAGCGAGTCGTAGAACTCGTATTTAAGTACGTTGCTGTAAGCCTAGATCCTTGTTCGAATTGACAACAATATATGCTTGATATTTGCATTTTAAAGTATACAATAAACATAAATAACGTTTAAATTAAACTTATAGACTTACTCAGCTGTGTAATAAATGACATACAAAATTAGCAAATATATTCTTGCATTCTACATATTGTCAATAGAAATGTTTACAGCAACTAGTCAGTACAGCCTTCTACAGTAAACTCCACTCAGTCCAGACACTAATATGACGCTGAACACATTTGCTTGGTTGGTTTTATCGGGTCGAAAGACAAGATGCTTCCTGCTCAGGGAAACGAGAGCTAATTGTCCTGGCGCGGGAATTAATAAAGCGGCGAACACTGCACAGTAAGCCAGGATAACGACGGGTTCGATCCACGCAACGCTGCTGCTAGCAGAGTGTTATTTATCGCATCTGCAACAGCGTGATTTATTTATCACAGCTACAACAGCGTGATTTTCTTGTACGTTTGGTGATGTCTTACTGTCAAACATTGTAAACATTAGAACACCGTGTTGCCGTAAAAGATGAACTCAAATCAGTCGTTCCACAACGATTGTAATTTCGTAGAAGAGAATTTAGTGTTGTGTTGTAGAGTTAAAGTACAACTCGTAGAATAGATGTTACTATTATCAAGTTTACAAATGAAATACATTTTCCTTCAATGGTTTATTTTTAACAAATTTAAAGTATTTGGACTTGTTTATGTCCACTTTAGCTGGTAATAACGCTTGCCTGATTGAATAAATCTGCAATTTTTAAGGTAATAGTGTTAATTAGAGAAACACCTTTTATAGTATTAAAAGCTAAATATCTTTTGATTGGCCTGGTACAATTAAATGGAACACTAATCACTGATAAAACATATTTCACATTGGAACACCGTTGCCTTGTTGGGCGAACCATAAGTAAAGTCCTGCGAACTGGTTTTCTAAAATGAAATCTAAAAAAATGACCACATCAGAAAGTGATTGAAAAGTATTTAATTACTTTATCAAGTTTAGTAATTAAATACATCCGTGAACCAGGTTTATTTTTACGCAAATGTGCTGGCTCGTGATGAAATGTTTGTAGTAAAACTAGCTGTTAAAATAATGCTTGTTTGTGAAGCGTAGAGGGATAGTTGGGAGCTATAAGAAGGCTGCTGACCCTATAGACGAGGGCCGACGGCTGCCTAAGTCTCTTACAAGTTCTTAATCCGACTCCAAAGGAGCAGGCCGCTAGAATACCTGTCCTTAACTTCTTGTACTCTAAGCAAAGACAATCCACTCAGTAGATAGTTGCTCATAGAGTATATTCACAAATCTCAGAAATACAGCGATAAACAGAGCGGTGATTCAAGCCGCTAATCAGTAAGACGTATAAAGTAGAATGAATTGTCAAATGCGGAAAAGCAATTTGCTAGGTGCGGCGGTCACACGTCAGTGGACAATGGTCACGTGTATAGTGACGTAAAAGTAGGCTATATGCTACAGAATCCCCCTTCCAATGAACAAGTCAGACGTAGAATGGGTTGTTCATTAAAGAAAAAAGAGATCTGAAAGATTGATATTAGGATTTGGTTTGGGTGCATGTCCAAAAGCTGTGGGACATGAAGAGAAATAGCATGCAAAAATGGCGAGCGAAAAACAAGCGTGGCGTTGTAAGAAAACAATATATTTTCAACTCAAGAGAGCAACGTTTTATGGGTGTTTTTATAATTTTTTGGGGGGCGATTTTGAATTTGTAACTTTTCCTGTTGTTGCAGCAGTTTGCTCATCTTTTGTGATAATTCTTCGGCTTCCTTTTCTCTTTGGAGTTGAGCTTGTTGGAGTTGTTCAATTTTTTCTTCCAGCAAGCGAGTTTGTTCGAGATGGTCGTCTTGCTGCTTCTTTTGGTTCATTTCCAATTTGTGCTCTTGTCTTTTCAATGTAGCTTCCACTTCTGCTTGACGATCTTGTGCCTGCTCTTCAAATACCTTTGATGCTTGAAGCTTCTTTTCAAGTGATTCAACCTTTGCCTGTAAGGTCTCTTGGTCAACATCATCAGAGGGCTTTTGTTTTGGCATTTTGTTTGTGTGGTTAGTAGGGGGGAGGGGTTAGTAAGGTTTATTGGTTCGAGTTCGATTTCTGACAGAAAACAGAGGTCTTCTCAGTTAGCTATAGCGTAAACAAGCTTTTATGCCGGTCTCGGTTAAGCGCGGTTTAGAGCGTGAGAACCGGAAGCTATTTTGGTGTTAGCCAAATTTCGCTGTGCCTGCCGTTACGGTTTAAGCGCTTTATATTAAGCAGTTACTCGAAATATCAAAATGCCAATCCAACAGTCATTCAGCACAACACACAACATTCAATGGGCGTAAACTTATTAATGCAAATTATGCGATAAATTTACACAATTATTTTGCAGGAAAAGTTCGACGATTTTTATTTGAAAATTCGACAAGCGAACTATCAGTTATTTTCGAACGAAAATCCCTTGTCTATCTTACTAATTTTATAGTTGTGACGTGAAGAAAATCGCACGTCCTTCTGAAGTTCCCTGGGGACAAGATCGTACACGAAGCCGGTTCCGTTCCTCCAAAATAATCCTTTGACGCTAGGTCGTCTTTAAGGTTGCACGCTGCCGGTGCGGGGAATGTGAAGGAATCCTGGGCTGTTCGTTCAGAGAGGATCTTCCCGGGGGCCGTTGAAAGGGCGATGTATCTTCTTCGGGGAGAGACGATTGACTGTCGTCTCTCTAATTGTCGAGATTTTTAGTCCGTTTTTTCTGAGACTTGCCTGCTTTTGATTGCAATGTTCTGTCTTCAGATATCTTCCGAAGAACAAGGAGGTCACCAGTGAAGCGTAGAGGGATAGTTGGGAGCTATAAGAAGGCTGCTGACCCTATAGACGAGGGCCGACGGCTGCCTAAGTCTCTTACAAGTTCTTAATCCGACTCCAAAGGAGCAGGCCGCTAGAATACCTGTCCTTAACTTCTTGTACTCTAAGCAAAGACAATCCACTCAGTAGATAGTTGCTCATAGAGTATATTCACAAATCTCAGAAATACAGCGATAAACAGAGCGGTGATTCAAGCCGCTAATCAGTAAGACGTATAAAGTAGAATGAATTGTCAAATGCGGAAAAGCAATTTGCTAGGTGCGGCGGTCACACGTCAGTGGACAATGGTCACGTGTATAGTGACGTAAAAGTAGGCTATATGCTACAGTTTGATTTAATTATTTTTCACTTTTGTCACCTTGTAAATTTTATGAAGTCATCCATCAAAAGTATCGATAATTGCAATATGTGTTCAACGCACGCGCAATATTTATATTATTAACAATTGTCTGTTTAAGTTACAAAGGCATTTTCCACATTATTTACAATTAATAGCTTGTTTTTTTCTTACGTTTACAACGAATCATCACGTGCAATATTTATATTTTCTTTATTAACAATTGTCTGTTCAAGTTACAAAAGCATTTTCCACATTATTTACAATAAATAGTTTGTTTTGCTCTTACGTTTACAACGAATCTTCAGAGCATTTTGACACGTTTTGTTTTACTATGGTTTCTTTAGAGTGAATTTTGTTGTGTCTATTAAGATGTGATGTCTTGCCAAAACACTTTCTACATTCTGTACATTTGTAAGGTTTTTCTCCAGTGTGAATTCTTTCATGATATAGAAGACTTCCTGCATGGCTAAAACATTTTCGGCAATATTTGCATGCATAAGGTTTTTCTCTAGTATGAACTCTTTCGTGTTTTTTAAGACTTCCTGCCTCGCTAAAACACTTTTCACAAACTTTGCATTTATAAGGTTTTTCTCCAGTGTGAATTCGTTCGTGTCGTTTACGGTTTTCTGCTCGGTTGAAGCATTTATCGCAAAAAACACATTTAAAGGGTTTTTCTCCAGTGTGAACCATTTCATCTTTTTTAAAATGTCTTGCCTGGCAAAAACACTTTCCACATTCTTTGCATTCGTAAGGCCTTTCCCCGCTGTGAAGTAGTTCGTGTTGTTTACGGTTGTCTGCTCGGTTGAAACATTTATCGCAATAAGCACATTTGAAAGGCTTTTGTCCAGTGTGAATTCTCATGTGAATTCCAATTGCGATTATTGATCCAAATAGTTTTTTGCAAACCTCGCATTTGTCTTTCTTGAAGTGAAATGTGGACAAGTGTGTATTAAGATTATGACGCCTTTTGAACAACTTTTCGCAAATGTTGCATCGAAACTCCATGTTCTTGTTTCTCATTTTGTTCTTCTTTGTTGGATTATCCTTTATTATATCCTTCTTAGAAATATCCATTTGATCCAAGTCACTTTGTTCGTCACAATCGGAATCTTCACTTCCAGGTTGATGTTCTTCTAAAGACCAATCTGTAATCGTGGAAACAGAATCATCAGAAAATCCATCATCGCTCTCTTCTGTCAGTTCTGTCGTAACAAAATCGCTATGGTGGTTTGACATGTTTTAGTCTTATGTCTGAAAAGTATCAAGTAGCTCACTAATAATATGAAGCACTGTATATCCACGACCTTTTGCCCATGCTCTATTATATTGTATACGTGTAGTTTTTTTATTGATGCAACTAAGTTAAACCCATTTTTCCGGTGTGATTTAATTTTTATATATTTCTCAAGCCCTAATCTGTGACCAGACTATTATTGTTTTGTTGCGCGATTTGCATAAAAAAACGTTTATCGAACCCAAATCTTTTAATAGCAATTAGCTTTCCAAACTCGCACCAAATGATTAGGTTATCAGTAACTTATGAAAGAACAACGAAACAACACCATTGAAAAATCTATAGCGAATATCGCAACGAGACTAACAGCTGGATCTTAACTTTATTCCAATAACAATATTAAACAAAAATGAAACTTAGAAGTCTTTCACTTACGTTCTTCACTTACAGGTTAAAGTGTAAGATTGTATTCTAACATGTACAGCTAAAAATGCGCAGCTAGTATGAGGAGCAAGTATTCAAATTTTCGCCTTCATAAAGCGGCCCATAATCAAAAAGCTGCTAGGTAAGCCTTTATTAACTAATGTGTAAAGTTGCAAAATAAGTAAATCAGCACAACTAGCGTTAAATGCTGACCTGCATGCCGCCCAACTAACATCACATTTACCAGCTATGTAAACAACCCTACACATGCTACTGAGCGTAATGTACACTGTTGCACTTTACTAAAAGGCTCTAACGTCCTATAATCGTTTGTCACTGTTGACAACTGTGATGATATAGGCTAAAAAGCTTGGTACTGCTGCCTAGATGTGGTTCGTATATACATGGCTGTCATATGCAAACTAAAATATAAGCAATATTAAACTCCTTTATCGCACATTGCTACTCTATGTGCCACTGCACGCATTACAGATGTGCGACTATGCACACTGTACAGCTTGTCTGAAACCAATAACTTCCGTTTCCGCACTCCCGAAACGCGTGGCTGGTTTTATAAAGCGCAAAGCTGGTTTCACAAACAAACAGTGTTGGCGCAGGTAATTTATTGTTGGGAACTTAGGGATATTAGTGCTGTTATTATTTTTAAATCTGGCAGTTTCCACAGATGTCAGTAAGGCCCGAAACGCATGGATGGTTCTATATAACGCATGACTAGTTTCAGATACATACAGGCTTATCGTATGTAGTTTATTTTTGGTTTGAATGAATAAATGTGAAAATACTCCTAATACTTATATTTTGCAATTCGAAAGTTTTTAAATTTTAGGTTAAACGCTTCTGTTCAGTTGAATGGAATGGACGAATTACAAAGATGCTTGGTTTAACTAGTGTATTATAAGGTAATATTGCACAACAATATATACATTATCATTAAAGTAAGATTTATCACCACAAATCATATTACAAAGTTTCTTAATAGATATACATTTCATTGTCTTTTTATACAGATTTCGTTCGAATGTTCGTCGTTGTTTAAAGATAAGTCGGAAGACCGCGTTGTTACATGAGCTACTCCATTCGCCCATTCACCAAGGCTCTCGAACAAAGAAAGGGCTCTTAAACCACAAGCAAAGGTACTTTACAAAAGACCGCATACACTCGGTAATATTATTACCTACTACCGACAACTTGCGCACACATTTGGCAATGCAGTCGGTTTGTCAACGCCATGCGGCAAATGCGCACTCTGCGGCCACCGTGGGGGAGGCACAGAGAAATGGTTATGGTATCGAGTAGCTTGAGATTATCGCTTCTAACTGCCAGCTTTTCCGCACCGCTGACGTGCAACGGTAAATCACAGTTTATTTTCGTTTATACATTTCGATTACTTTTCTTCTAACTGAATTAAACACCCAATTCTTCTTGTATTGCTTGCAGATAAGACCATAGCGCTCCGGCAAAGCCTTAATTTTAAAACCATTGAATTTACGTTGCCACGTGTAACACCTGCTCTGCCCAGTACGTCGGTCAAATCAAAGTACGTCGGTCAAAACAAAGTACGTCGGTCAAACCAAAGTACGTCGGTCAAAACAGGTTTTCTAAAGGAACGCGCACACCAAGCGACCTGGAATGCATTTAACCCTACGGCAACCAACGACTACGCAGCGCTGCTCCACCATTACGCAACCTACCATGGCGAGAAATTAAAGAAGCATCCGCATATTGCCGAATGTTTTACGGTCAATTTCGTAAGGGAGCCAGACACCAGCAAGCTTGATGAATGTGAGGCTTAATGGCTCAAACTTACCAGAGCCTTAATTCACATTCAAGAAATGATAATACCCTAAATACGGTAGTAGTTTTGTTTTTCTTTGCGGTTTAGTGTTTTTCGTCTTTCTTTGTGCGTATTGTACAGCTCTATATTCGGGATGTAAGTTGTATGTCGTTTTTGCCAATCTGTTGTCTTGCTTTTGCCTCTCCGCTTTCATCCGTGTTGTTACGTCACTGATTCATGTGCTGCTTCCCTCTGGGCCGTGTTTTATCAGTGGCCTCTGCGCGTCGCATTACGTATCTCGAATTCATTCTTTATACACATGTCCGGCTAAAACAACTTTTACTTCCACCTAAAACGACATTTGCTGCTACTCTTTCAACATCATTAAGTCTGACCGCTATTATTTTAGAACAATGTAAAATAAACCATTTGTGGCGGACACATCACATTTAATGGTAACAAAGTGAAAACACAATACTGACATTTACTGTGAAGGCAATGTAAAAGTTATACACAACTTCAATATACAAAAACCTTTGCTACTTTAAGCCGTGATATTGTACAAGAGCAATAGCAGTCGATATAAGTAAGCTCGTCACAGCCCGAGGCTATATTTGTGCATTCTAGCTTCGATAAAATCATGAGACATTTGGCAACAGCTACATTTAAATTACAGGTATAATTAGAAATGTATTATATCAAAAGCATTTCGACGAAAAAGATTATTAGCACTATTATTAACACTAAAAGAAAAATGAACCATTCTTGATTGTTGATTAGTCCATTTTCCTGCAAAGTTCACATTGTAGAAAAAAACGTTTAACAGGTAATATATTAAGTGTAAATTAAAACAAATTTTAAACCGTTTGCTTTAAAAAGACAGAGTGAGTTATTTTATGTCGATTAAAACTTTTCGGATGGCTAAAACCCTTTCCACATTCTTTGCATTCGTAAGGTTTTTCACCAGTGCGAATTCTTTTATGATCTTTAAGAGCTCCTTTATGGCTAAAACACTTTCCACAAACTTTGCATTTGTAAGGTTTTTCTCCAGTGTGAATTCTTACGTGATCTTTAAGACTTCCTGCCTGGGTAAAACATTTTCCACAAACTTTACACTCATATGGTTTTTCCCCAGTGTGGATTCGTTCGTGTGCTTTCAAGTTTTGAGCTAAATTGAAACATTTATCGCAATAAGCACATTTAAAGGGGGTTTCTGCGGCGTGAATTCGAGAGTGGTTTAAAAGTTCGGTAATTGTTGCAAAAAGTTTCCCACAATTCTTGCATTTGCAAATAGTGTAACCTAATTATTAAAAAAAAAACTGCCATGGGTTTCAAAGCAACACTTTAAACTCACTTTGTTAAACCATATGTCAGGAGTGGGCAAACTGCGGCTCTCCGTCATGTTTTTCGTGGCTCTTCTAGTCGAATCGTAAAATTCCAAAATATTGTAAAGGTTGTCAAGAGTACCGTTTATTTTTAATTTCTTTATTTAGGCCAGAATGTTTATGACGTAACACTAGATATAGAGTCTGAAGAGTTAGTTAACAAAAGACTAATATTAATAAATATGGTGTGAGTTGTTTTTATTACCGTTTTGTTATATTGCAATTCTGTTATTATTGCTGCACTTGCAATATTTAGCGTTTTTGTATGGAAATAATTTTGAGGTTCTTTGGTGCTTGTATTTTCTGCAAATGGCTCTTTCATTGAATACATTTGCCCACCCCTGCTATATGCCATAGCACGCACCACAGAAGTGCGATCAAAACCAGTAATTTCCGTTTTCTTAAGCCCCAAACGGATGACTTTATAAACTTAGTTTTGTATAAGGCATGTCTAGTTTTATGTGACACATGGTTAACTTTATGTAACGGATGACAAGGATTTTATGTAATGGATGACTGGGTTTATGTACCAGCAAGGATTGGAGTGGAAATTTTAATATTGGAAACATATTGATGTAAACAGGGTTGGGCAATCTTTTTAACACAAGGGCCAGTTAGGAAATGTATTGCTTACAGGAGGGCCGCACATTAAATTAACATTAATTCATATTTTCAGATTTTACTAGAAAACCTAATGAGCTACTAGGCTGCAACTACGGCAGTATTGGCAGTGCTGTCTAGTTGTGAATTAGGAAATAACTTTTCCTACAACTCCAACGACGCCTTTCTCGTAAGGATCATCTCAGTGCAATTTAATTAACAACCTTAATTCAAACCAGCTGTTGAACATAACATCTCAGTCAATATGCGTAGCAAAAGTCTGTTCCAACTTGAACGTACTAGACAAGTGTAATTGTTGCGAAACAAATCTTTATCGTAAACAACGAGACACAACAAAAACTTTATGAATGAAGATTGTTTTGTAATAGTTGCTCCCCATTCGAGTTCAACTGCATTAGTGTAGCGGTGCAGCCTAGGGGTTACATCGCACTTCAAACCGGAAACTGATAGAGCCAAAGTTCCAACATGGTGCACTCTCATCGACTTATTAAGGGAAAATTAGCTGAAAGAAGGTGAAGTGCCGCACAAAAAAGGGAAAAGGCCGCATGCGGCCCGCGGCCTCACGTTGCCCACCCCTGATGTAAAAGTACCTCCACTGCCTTTCTTAGTTGTTTGCACAGATATTTATGTATGTTTCGGTGGTTTTCAGTGTGACTTGGTCCCACAATTCAAAAGTTTTATTTATACTTTAATAAACATTGATATTAAAGTACAAGTGGTGTTTTTGGTTGTATATTAATTGGTGCCAGCGGGGCTAGTTCGGTGTAAGTGCAGAATTTCTAAAATCTAGTCCAACTGGTAATTTAACCAAGGCTGGTCTGTGAAAGAAAAAAAATTCTTACTTTCAATAAATATGGAAAACGAAAAGCCATAAATCAACCATCTCATACCAAATAAAACAACTGTGTTATAAAACGACAGGAGTGTACAACGTCTTAAAATATTGCTGTTTATAAAACAACAACAAGTTATATTTGTATATTCTCTTTCCTTAACAAGATTGCTTAGATTTTAAAATACGAAAAGTTAAAGTCATTACAGCGTTTGAAACGAATTATACATATAAATGGTGTAGGAAGAGCTACAAACACTTTATTTACACGAAGAAAAAGCACAGGATTAAATAGGATTTCACAACTTAAAGCAACTGTTTTATCGATAATAATGGTTAAGGTAAAATGAACAGATCACTGGGTAAAAAGTATAGAAATATTTAATTTATCGATTTTAGATATTGAATACACTCTAAACCTAAATGATCTTTTTACTTGCTGATGTGGCAAAAGTACAGCAGAGTAAGTTGTACATCGTTATAATATGTTCGAAGCTTACACATATTCACATTTCAATTGTAAGGTAAAAAATATATATTTTTATGATTTACAATCAGTTGTGTTGTTTTCATTGTGTTTCATTTTCTGTGAAGTTTGGTTTAATAAATTATTTGTGAGATTGAACACTAATCACAAGTTTTTTTTTAAGCTTTCTTCTTTAGAGTGCGTACACATATGAATTGTTAGAACTGAAAGCGTTGGTAGTTCACCATATGTGAGTTCTTTTGTGTTTATTAAGATTTGATTTCCGTCTAAAACACTTCCCACATTCTTTGCATTCGAAAAGTTTTTCAACAGTGTGGGTTCTTTCATGTCTTTGAAGATTTCTCTCCCAAGTAAAACGTTTTCTACATTCTTTACATTTGTGAGGTTTTTTTCCAATGTGAAACCTTTCATGATCTTTAAAATCTCCAACAGGAGTATAACGCTTACTACAAACTTTGGTTTCATGAGGCTTTTCTCAAGTGTGAGTGCTTTCATGAGTTTTCAGATGTCCTGCCCTGGTAAAACACTTGGCAAAATCTTTACATTCGTAGGGCTTTCCTTCAGTGTGAATTCTTTCATGAGTTTTCAGATGTCCTGCCTGGGTAAAACACTTGGCACAATCTTTACATTTGAAAGGTTTTTCTCCGGTGTGAATTCGCATGTGGTTTTCGAGTAGCAAATTTGTTCCAAAGAGTTTTTTACAAACTTTACATTGGTATTTCTTGAAGTGAACTCTGGACAAATGTCTGCTAAGCTGGGGACGCTTCTCAAAACACTTTTCGCAAACGTGACATCGGAACTCTATTTTGTTGTTTTGTAAACACATTTTTGTTAAGACTTTATTGATTTTTTCATTCTTTTCGGGAACATATTGTTCTTCACAATCAGACTCTTCACTTAAATGCTGATCCAATGAAGACCAATCTGTTATAGTCGAAATAGAATCATCAGAAAATCCATCATCGCTTTCTTTTATTAAATCCGTCGTTACAAATTTGATTTGGTGCTTTGACATGTTTGTTACTCCTAAAAATATTAAATTTAAATTATAAAGCGAAAGATGGTCGATCCAGAATTATCGAATATAAGGGAGTTTCGGCAAAAGGTTAGCCCACTGCTATTGTTTTATTGGCATAGTTTTAAAAACTTTTACAAACTCTTATCTTTCCTTTTTGCTTTAACAATTGACGTTAAACACTGCCTGTGTTTAAAATCGGACTTTTTAATAAAATATCTTGGTTTCTCTCAGGAACTTGAACACAATCTAGACCAGCGGTTCCCAAACTTTTCTAAAAATTTTGCCTGGCGGACCCGTTGCAATTATTTTGATATTTCGCGGCCCTATAAAATTTCAAGGGTCAGTTGACCCATATTTCTTGTAATACACTAGTGCAATCACGATTCTTCCTAATGTAACAATCTTCGAACTCAGGGTGGTCCACGGTGGACTGCATCGCGGGCCACAATATTTCATGCATATTCTTTGCGGGCCACATAAAGTAGGCTAAATGCGTACCAGGAGCGGATCAACGTTTTTCGTTTGGTCGAGGCATGAAATGTTTAACGTCACAAAGTAGCATCGAAAGACAGATACGCTCCAGAAACTTGCTTCTGTCGTCGAACTTGTGCGCAAATAAAATCGAATGTTAGGAGACTGGGAAAACTGGTGTACGCGAAGAGCGAAAAATTTGCGTATTTGACAAAAATTTTAATTAGAAGACTGCATTTTATAAGCGTAGAATGTTCACGTAAAAGAGATGTTGCATACCCCCAAATGGCTAAATTACAAAGACGTTATCATTTCGCGCAAAAAGGTTTAATTAACCAGATCAATTTGGCTGAAATTGCAACTGGGTTTGGACCAGCCTGTTCTAACTAATGCGAACGATTCGCTGATAGCAGGTAGTACAGCATAATAGATGCTTTATGATGTCACAATAGACATCATAAAACACGCTATGATCGAATAATCAAGCAAAACTAAAGACAATAAAGATAACAGATAATGTTTAAAACATAGACTAATGTTTAAAAACTTAAAAGACTAATTCTCCTTGTGGACCCTTTGAAACTGCTGTACGGACCCAATTTGGTCCGCGGACCCCAGTTTGGGAACCGCTGATCTAGACTAACATTGCAACAAAACCCTGGAAAAATTTATTGAATGCTGTACCTTCGAAAAAAATTGAAAACCATAAACTTGTTTAAAGCTTTCACAATAGAGAAGGGAAATTGTTGAAATTAGCTTAACAGCGCAAAAAATTGAATTTTAGAAAGCATGTTTAGCAGCTGTAATAAGCATATAGCTTGTAAAATAAACATATTGAACTTAGTGGAGGCAGAATGTCTATGACTACCAATAAAACCACTTGAAATATGTCTAAAAACTGCTACTTTTTGAAATACCTAGTAGTTTAATTTCTATTTTAACGATTTTTTCTTTAAAAAAGTTTTTTTTTCAAATACCACCAAATACACTAGTAATACCGAACTACCTTGCGAGAGTCCGTTTTGCCCCAACACTATCGAATAAAACCCTAATTTATTTTAAAAATTTAAATTTAAAAACTTAAAAAGTCCGAATCACAAATTATTCAGCAAAAAATTAACTTCGCCTTTACTTGAACTTTAGTAACAAACGCGTAATTTTACTGTGTTAATTTCTAGCTTTAAACGTTTTTTGGATGACAGTTAAATAAATATTGACGCTGGTAATTTTCGTTAACGAATAAAGTGAGGGATCCGTTTCGCCCTGCTTTCCCCTACATACCTGACTGATAATTAAATCTTTTGCAATTAAATGTGGAAACGTTTGTTCAGGTTGAATAGATTTGAATCAGACAGATATCAGTTTTGCCTATTGTATTACTTGGCTGACGCCATAACCTTGTCTAGTGCGTAAGTACAAGCCGAAATAAACTAGAACTGCAACTCTAAATTAGCTCGTTATAACCCGAGGCTATATTTCCTACAGTCGTTACAAGCGGACTGTAACAATTTCTGTACAGCGGGAAAATCTACATAAGTTCGATAATTTGTGGGACATGGTTTAAAACTTTCGCAAACTCTTCCCCTTTTTTATTCGACATTGAACACTGCTTGTTATCAAATTTGAACCTTTCACTAGTAACTCGGTTTCAAACTTGTGAACGACCTTTTTATCAGTAACTCAACGTCATTCTAAAATAACATTGCAAAAACATCATTAAAAATTTAACACTGACTGTTATCGCAATCTAACTTTTCAATAGCAACTGAAGGACGTTGCGAACACCACATTTAAACGTTGCGAACACCACATGTTAACTAGATTTAAAGCAGACAGAACCTTGTCTATTGTGCGTAACTACAAGCCGTGATAACTTAGAACTACAACTCTAGTTTGGCTCGCCACTCCCTCAGGCTATGTTTCTAACAGTCTTGCGCAGCGGAGTGTAACAATTTATATACAGCGGGAAGCGCTGAAGAATTAAAAAGCTTCGGGGGTATGATATATATTGTTTAACTTGATTAATGAGGCCTAAAGATTATTACATATTCCTAAATGTAAGGATGTCTGGTAATTAGGGTTGTAAAGGGGTGGAAAGTTTCCGGGAATTTTAAGGGACCCGGGAATAATGGGAATATTGGGAATTTTCAAATTTGGCATTTATTATGTTTAAAACCTTTGTTTAATATTTCATCAACCAAAAAAAAATATTAAAAACCTATCTTGGGCATTCCTAGACGAGCAGGTGGAGATGCTAACGACATCAACTAGTACAACGACTTTGTAACTCACAAAACAACAAATGTTAAAGATTTAGCTACCGTAAGCTGGTTTAATGAGTGGCTGCTCGAGTGTTTAGCGCAGATTTTCAAATGCTCTTTTTCTTATATTGCTGTTTAAATTATACTTAACTTGCTTCCTCTGATTATACTATCATCATAGATAATGCTGAATGTTAACATATATTACTACTAAAGGGAAGTATGCAGCTCGAAATTATATTACTGCCATGTTAAAGCAACACTTTAACCTTCCTTTGTTAACTAAATGCCACTGCACGCATTACAGAAGTACAACTAAGCACATTGCACAACTCGTATAATCAAAAACTTCCGTTTTGTTGAGCTCCAAACGTCACGCATGGTTGGTTCTATTAAACGCATGGACGGCTTTAAATAACGGAAGACTGTGTTTTATGAAACGGATGATTAAGTTTATGTACGAGCTAGGAATAAAATGGAAAATTTGTTTTGGAAATCATATTGATGTAAACCATCCCCACAGTTAATAGTTATTTCTAGTTGTTGATATTTGCACAGATAGTTATGTATTTTTCAGTGTTTTTTGTTGTGACTTGGTTCCACAATTCATAAGTTTTATTCATGTTTTAATAGAAATGGAATATAAAGTATAAGAGGTGTTTTTTGTTGTATATTAATTGGTGCTAGCGGGACTACTTTGGTGTGAAGTACAGACTAACTAAAATCTAGTAAAACTGGTAATGTAACCAAGGCGGCTCAGTGAAAGGAATAAAAAAACTGCTTAGTTTCAATAAATATGGAAAACGAAAAGCGTTTAGTGTATTGCTAGAACGTAAAACTGTATTGTGTGCAATCAATATACATAGCTACCTATTCCATAACTCAACCATCTCAAACCAAATAAACAGCTGTGTTATGAAAAGACAGGGGTGCACAACGTCTTAAAAATATTGCGTTTCGTAAAGCAACAACAGGTTATATTTGTGAATTCCCTTCACTTAACAAGACTGTTAAATTTTAAAATACGAAAAGTAAAAGTCATTACAGCGTTTAAAACGAATTGTACGCATAAATGGTAAAATGGAGGGGTAATTACAACGATCAACATTTCACTATTAACTACTTAGTTTCAATAAATATGGAAAACGAAAAGCAAAGGTGTTTGCTGGATTACCAGAACATAAAATCGAATTATATTTTTTTGCGCATCAACACACATAGTTCTACATTTCACAAAGCAAACAACTTATACCAAATAAAACAACTGTGTAATGAAAAGACAGGGGTACACGAAGTCCTAACAACATTGCGTTTTATAAAGCAACAACAGGTTATATTTGTGTATTCCCTTTACTTAACAAGACTGCTTAGATTTTAAAATACGAAAAGTAAAAGTCATTACGGCGCTTGAAACAAATTATTAAATACATGGTATAAGGTAATTAGAAACGCTTCATTTAACACTATTGCGACCAAAAAAGACCAAGATTAAATGAAGTTTCCACAAAACATCGTCATTAATTAGTTCGTCCTACTTTTGCCGAAGTGGCCTCAATTACAGCAAAGGAAGTTGCACTTCGATATGTTCAAAACTCGCATATTTCCTTTAAATTGCAGATATTTTATTATATTTTTTACAACCATTGATTTATTTATTTTCTGTGTTTTGGTTCGCAATTTATTTGTTTGTTATACTTAAAAAGTTTTACAAGTTTATTTTTGTAAGATTTAAAATCTCATCAGTTTTGTTATTAAAAGGTTTTCTTTCTAGAGTGCATACTTTTGTGTCTGTTAAGATTTGATATCCGGCTAAACCACTTTCCACATTCTTCACATTTGTAGGGTTTTTCACCAGTGTGAATTGTTTCATGATCTTTAAGACTTCCTGTCTGGCGAAAACACTTTCCACAAACTTTGCATTCGTAAGGTTTTTCTCCAGTGTGAATTCTGTCATGTCTTTTAAGATGTCCTGCCTCACTAAAACACTTTCCACATTGTTTGCACTCGTAAGGTTTTTCACCAGTGTGAATTCTTTCATGATTTTTAAGTTGTCCTGCCTGGTTAAAACATTTTCCACATTGTTTGCATTCGTAAGGTTTCTCACCAGTGTGAATTCTTTCATGTTTTTTAAGAGTTGAGGCACGAGCATAGCATTTTTCACAATATTTGCAGTCATATGGTTTTTCTCCAGTATGAATTCGCATGTGGATTTCAAGTTCGAAAACTATTCCAAAATGTTTCCCACAAACCTTGCATTTGTGTTTCTTGAAGTGAACTTTTAATAAATGCTGTTTTAGTGCGTGACAAATCATGAAACATTTTCCACATTCTTTGCATTTGTATGGTTTTTCTTCGGTGTGAATTCTTGCATGAAATTTAAGACTTCCTGCATGGTTAAAACATTTCCGGCAAGATTTGCATTCATAAGGTTTTCCTCCAGTGTGAATCCGTTCGTGCACTTTCAAGTTTTTAGCTAGACTGAAACATTTAACGCAATACGTACATTTGAAAGGCTTTTCTCCAGTGTGGATTCTCATGTGGTTGGTAAGATTTTGAATAGTTCCAAAAAATTTGCGACAAACCTTGCATTTGTGTTTCTTGAAATGAACTGTTGACAAATGTTTAGTGAGAGAGTATTGACTTTTGAAACACTTTTCGCAAATGTGACATCGGAACTCTATTTTGTTTTTGAGGTAACTTGATTTTGTTTCGTGTTCCTTCATTTTTTCATTCTTTTCGGGAACAATTTGTTGTACTTCTCAATCAGATTCTTCACTTACAGGTTGATGGGCTTGTAATGACCAATCTGTAATCGTGGCAACAGAATCATTAGAATATCCATCATCGCTTTTTTATCAAATCCGTCGTAACAAAATCGCTTTGCTGCTTTGACATGTTTTAATTTTACTTCTGAAAAGTATCAAGTAGCTCACTAATAACAAGAAGCACTGTGTATCCACGACGTTTTGACAATGCTTTTATATGGTAATGCATACCTATAGGGTTTTTCATTAATGCAACTGAGCTAATCCCTTTTTTCACATGTGACTTAATTTTTATTTACTTCTCAAGCGCAAATCCGTGTCATAATTGTTTTGTTAACACTTAACGAACCCGCACCTTTTACTAACTTATAAAATAACAACGAAACAACATCATGGAAAAAAGTCTATAACGAATATCGCAACGAGACTAACAGCTGGATCTTAACTTTATTGCAATAACAATATTTTTTTTTCTTCTTTACTTACAGATTGAAATGTAACATTATGTTCTAAACTGTATAGCTAGCATAAGGAGCAAGGTTTTCAAATACTTTTTCGCGTTCATAAAGCGCCCATTATTCAAAAAGATGTTATGTAAGTCCTTTATTAACCAATGTGTAAAGTTGCAAAATTAGTATAACAGCCCAACTAGAGTTAAACGAAGTCTATTTTTTTGCCACTGCTTAACCTGCAAGTCGCCTAACTAACATCATACTTACCAGCTCTGTAAACAACCCTACACATATAAGCTGCTGAGCGTAATGTACACTGAGGCACTTTACTCAAAGGCTCTAACGTCCTATAATCGTTTATCACTGTTGACAACTGTATTGATATACAAAGCTTCGACCTACTGCCTAGATGTGGTTCCTATATACTTGGCTGTCGTATGCAAACTAAAATATAAGCAATGTTGAACGCTTTTATCGCACATTGTTACTTTACGTACAACTGCCTGCATTATAGATGTGCGACTATGTACACTGTACAGCTTGTCTGAAAGCAATAACTTCCGTTTCCCGCACGCCCGAAACGCATTATAGATGGTTTTATAAAGCGCAAAGCTGGCTTCACATATAAACAAGGTTATTGTAGGTTATTTATTGTTGGTAACTTATGAACAGTCACGCTGTTATTATTATTTTTACATTTTGCAGTTTCTATACTTGTCGAAATAAACAAGCTTTCGTTTTCTCAGGCCCGAAACGCATGGATGATTCTATATAACGCATGACTGGTTTCACATACATACAGCCTTAGCGTAGATAGTAAAAAATCTAGATCAACATTTAAGTATTAGGTACTCAGGAAAACGAAAAGCCAAGGTGTTTGGTGTATTGTTAGAACATAAAATTTTAATGTGTTTTTTTCTGCACATCAATATACATAGATCCACATTTAATGAATCAAACAGCTGGAAAGGAAAGCCAGTGGTGTACAACGCCGTGCTGTCTGCTTGGGTGAACACAAACCAGTATTAAGGCAAAGTTAACGGAAACAAAGTTCACTAGAACGGCTACAAATAAAATATACATTTTACAGAGGTGGGTAAACTGTGGCTTGCAGGCCACAAGGGGCTGTTTGAGATAGTGGTTTCAAAGAAAAATAAATTTTGGTTACACATAAATTAATTGCGTACATTTTTATAACACACTAGTACAGTAATGTTATTTTTACATAATTTTTTTTTTCAATCAGGTGGCAGTCTTACGACTGAAGAAAACCTTTTGTCGCGACACTAATTACAGCGAGTAACAAACAATTTTAAGGAACAACACGTAATAACTCAATATTGGACACTAAAAAGAATTTACATCAAACTCTACAAGAAGTTAACAAGATGTCAAGCACAGCGTTTAATAAAAGGAAAGATTCAGAGCAAATTAAATCAGAATGTCCGAACAGAATGTAATTCAACAAAGTAGCATTAGACAAAGAATACAACGCGGTCGGTGACATCACACAATTAACGACAAACAGAGAACAAATTGCGCTCATTAAAACGGACCTTTCGGCGGTTAAAAGTGGACACTCAAAAAACAAATGTATTGGAGTTTCAGAAGCCTCGCAAAAACAAGTACGAAACGTATATATTATATTCAGTGGACTGTATATGTTATTATTCAGTGGCCTAATCTCAACATACAAAGAACAGCAGTAATTTTAGGATTATTTCCGTAAAGGTGGTGTGTATTGGTCGATTTATAAAAAAAATGACGTTTTTATTTTTAAAAATATTGAAACTGAAACAACAGCCCGCAATTTCGCCGGGAGACTATTTCAGAGTCGAATTGACTTGCAAACAAACGAGTTATGTATCATTTGGGTTTTCGAGCGGACTACGGGCATTGTTAATGGGTAGCGAAACTCGTAGCTAACAATATATTTTATAAATTTAGGTATGTATGATTGTAAGTACGATGGTCCAATGTGATGAATTAACTTAAAGAATAGTGACAAAGCATGAACCTTTCGTCTCAAATGAAGAGGAGTCAGACCAAGGTCAAGTAGGATTTTACTGTGTGATGTGGTTCTCATACACCCTAGAATTAGCTTAGCTGAATCGCATTGATCACTTTCAAGTAGGTCACTCTCGGATTTACTACAATTGTCATAAATTATGTCCGCGTATTCCAGTATTGGAAGAATACGAGCTTTGTAGAAGACAAGGAGTATGTGGCGCGAAACAGTTGTGGAAATTTTACGTAGAATGTTTAGGCGGGTACGTGCTTTATGTCAAGAGCCCTCGCGTGGTTGCATGAATATATACTTCAAACAATTTAATGCGGATGTTTAAACTCATGAATTGTGGAACGCAAGTTACGCGAAAACGTGACGTCACAAAGCCAAATTTATTTCTTTATTTAACAATATACCTGATGCATGCCATTTATGAAGGGTATTCGACATTTTATAACTTAATGTTTAAGCTTCAATTACTTTAAAATAATAGATATATTAAAAACATTATCTAATAGTGCGTAATTACAGCAATATGTAAAAAGCCTTTGTAATGACATTTCATCAATACTATACAGGATATGTTGTAAAATCACTGTGGAGAACAACACGCAATCTTATTTCATGATTGTTTTTTTACAAGAATGAATGTATTATTTTATTTTGAAGTGATACTTAAAGGCTTAAGTTCAACAATCTCGTTTAGATATTCTCATTTGTCATTCTTTACTATTAAGATTTCAATTCTTTTTTTTTTCTGTTTTGTCATTTCCTGTATGTATTAATTGCAAAACTTCACCGAGAAACTTTAGATGTTTAATGAACAAACACCTTTATATACACTCTTTTACACGTATCGTTTTGTAAAACGCAACACTTAACATTTGAATATTTTTTTACGCAACAATCCAAAAAGTAAAAGTCATCACAGCGTTGAAACGCATCATACATATAAATGGTATAGGAATAATTAGAATCGCTTTAACAGCATTGCGACAAAAAAGAACAGGAAATAATATTTCACAACTTAAAGAAACTGTTTTAATAACAATAATTGATAACGCAAAATGAATAGAGCTAATAAGGGTTTAGTGCGAAATCATCTGTGCAAAATTCTGCTCATTGTTGATTTAATAAATTGAATATATCTTTATTAAGTGATGTTTCCTTTTAACTTTTGCTGAAGTGGAATAAAGTACAGCATAGGAAGTTATGCATTAATGTATGTTCGAAGCTCGCGCATATTCACAATTTCTTTTGCAATTATATTTAGAATTTTACAATCTTTGTTGTGTTTTTTTCCTGTAAACGAATTCCTACGTTTGATATATTAGGAAAAAAAGTTTTACATGTGTAACTATTTGTGGGATTTAACACAAATTACAAATTTTGTTTCTCAAATGTTCCTTCTCTAGAGTGCGTTCTTCTGTGTCTATTAAGACTTCCTGCCTCACTGAAACACTTCCCACATTTTTTGCATTCGAAAGGTCTTTCTCCAGTGTGTGTTCTTTCATGAACTTTAAGACTTCCTGCATGGCTAAAACATTTTCGGCAATATTTGCACTCATATGGTCTTTCGCCAGTGTGAATTCGTTCATGTGTTTTAAGATTTCCTGTTTTGGTAAAACATCTGCCACAAACTTTACAATCATATGGTCTTTCGCCAGTGTGGATTCTTTCGTGCGATTTCAAGTTTTGAGCTACATTGAAACATTTATCGCAATAAGCACATTTGAAAGACTTTTCTCTACTGTGAATTCTCATGTGAATTACAAGTGCGGTTATTGTTCCCAATAGTTTTCCACAAACCTTGCATTTGTGTTTCTTGAAGTGAACTCCAGCCAAATGCTGTTTTAGTTTGTAACGATCTTTGAAACACGTTTCGCAAATGTGACATCGGAACTCTGTATTCTGTGTTGAAGGATTCTTGCTTTGTTCTTTCCTTGTAGTTGTTTGATCCAAGTTACTTTGTACTTCAAAATCGGACGCTTCACTTACAGGTTGATGTTCTTGTGATGAACATTCTGTCATGCTGACAATGCGATATTTAGAAAATCCTTCATCGCTATGTTTTTTCAGCTCTTTAATTACAAAGTGGCCTTCATGTTTTGACATTTTTACCAATTTCCTGAAAATAAGAAGTGCGCTAAACCACCTTATTTGGTGAATATCAATTTACAAGGCTAACAAAGATGGCCGACATAACGTCATAAAATCAAGCTGAAGGGCGATTAAATAACGACTGTGACAAGCTAAGATGTCCATAAGCGATATAATTTGCTGCGAGGAATGCTACATTACTACTTTACTTACTGGAGTATTTCTTTACCATGTAGAAGTATAACAGTAACATATATAGCACACAGTATGCCTCGGAGATGCTTGCCGCAGTCAGCCAGATCAGAATTGTAATTAACTAGTTTTATGTTGTTCCTAAGACTTAATAATGTACAATGCATTATAAGTTTAGGGCAAATAATTTTTGACATAAAAATATATTTTTTTGACAAAATTGTGACCTATTACAAAATCATTGATTAAAACAGAATATTTTTGTTTGAAGTACTGCATTAGTGTCTTGGCGTCGTCAACCACACGTTTTTGATGTTTTACTGACGTACGGACAAAACAAATCAGATATATTTTCGAGTTACTCGAAACTCATGAAAATGCTTATTGTTATGTTTGTCATTTGAAAAAGAGTATTTTAGAAAAATGTTGTGTAAACAGTTGAAATAAGCTCACAACTTAAAAATAATTTCAAAATTTTAGCAAAACTCTATGGAAAAGACAGCCAATACTGTTCAATAAACTGGTTTTCAGAGATAAACAACTATAATGTAAAATCAAAGTTCTAGCTGAGCCTGATGTGATAAAGGCCTGGATGTTTAATTCTGCAAGCTCGCGTGTACCGTATTTATTTTGCTCTATTGAAGGTATAATACAGTTAATATGTCGTTAAATACAACTCAAAACTAAATTTTCTTGATAAAATTTTAACCAAACGATAGTTGACTATATTGTTTTTTAATTTTGTAAACGAATTGTGTGCATTTTTAATCGATTTTAACTTGCAATAATTTTGACCTAACATGTAAATTTTGACAAAATTTTGACTTTTTTTGACAAGTCAAAAAATATTCGCCCTTTATATTTCTTGGAAAAGGCAATACCATTTTGGTCTTTATATTTAGGTTGTACGCGATACATTCAGGTAAATCTAAAGCAGGGCTCAGCAACCCTTTTCTAGTCGTGGGCAAAAACTAAACTCAGAAAGGTCTCTGCGGGCCGCACAAAATGCGAACTCCGAATTGTGCTATTAAAATGTTAGAACAACTTTTATTCAGGCGGGCCTCGTATGTTTTTTCACACTTAAAAACGTGTTTAATGTGTCCGGGCGCACCTGGTTAGCGAAGCGAGCGAGATTTGTTTTGTTGTTGTTCAAAAGACAGCCTCGAAACATAAAAGAACCGGACGTACAAAGATCATTCAAATTTTTCGCACTTACGTAGTTAAAACAGTAATAAAGTATTGGAAATGGACTAGTATCTAGTTTGTCAACGAGTCGGCGGCCCGCGGGCCGTACGTTGCCGACCCCTGATCTAAAGTATAATTGGCTAAACAAAGTTTGAGAATCCCTGCTTTAAGTGATATTAATCGATCACAAACTGTACTTCGCCGCTCACAGGTTGCTGTAATGAACTAGCGACATTCTTTCACACGAATTATACAGTATACAGTTTATAACTTGTTTCTATTAAATGGTATAATTGGGGCAATATACTCGATAACTCAAGCTTATTAAATTTCTACTGACTTTGCTTTACTTATTTGACAGCTCTGCTAATTAGTTATCTTATCTTTAAATTACAAATACATAACTTAACCAAATGCGTGAAATTGTTTAATCTCCCGAAATAACTATATTTACCCAACTTCACTTTTAAAGTCTAAACAAACATTATCTTGTTTTACAATAAGCCTCACTGGCTGCAAATTGTAGCTCGCTAAATCACTATATTTTGTTCTTAGCTCGTTGGTAACTCACAAGAAGCCAAGGCTATATCTGACGCAACCTTAGCTAATACAATAGTTCACTTTAAAAAAGCGTTGAACTGCAGATTACCCAAGTGCGTTTTTCTTTCGCGTGTTCATGTGATTTCACACCAAGTTGTTGCTTTGTTTTGCGCAGCGGAGACCTAGTAAACCAACAGCGTCTGATGCGAAAACTCGGCTGGTTGAGTTGTTTATAACATGAAGGCGTTATATTTTAACTCTCCTACCAATCAGTATTGTTCTTCCATGAAGGAACAATTATATAATTTTTTTTGCCACCATACTTTAAATTCGTTAGCATTCCAAACAAGCATGTTCTTTGTGGAGTCGGTATATTTGTTATCACTGGTATAAAACTAATATTTTTAAAATAATAACATTTTTACTGCAAATATAAAAGATTAAAATTGAAATGTATCACGTGATAATTGTTTTATTTTAAAAGGTTACTCTTGGGCGTCGAAGTAAAGTTGTACACAAGAATATTATCACAAATAGGCCGAAGTAGTTAAAATATGCCCGATGTTCGCTTTTTCCAAAATTTATTAAAAACTTTAGGCTTCAATAACTGAGGTATTTGCATTTACATGTTTCTTCTTAAATGTCAATTCTTGTTTATTTTATTTGCAAAACTTTTTCCACATACCTAGGATGCGTTTTTAGATTGGTATCACCTTTTAAAGTGCGCCTTTAACATGCAGCGTTTTATAAAAAAACTTTGAACAATTTGTAATATCTACATTACTTTACGCAATAAGATTGCTTATATAAACCAAATCCAAAAAGTAGAAGTCATGACACCGTTTGGTATGAATTATTCATACAAATGATTCATAGATAATTACAACCGCTTTAAATAACACAATCGTGACGAGAAAACCAAAAGTAAAGATTGCATACTTGAAGCAATTTTTTTCCAATAATAAATACTTTCGGTGGGTAAAAAATACAGAATGTTAATTTATCGATATTATTAAGCGGACACACCCTTTTATTAACTAGCCGGCGTTTTTACTTGAATAAATTGGCAAAATTTAAGGCATAGACAAGTGTTTATCACCCTTTTCTTAACTCTTTGTAAGTAAACACAAATGCATATTTGTTAATTTTTTATGATATCTTGCCTAAAACCAATCCATTTAATCTGACTAAGTTAACTACTGCGACTCAATTTGGTGTCGCGGCATATAAAGTTGCACTTCGATTCTCGTACAATATTTAAATGTCTATTTGCAGAAATATATTCAATATTTTACAACCATTGTTGTGTTTTATATTTGATGAAATTTTGGTTCGCAGTTTCTTTGTTATAATATACAAAAAAATAATACAAAATTGTTATATTATACAAAATACCCCAATTTGTTTTTAAAAGGTTTTTTGTTTAGAGTGCGTTATTTTATGTATTTTAAGACTTCCTGCCTGGTTGAAACATTTTCCACAAACTTTGCATTCGAAAGGTTTTTCTCCAGTGTGGATGATTTTGTGTCTGTAGAGACTTCCTGACCGACTGAAACACTTTTCACATTCTTTGCATTTGTAAGGTTTTTCTCCAGTGTGAATCCTTTCATGAACTTTAAGATATCCTGCTTTACTAAAACATTTTGCACATTCTTTGCATTTGTAAGGTGCTTCTCCAGTGTGAACTCTTTCATGAAATTTAAGATTTCTCGCATTACTAAAACATATTCCACATTCTTTGCATTTATAAGGTTTAATTACAGTGTGAATTCTTTCATGTGTTTTACGATGTCCTAGCTGGGTAAAACACTTTCCACATTCTTTGCATTTGTAAGGTTTTTCTCCAGTGTGAATTCTTTCATGTGTTTTGAGATTTGATGTCAGGCTAAAACTTTTTCCACATTCTTTGCATTCATAAGGTTTTTCCCCAGTGTGAACTCTTTCATGAATTTTGAGACTTTTCGCAATAGTAAAACATTTTCCACATTCTTTGCATTCATAAGGTTTTTCCCCAGTGTGAACTCTTTCATGAATTTTGAGACTTTTCGCATTACTCAAACATTTTCCACATTCTTTGCATTTATAAAGTTTTATTACAGTGTGAATTCTTTTATGTGCTTTACGATGTCCTGCCTGGGTAAAACACTTTCCACATTCTTTGCATTTGTAAGGGTTTTCTCCAGTGTGAACTCTTTCATGAATTTTGAGACGATACGCATTACTAAAACATTTTACACATTCTTTGCATTTGTAAGGTTTTTCTCCAGTGTGAACTCTTTCATGAATTTTGAGACTTTTCGCATTACTAAAACATTTTACACATTCTTTGCATTTGTAAGGTTTTTCTCCAGTGTGAATCCTTTCATGCTCTTTAAGATTTGATGCCCGGTTAAAACACTTTTCACATTGTTTGCATTTGTAAGGTTTTTCTCCAGTGTGAACTCTTTTGTGAACTTTAAGACGATACGCATTAATAAAACATTTTAAACATTCTTTGCATTTGTAAGGTTTTTCTCCAGTGTGAAGTATTTCATGAAATTTGAGACTTCTGGCAATTTTAAAACATTTTCCACATTTTTTACATTTGTAGGGTTTAACCCCAGTGTGAACTCTTTCATGAATTTTAAGAGATCCTGCCTGGGTAAAACACTTTCCACAAACTTTACATTTGTAAGGTCTTTCTCCAGTGTGAATTCGCATGTGGAGTTCAAGTTCGTTAATTCTCCCAAAGATTTTTCCACAAACCTCGCATTTGTGTTTCTTGAAGTGAACTCCAGCCAAATGCTGTTTTAGTTTATGAAATTTTTTGAATTCCTTTTCGCAAATGTTACATCGTAACATTGTATTTTGTGTTGATAGATTCTTGCTTTGTCTGTTCCTTGTATTCATTTGATCCAAATCACTTTGTATCTCACAATCGGACTCTACACTTACAGGTTGATGTTCTTGTGATGACAAATCTGTAACCGTGGCAACAGAATCGTCAGAAAATCCATCATCGCTCTCTTTTGTCAGTTCTGTCGTAACAAAATCGCTTTGCTGCTTTGACATGTTTTAATTATACTTCTGAAAAACACCAACTAAAATAATATCAAGCACTGTATACACAATTCTCTTTTATTTTGTATTTTTAGTTATGCCTATTTATTTAACTAACTTAATTTTCTTTTTTTCTCTCAAGCCCCAATCTGGGACCAGACTATTATTATTTTTGTTGCGCAATTAACATAAAAAATGTTCACCGAACCGTAATCGTTCAACTGCCATTTGCTTTCTAATCTTAAACCAAATGCTGTTTTTTTAACTTATAAAATAACAACGCAATAAAAAATGGAAAGATCTATAACAGGGGCGGGCAACTTCTCCAGTCGGCGGGCCTGATATGGGAAGCTGAAGTACTTGGCGGGCCGGATTCCTGATCGATATATTAATACGATGGCCTACATGTTTAGTTGCATAATAGCGGCTAATGTTCTACTATTTAAACACGACAATACTTTCATTGCCATGTAAACAACTAATATTTTCTTGCCGACTTGAAAAAGTACTTCGGCATCCAATCTTTGTTAAACTTTACCTTTCTCGCCAAAATCTAAGGAATAACATTGATTTAAACTCTAAATCTAAATTTGGAACACACAATAAATCAACAATACTTCAAGCAGAAAAATCAATAATACCATTAGTATTAACACCAACGAAATAATAAAGCCAAACACGCAGTAATATCTACGACAGAATAATAACTACGTCGTCTGAACAAGACACAAATCTGTCGGAATAAGTCATAAATTCTTCGGAATAAGGCCTGTATGACCAAAATCACGCCTGAAACAACTGTAGGGAGAAGGTATGGGGCGATGGGGGCCATGGCATTGGCCGCTTTGGTGTTAAATTTTGGGCGCCCTGATTTGAAGCCGCTGTTTTGGCACCTGATTTTCTGGCCCTGTTTGGGTTATTGGTGGACGGTGGGTAATGGGTGGGGTTAGAAAATAGGTTAGGGTTGAAATTATTAGTGGAGTTAGTGATGTACTTAGGGGTGAGGTTTGGGGTTAGGTAAAATGTTTTATAGGCCTGATTCAGGTCATTCAGGTCTTATTCCGACGGGTTTATGACTTCTTCCGATTTAGAAGGTATTACGACTATTTGATATTAGTACTATTTTGCTCTTATTTCATACTGTGTGTTAGTTTTATTTCCAAACTGTGTGGTGTTAAAAAATTTCCAAACTGTGTGGTGTCAAAAACAATAACTAACAATTACTATTATTTGACGAAGTAAGAAAGTAATTGGGGATTGCCGTAGACTGTGGCCGCGGGCCACATTATCATGTAAAACTGGAAACTATCTGCGGGCCGCGCAAAGTCCTATCGCAGGTCGTATGTTGCCCGCCCCTGATCTATAACGAATATCGCAACGAGACTAACAGCGGAGCGGCCTCTCAACATTATGACAATAACAATATGGCAAACCAAAATGAAACTTATTCACTCACAGAAGAACTATTTTTTTTTGTTTTTCTTACGTTGTTCACTTACAGGTTGAAATGTAACATTATATTACAAAATGCACAGTAAGTATAAGGCGCAAAGTATTGAAATACTTTCTCGCTTTCAGACAGCGCCATTATTCAAAAGATGTGGTACCGGTAAGTCCTTTATTAACTAATGTGTAAAGTTGCAAACTTAGTAAAACAGCCCAAATAGCGTTAAACACAGCGTCCACTGTTTGACCTACAAGCCGCCCAACTAAAAATCACACTTAACCAGCTCGGTATACAACCCTACACATATAAGCTACTTTACCTAAACGTCTAACTTACCAGCACTGTATACAACCCTACACATATAAGCTACTGAGCGTAATGTACACTGGTGCACTTTACTCAAAGGCTCTAACGTCCTATAATGGTTTATTACTGTTGACAACTGTGTTGATATACAAAGCTTAAAACTGCTGCCTAAATGTGGTTCGTAGGCTACGTAGCTGGCTATTGTAAGCACAATGAAATATACCACACGTTGAACGCTTTTATCGCACAATGCTGCTTTATGTGCCACTGCACGCATTACCGCAGTGCGACTATGCACACTGTACAGCTTGTCTGAAACTAATAACTTCCGTTTCCGCACGCCCCGAAACGCATGGCTGGTTTTATAAAGCGCAAAGCTGGTTTCGCATACAAACCAGCCTTAGCGTAGGTAGTTTATTGTTTTGAATGTATAAATGTGAATATACTCCATAAAAGTCATACTTGGCAATTTGAAAGTTTTCAAAAAAGTTTATTTTAGACTAAACTCTGCTGTTCAGTTATAATATATAAAATGAACGCGAGCTCGACTTCAATATTTTAACATTTGCAGTGATTTAATGGTTTCGTTTGGGTTAGGCATAATTCCTACATACAAACTCTGTTTTTTTGCCAAATTTAACATTAAAACCGAAAAAATGTTTCGTGCTACGCGCGAATCTTCTAATTCCTTTTTAGAAAATCCACGCTATCACCGCCCTATTAAATTAACTTATAGATAAACGATAAAAGCTATCGCCCTCTCGGACTAGTTTTCATCCATATTTTATATATGATAACAGGCTATAGCAACAGGGGGAGTCGAACTTTTTTTGCGCGAAACTATATTGTTTTTGCAATATTGCCGTTGTATTGTGTGTCGTTACATCTTTTGAAACACGATAACGCATTGTTTAATATTTGCGCTTGACATTTTTTGCCGTCGACATCATACAACTCTAACAACTGTGGAGTAAATGCCCTCGCAACACGTTCGTCAAAATCAGCTCGATAAAATCAATGTGTCGAGCTCGCGCAATTTGTTGTATGCCCAATGCGAAACGCCTCTTCGATTGCAGTTTAGCCAATTTGACCAAATAAAACTCAAATTTTTTCGCGCTTCGCGCTACCAACAACACCCTTCACTATTTTCCTGTTTTCTCAGTGATATTTAATTGCAAAATGTCGAAATATTATCATAGGGGGGCGCAAGGCATGAGCAAATTACCGAAGGGGGGCGCGGCTGAAAAAAGGTTAAGAACCACTGTGATAAAGGGTTTTTACTAGCTGATAATTTGTCTTCAGAGCCCTCGCGTGGTTGGATAAATATATACTTTAATTAATTTAATGCGGATGTTTAAACTCATGAATTGTGGAATGGCAGTTATGCGAAAACGTGACGTCACAATGTTACTCTTTTTTCAGTCAAAATCATCTATAAACTATAAAACAAAATACTATAAATATTTGTTTAATCGAATTTGCTAAATTTCAAAACTTAGATAAACCATAGGCCAGTGACGAAAGTAACACATAACAATTCTTTTGTGGAACCTAAATTATAATTTATTGGCCAAGTTAACATTATACCCGACGTTTGCCATTTATAAACATTCTCTATTTTTAAACTTTTATGTAAACTGTAGGTTTCAATAACTGATATCTGTTAAAAAATATATCTAATTGTTCGTAACTTAAGCGTTTGCAATTAACTTTTAATCAATATTACAGGTAATGTCTTACCATTCCTGTTTAAGACGCCAATCATAACCCAACATTTTTTACATGTAGGTTGCACTTGCATGTTTTTCTGTAATGTTAAATTCCAGCATGATTTTAAATGCGCAACTTTACCCGAAACCTCAGATGCGTGTTTATTCGACAAACACATTTGTACGTGCGCCTTTAACATGTAGCTTTTTATAAAACACAACAATTGTGATTTATAATTTGTTTATACGCAACAAGTTTGCTTATGCAAAATAATTCCAAAAGTAAAAGTCGTGACAGTATAAATAGCATGGATAATAACAAATGCTTAAAATTATATCATGATTAAATAAAGATTATAGCAACTGTTTGTACCATAATAATGGCTAACACAAAATGAACACAGGTCCGGTGGTTAGAAAATGCAGAATTCCGTTACTTTATCGATTTTAGGAATTGAATACTTTCTTATTAACTGCTCCGTCCTGTTTACTTTTGCTGACGTGGCATAAAGTATAGCACAGAAAGTTGAACTTCGATATACGTTCGAAGCTCGCACAATTTTATATTCCTTATAAATTGCAGATATAACTTTAACTTTTACAACCATTGTTTGATGCATTTTCAGTGAAGATTTTTGCAATTTCGTTTAATATATCACAAAAAATTTTACAGGTATAATTATTTGTGAGATTAAAACTAATCACAAGTTTTGGTTTTGAAAGATTTCTTTTTTTTTTTGTGTTTATTAAACATTTATTAGCGCAATAACATTTAAAGAGCTTTTCTCCAGTGTAAATTCGTTTGCTTTCAAGGCTCGAGTGAGGTTGAAACATTTAACGCAATAAGTACATTAAAAGGTTTTTCTCCAGTGTGAATTTTCATGTGGTTGGTAAGATTTTGATTGCTTCCAAAAGACCTTTTGCAAACTTTGCATTTGTGTTTCTTGAAATGAACTGTAGAAAAATGTGTACTAAGCTTGGGACGCTCTTTAAAACACATTTTGCAAACGTGACATCGGAACTCTATTTTGTTTTTTTGATAAATTAATTTTGTTTCATGTGTCCTGATTTTTTCCTTCTTTTGGGAAACAGTTTGTTCTTCACAATCAGACTCTTCACTTAAATGCTGATCCAATGAAGACCAATCTGTTATAGTCGAAATAGAATCATCAGAAAATCCATCATCGCTTTCTTTTATCAAATTCGTCGTTACAAAATCGATTTGGTGCTTTGACATGTTTGTTACTTCTGAAAAAATATTAATTGCTTACTCTTATTAATGTTGTCTTATTGAATTATCAACCAAAGACGGCCGATCCAGCCACGAATTCAAATATAAGAGAATTTAGGCAAAGGCTATAGCATAATGATATCGTTTCGTGGGCATATAGTTTTGAAAGCTTTCACAAACTCTTATTTGTCCCCTTTTGTTTAAGAATTAACGTTAAACTCTGGCTGTTATCAAAATCGGACTTTTTATGTACACTGATTTCAAACCTTGCGGGCAATTATCAAATTTATAGGAACAAACATTATCGAAAATAACATTGTAACAACATAATTGAAAAAATGAATTAAATCTGTAACTTCAAAAAAATTGCAAACCATACATTTGTTTAAAGCAGGGATGTACAACTTGCGGCCCGTCTGAAATTTTTGTGCGGCCCGCTAGTCATTTTCACCCAAGTAGTATTTTAAACCTTCAATATTAGCCTAATTAAAATGTACCAGTCAGCTTTTAGGGGCGCACTAATAGTATAATATGGGTAAAAAAATATATGTATAACCCTAACTCTAAAGGCCTGTTATAACTCCAAAGACCAACACTTAATCTTGAAACGTAATAGGTTCTGCGGCCCATTAAATTATTATAAGTGTCAATGAGGCCAACTATTATAAAATGTTGGACATTCCTGGTTTAAAGCCTCCACAATGGAGAATGGAAATTGCTGAAATTAGTTAACAGCAGAAACAAAATTGGTATTTTAGAAAACATGTTCAACTAAGCACGTTTAACATGATAACACTGTATTGCGTAAATTTCTATTTATATGTTTGAGTTTGTTTTGAGGTGTATAATGTGCTACGGCAAGTTTAGTGGAAAGTCAAAATATACATGACAAAACTTCTGTTTTAATAAATAATTCGAAAAATCCAAACAGTTTTGAATGAAAGTTAAAAGTTCATAACAGAACCTTAAAACAGTGACAAGCTGTGATAAGCCTATAGCTTGTAAAATGAACATATTGAACCACGGTTGAGGAAAAATTTCTAGAATTAACACAAAAATTAACAACAAAACCACTTTAGATTAGTGAGTCGAACCGGAACCGAACCGAAACTTTATGGACCGGTTTTGGGTCAATTTTTTCCGAACCTAAACCGTTTATGTAAGATTTTATGGAGCTGAACCGGAATTGAACCGAATAATTTGCAAGAATCTGAACCTTAACCCAACCCGAAAACAAAAGCGGTTCACTCCAGCCTTATAACTTGTATTTTACAGGGTCAAGTTACGCCATGTTCGAAATTTTATAAAAAAAAATATAAATTCAATAAAACGTGGATTTTTTTGATTTTTACGATATTTCAATAATGAGTTGCTGTTTTTTAATGATCGAAAACCTGGTTGGTGATATATTAAATAACCTCGCGTAAAATAGTGTTTTTTTTTTAAATAGCAAATAGTTTCTACGATAAACCTGTGTCAGTTGCTGAGTGATATGTAAACTATCTTCATTCATTTTACAACAACGTAAACGATGATACTAAACAAAGCATGTATATAGAGCTGATTGTTTTTAGAACTATTAAAAACCTTACCTGCTGACTGCTAATCTTTTACAATAAGATGTGGTTACAATTGTTAAGTTCTAACCAAAACCACACGTTGACTCGATTTAAAACAGACAGAAAATATGTTAAACCTTGTCTATTGCGTGTACAAGCCGTAATAAACTAGAACTGCAATTCTTAGATAGCTCGCCACACCCTGAGGCTATATTTACTGCAGTCGTTTGCAGCGGTCTGTAACAATTGTATACACAGCGGGAAAAACAAAAGCGCTGATGAAGATTTAAATAGCTAGAACAGGGGTGGGCATTTATTTTTAACCGCGGGCCACATGACAAAACTAAAATGTCGTCGCCGGCCGGGTCAAAAAAGAGGATCTCAAATGCATGTAATATGACGTCATACTACGAGGCTAAAAAATAAATTAGCTAACGAACTTGTTATTACGTTAGGAGTTGTGCGCAAATGTTCAATTTACGTCGAATTTAACACAAAGGAAAAAATGTGACTAGGCATATAGACTATTTCAGTGTTTCTTAACCTTTTTTACTTGGGGCGCACCTAGAGACATATGCAAACAGGGCGGCGCACCTTGCGGTATTTCTCTTAAATTGCCTGCATTTTTTTATTATATAGGTTTTATATAGTTGCATATCTTTAAATTTAAAGGGACTCCAGCCTTTAAGATTAAAAACCTTATTTTGTCCATTTAAGTCTTGTTCCGATTAAATTTGGACTTATTTCGTGTTTAGGTCTTATTTAGACTATTTTAGATATTATTCTGTCGTGGTCATTCATGCGAATTTGGCGTTATTATGTCGGTGGTCTTAGTACTATGGTATATAGATTATTTGATTTAAATATTGTTGCTTTGTAGGCCGTATTGCGTTTTCTACTTAAAAGGTTTGTGGAATCCATTAGCTAAGCTTAATAGGAAAGTAAAAAATATATGTTTTATATAATAGTATAACAGGACTTACATTATTTTTTCCTCGGCGCACCGGTTGAGAAACGCTGGGCTATTTGTTTTAAAACGAAAATTTTAATTTAGACATGGAGGGGAACGTCAAGCATTGAGCACAGATAAAAAATATACATTGCTTGATATATACTTCGGTACAATGGCCATATTGCAAAAAAGGTGTAAATCGGGAGAAATACACAACATGGCATTAACTAAATTAGGCTGACAAACGTGAATTTGTATGTTTAAGAGTTTAGACAACGGCATGTATTTCGTTCATATTTTAAAGTCGGATACATTCGAAAGCAGCGCAATATATCTATATGTATTAGGGCTAAGTTTGTTAAACTTTTGTTGGAGAGAGTGCCACAGTACAGAGGACGCTTTCAATCTGTAAATATGGCCAAATAATTTGTGGAAGATACGAAAAAGACATAAGAGATTCGCGCGAAGCGCGAAAAAATCATTTTAGTCAAAACTGGCTTAAAATAGAGTTTGGATCCGTCCCTAGAAACAGTGTTAACGATACAACCAAACGTAGAAATTCCCCCGTGTTTTCGCTCGGCTTATGTATTTTAAGAAAACTAAGCCGCGGGCCGGATTAAACTGCTTGGCGGGCCATCCGGCCCGCGGGCCGTATGTTGCCCAGGTCTGAGCTAGCATATATTGTTTAACTTGTTTTATAAGGCTTTAAGATTTTACTTGTTAAATGTAAGGAAGCCTCGTAATTTTACAGTTAGGTCGGTTCAATAAAGAATGTGTAATGTACCGTATCTAAATTTGTTGATTTGCTTTTATGATTGATTTTGTACGTTAGAACTGTGGAAAAATTCAAACATCATTTGAAGTCACGTAAATAGTTCCCTCAACATACGTGAAATCATTATAGCATTTTACTGCGTTACGAGTTGTCTTAGTTAACAGGGTGAGCAACTTTTTCTAGTCGCGGGCCAAAACCAAACCCACAAAGGCCTCTGCGGGCCGTTAAACTTAAACTGTGTAGACTTTACGCATCTTATTATAACAACCGCAGCGACGGAATAACACTAGGCCTTCTACATTGATGTGCATTAACTAAAGTAGCGCTACATTTGATTGTATTGAAATGGTGTTCCCAAATTCACTTCGCTCAATTTCAAGCATTCAATCCGCTTGTGTTGAGCTACGCAATCAGTGTAATCACTTTAAAAATGAATAACTGATGACGTAGTGTCACGTGCTTTTTCGTACGTGACGTCATACTTGTTTTCAGTGCGTCAACAATGTCCTCTGTTTGATCGTGTATGACGTAATACATGTAGGCTTCCATGATGCAAATGTTTTATGTTGTGGGAAACAATTAACTAACTATGTCCAAATAATGACCAAAAGTAAATAAATGAAACACGTTTTTAACTTTTTGAGTTTTTTCACACAAACGATAAAGGGCGATCATAAACTAAACACGACAAATGGTTAATTAAGTGCAACTCTATAAAAATATGATACAAATAAAGCAAGATCTTTTAAAGAAGTGCATTAATAAAACCTGATTAAAACAATGGAATAAAATCTACATAGACAGATTTGCTTATTACATCACAAAGCAAGCTTTAGAACCCCGGTTCTTCTTTCGATCTTCTTCGGAAAGTGGAGTCTTCGGAAGTGTATCGTTGGGATCGCGTCCATTCGAAAATTCGCGGTTTGACCTGTAATTTATGAAGTCACAATCAATAAAGCGGCCAACATTCAACGATATGATGCAATAAACAATATCTCACGTGACTTCCGGTTTTAGCGGCGGAGGAGACCGCTGGAGGGCAGACGAGAGGGAAGGAGCGTCATTCTCACTCGGGGAATCCCCACTCTAGAGGAACGATTTGTGAAAAACTAAATATTTATTTTAGTTCGGGAGTAAACTTTAAACTTGCTGTTTATGCAAATATCAATAATTTAACAATGCGCATGTCTATCGCATGTATTTAGGTTGTTTTATATATATATTTAAATATCGTGACGTCACCTCGTTTGTGGGGGGTTGGTCGTAGAATGCCTCTCTGTTTGGGGGGTTAACCGCCCTCTCATCCGTTTTCGTGGTCTCCTGGTCACGGATAGATGCGTACAAGCTGGACGGATCTGAAGTTTGACGTTTTATTTATTAACGAGGAAAAACAACATGAAAAAAAGTAGAATATTAACGGGCAAAATAAGATACCAAGTTTTATTAATTAATTATCTGAAAACATTTTGTATTCAACAAATATTTTACATCAATTAAAGTAAGAAAAGACGTCCATTATGACGTGTGCTACAAATCATTATGACGTATGGTTACACAGCATTATGACGTATATAATAAACTTTACTATGACGTAGCATTTCGTATTAAAATGACGTAGTATTACACAGCATTATGACGTAGTATTACACAGCATTATGACGTAGTATAATACACATTATTATGACGTAGTGCCACACATTATTATGATGCACTAATTAACATTATTATGACGTAATAGACCGACCGTCTGAAGTTTCTTTGAACCTTAGGGTCTTCTTGGCGCCGTGGGAGGTTTCCCCTTGGTTAAGCGGGAGCAAGTAGGTTTCACCCAGGGCGCTTCTTGGGGGCTTCGGGGGCGCGGGGACTTTCCCACGAGGCATCGGTTTAGGGAATTCACCCAACTCTGTAAAATATAGAAAATGAGGTTTAAAAGTAAACTATTAAATAGAAATCAATAATGTATATTCTTGGGTAAACTAATAAATTCATTCAACCTGGTGTTGACGGATTTGAAGTTGAACTTGAACTTGAAGATCGACGATCGTCTTTGATTTCCACACCTTTGAGTTGCTCCCTGTGACAAGTTCAAATAATAAATAATACGTTGGAGTCTGGTTAAGTATTGTTCGCTAAATACATTTTTAGAGAAGAATAGGTTATAATGGTTCTCAGCGCCATAATGCTACTCCCTGCTATAAAAGTCATCATATTTATGTAGTAAGTTGTGGTATGTTACTGTGGTAGGATCTCGTGCTAAGGCACGTGTAACTACACTACTCGGCATTTAATTGTACTTTTAAAATACTGGAGCATATTAAACAAGTTGCATGAGGTACCAAGGTCAAACTGATTAGTACAGGGGTGTCCAACAAGCCAAATGTGGCACGCGACCTAATAAAAAATGGCACGCAAGCCCTCCCCAAAATATACTAAAATTGTTATTTAGCCAATTGCCAAAAAAGCTCAATTTGTTATTCAGCCAATTGTCAGAAAATACTAAGTTTGTTACACAGCCAGTTGCCATTGTTTGTTCACAATATAAAACAATCGCGGCAATAACGACAACCAACAATTACTTTTGATATAGTAACATTATACTGTGTGGAGGCTGGCATTCACATAATATTATATAGCTTGGTGTGAAGAAAGAAAAGTCAGCTCACCGAGAGACACTTTGATGTAGTGCTGCGCATTTCTAATAGACATTTTTTTCAAGTTTAAATAAACGTTCTTATTTTTGGTGAAAAAGCGCATTTATGATTAAAAAGAATTGGTTCGGTTACGAAACTTTGGCACGGGAAGAAGTTATAAGATAAAATTTGGCACGCCGGCATGTTTGAGTTGGACACCCCTGGATTCGTATTTAAACCTTGGTGAAGTCATTGCTTCTATTTCAAAAACCCTTGAGGGAGTTAGGTCCGTTGTAAAACGTGTAAAAACCACAAGAGTGGCATTAATACTTACTTGTAATGGTCGGCGTAATTAGTGTCGCTTTTCTGCGACCTCGGTGTGTCTGAATCGTTGTGAACTAAAATAGTAACAATAAAATTGCAAGAAAAAAAGTAATAAACACCATAAGTGGACTATAGTGTTAAAAGGAAGTTAAAATAGGCCTATAGTTTATCCTTGAATACTCTATTGAGTTTTCGTTGACGTGTTGTTCCTGAAAACTGTTTGTACCACGTTGTGAATCTCATATAATCTAAACCAGTGTTTCTCAACCTTTTTCACCCTGGGGCGCACTGGTAAACTTTTCAAAACGTGGCGGCGCACCTGACGAGCGAGTAGACTGCTAATTTTGTTATATATATTTTTTTTTTGTTTTTTTTTGTTGGATATTTTGTTTTTTGCTGGCAGTTGTTATTACATCAGGCTCCTAATTTTATTATCTAAGAAGCCTGCGGAGTCGGTTAAAAATAACCCGACTCCAACTCTCGAGTTCGACTCCGGCCAAATGTGCGATTTCGTCAAATTCGTAGTCCGGCTGCCACTCTACAGCCTTTTTTTCAATTTGCAGTTGGCGGCGTTATCAGTTTTAAATTTGTTACTGCGCACGTCGGACTCGGGACTCAGGCAGTCCGACTTTAGCAAAACAAATCGACTACGGTACGTAGAGTCCCAAATCTGACTCCGACTCCACAGCCCTGCTTTAAAATACGATGTGCTTAATAAGACAGGCCTAAATAAAAAGAAAAAATTAAAATCGGCCTTTTATGTTGTAAATTATAAAAACACACGGTATGTTAGTTAGAGCTCGATGGAAACACAGAATAAGGCCCGAAAGCAACAACATCTAACTCGGAATAAATCCAAAATTTAACGGAATAATACCTATAAATGGACAAAATAACGCCCAAAACAGTAAAAGCAGGGTGTGGCCTGGGACGGTTAAGGGACATCATCTTGGCATCGGCCGTTTTGGTGTCGACGTTTGGGTGCCCTAGTTTAAAATGCCGTTACGGCCCCGCTGTTTTGGCACTGCATTGGTTGCCTCTGTTTGGGGTTAGGCGCGAGTAATGAGTAGAATAAAAATTTGGTTTATGGTTCAAATTATTAGGGGAGTTAGTGTTGAAGTTATGGGTCGAGTTTGGGGTTAAGTAAAAGGTTTTAAAGGCCTTATTCTTGCAATTTGGGCCTTATTCGGACGAATTTAGGTCTTATTTTGATTTAAACGTTATTACGAGTATTAGGTATAAGTCCTATTTTGGTCTTATTCCGAACTGTTTTTTATACCGAAGTTGATGTTGTTTCAATTGCGGTCTTATGGCGAAAGCCCCGCTAGATATATGTTGCAATAATAGGGGCTACGAATCCAGTCATATTGCTCAGTGTTTATTCACAGAAAATAGTGACTAGAGTTTATTTACAAACAGAGTCCTAAAAAAATATAAATCTGAATGGTCATCTTTGATTATAGAATCATCTCCAAATAGCCTAATTTAACTTTCCTTCTCCAAATCCCAATTTTTTTAAGAAAAGCTTTAATTTTATCTGTGGATGAGTGTTTTCAATTTGATTCCGCATTGACACTTTTAAACTATTCAAATGTTGGAATTTGTCATTTAAATTGTTAACTTTGAATTCCAGAATTGACCAACGCCATAATAAAACCCAATACATTTTCGGTATAAGATCCAAGTGGCCTAAATAACATCCTCATCCGCAGGAACTGGATATAAAACGCCGCCTTATAAGGGCCATGTTTTTTTAAACGGCGGTGTTTGTAAACGCTGTTTTGACACTGAACTGTTGGTCCGATAGGGGTTTAACATTTTTTCCCATTGTCTCGCGGCGCACCGGTTGAGAAACGCTGATCTAAACAATAGTCGTATAACTAGAGTTATTCGAAACGTTCAAAATGCTCCCTACTTCTAATTTGGCTTTGATATTCTTATTACGTCTTAAACAATAGTGTTTATCTAATTAAAAAACATGATTACGTCACAATGTAAGTTTACCTTGAGCTTGAGTGCTGCTACGTGGACTGTGAAAGAACAAAAGGTTTCTATTACGTAACAATGATAAGCACATCACTCGAATACATTTAATTTTGATGTTAAATAGAAAGTAAACAAATTTCGCGGTAGAAATGTCTTTATCGTTAAATAAGGAGATTTTATAGCCTCGTTATTGATGTGGAAACGAAGAGAAAATATATTTTTGAGAAAGTTTTTGAAAAAAATAAACTTGAATAATAAGTAACAAAAATTTCATGCAGCAATTTAAATTGAAGTGAAATAAAAAAATTTAAAGTTTCTTGTATCTAAAATTGAAAATAATTTAACTACATAAGACAAAAGTTAGCATTTACTCGTAACCTAAACTAATATACACGTCCTAATATACGTTTTAATTGGTCAATGTACACCAGTGCTTCTTAACCTTTTTCCGCCGCGACCCAAACATTAAGCGTAAGTATGGCGACTAAGCTTTGGCGACCCAGTTGTTTATTTTGTAAGCGAACAAAAAATAGGCATTAGCATAAAGAATTTCGAATTCTAAAAATTGTTATAAGACATTATTTGCATTTCTTCCTTAATTTTCCAAATTTCTTTCTCAGAAGCAATCTTAATTAGTATAAACATGTGAGCTACTGCGGTCGGCGACCCAACCAAATCAAATAGCGACCCAATTTTGGGTCGCGACCCATAGGTTGAGAAGAACTGATGTACACTGACCAAAAGGTAAAAAATTAATAGGAGCTCAAAAATGGCTCAATATGAACGATTTAACTTATGTTAAAGTACAAAATTGTTCCTTTTTAAAACAAATTCGCTTTATAAATCACGTTTTTATCATTCCATGTGTACTACCCACCTATCCCTTGGTCGTGTCAGGTGATCGTATTCTTCCTCGTCAACAACAGACATCTGTGACGTCATAGAGGAGTGGGGTTGCACGGATGAGTAACTAGCGTCGTAAATTCGGTTCGAATCTGTTGCAACAAAAACAAAACGATTATTTATTACGATCTCAAGTGTTCCGCTATATTGCTTTGAACATATCGCACCAGAACCACTAACAACCTGATATTAGCTTCGGTTACAATGTTGTCAAAACATAAAGATATCGCTTGGTAATAAATTGCAAAGCCAAAAAAAAGTCGAATAGATCGACAGCATCTTGATTAGGACGTTTCGATACGAACTTGCATCATTTTCAGTTAATGTGACGCATATTAAGCATCACTTATAAGAGATGGGACGCAATTGTTATCAGTCTAAAATGAAGGGGGCATAATTTAGCACCTTCAGGTGTTGAACAGATACAGCGGTGTTGATAAGTGATGCTTAATATGCGTCACATCAACTGAAGATGGTACAAGTTCGTATCGAAACGTCTTAATCAAGATGATGTCGATCTATTCGACCTTTTTTTGGCTTTGCAATTTATTATCAAGCTACATTACAGATCAGTGCATAGTCTACCAAGTACAAAGATATCATCTCTGACTTTCTCAAATCAAATGATTTGCTAAAATCTGTTGTGATTCAAAGTAGCGTTTCACACGGGAAGGTAAGTTGATCGCAGAATAGGATAATGTGAGAATCTGATCTAAGCATCGTAACTCCTAAATCCAAATTTGGTTTTGTCAGAACTTTTCACTATTCAGATTTAATTATTAATTTTTTTAAGAAATATTGGGAATAAAAATACAGTAATCTCATATTACCGGATATTATTAGTATCGTTACCCTTGACGTAAAAAGTTCAAAAGCATCGATAACAAAGTGATTTTCGAATTTGTCAACATTCGAAACGTTTAACAATTGCATAAATTTATTTCCATGCAGATGCCTTAGTTTAAATTCATGCCTTTAAAACAAAATATAAACCTGCTCATTCTCACCTCGTTTCGACCGTAGATTTGACCGCAGCGTGGCGCTAGTGGGTCGTAAAATCGCGCCGCTAAAACAAATAAGACATTTGTGAAAATATAATAATTAAGATATCGACTTGCTCCCCTCAGAGCCTGTGTAGCTCAGTTGGTAGAGCGGCGGTCCCGGTATGACCGAGGTTGTGAGTTTACCCCACCACAGGCTATTGTTTTGCCAGACTGTACCTTTTGTGCAATCAAATAACAGTCTTTCAATTCGCTGATGTATTGATATACACCAGGGGTGTCCAACATGCGGCAAAAAATATAGCCAATTGCCAAAAAAGCTAAAATTTGTGTAAGGCCAATTGTCATTGTTTATAAACAATACAAATCAATCCCAGCATTAACGACAACAAACAATTACTTCTGATATTATAACACTATACCGTTTTTATTTTTTGTATAAAAGCGCTTTTAACGATAGAAAAAAAATAGTTGCTAAACTTCGGCACGGGAAGAAGTTATAAGATAAAAAATAGGCACGTCGGCATGTTTGAGTTGGACACCCCTGGTATACACAGTGAATGTGCTTCACAAAAGTAACCCTCAGTTACAATAGGCATAGTCGATTAATCCATCATTGATCTAACAGATGGTATTTCACCTTTGAGCCGGTTCGTCAGAAGATTCGCTGTCTGAAGATTGATCTCTCCACGATGCTTTGGTGTTGATCGTACCGAAACTATCTTGTTGCTGCAATCAAAAATGTAAGATTTTAACATAAAGATTGTTGTAATAATACATCATTCGATTCTAAATGCATTGTTTTCTATTTCCCGCCTAAAATTAAAAACTTGATGTAACTCATAGGTTATGCGAGGTAAAAAAGTGTCATCTCGTGAGAATTGTGTGTTTCCTACAACATTACTTTGATTTTGTTGACAATTTGTTGCTGTAATCAATCAAATATCACTAGTCAACCAGGAAACAAAACCTTACTATAATTTACATAACTAAGTGCTTTGTGTTTTGAAGCAACACGATTAATTTGATATTAACTAGTTACGTATTGTTGCTTGAAACCAAAATGTACTTTATATGATTTATTATTGATAAAAGTACATATTTCCAATTGGCATAAGTAAACCACAAAATCTGAAGATAAAATTAGGAGTTACATAATTAGTTACTGTTTAAAAACAGTTTCAATACCACGCCTTACAAATTCAATTAACAAATATAAAATGTACAACTCAAAATCATAAAGCACGAAAAATTTAACAAAATATCAAAAATCATTGTACAGACCCGGACGGATCCGCTGTTGGTCGGGATTGAAGCGTAGGTGAGAGTGGAGAGCCCGCGCGCCACCTGGTGGATAGGGTGCCACCCGGAATCGTCCCTGTAAGCTCGGTGCCCGGCCTGGTACTTTTGGGGCGCCGCGGAACCGCGTGGGGCCGGTTCCGGGGCCAGGGGGCTAAAAGTGGGGGTCGTTAGAAAAACAAGGGAGAGGTTGCGTGAAAATATTGGAATGTTTCAGGACGAACTTTTTTAGGGTGGAGGGCAAAAATATAGCGGTAAGGTTTATTAGGGCTTAAGTCTGGTATTTCGCCTTAATATTTGAGGTCAAGCTAATAAATTTCGATAACCAAGTGATTGTTAACATTAAAAAAAAACATTAACTGTTGAAATTTTTTAAAATATCTTGTCAAAATCCAGAATCGTTGTTAAAAACAACTTAGCGAAAAAGTAAACAAAACTAGTTGGATGGAAAATATTTTGAAATGTTCTAAGACACAAACCTTTTTTTTAACATTTTTAACAATAAAACTTAAAGTATAAAAACCCGGGTGAAACACGGATCAGACATTTGTAAAAGTAAAATATATTTCGCAAATACTGGCATCGTCGGTTCCTATAAGTAAAGTAAAATATATATACACAGCTTTGTTATGTTGTTTTGATTGAAAATATCTTAATAAAGAAGAAAAAAATACAACAAATGTTGAAACTACAGTTATTCTTGAAAATAACCGACACTTGTTTTTATTTTATTATGAAACAATCTTAAAGAATTGTAAATATTACTTTTTTAAGTTAAAAAAAAACATTTTATGCGTAATTTGAACTTAGCGACCTTAAAGCTAATAAAAACACAAACCCTTAAAGTTAGTAAGTGTACATGAGATAATAACTTGCGACTAACCCGTCCACTTCGGTAGTTGAATCTTGTTGTTTTGTGTTTTCAAGCTGCAAAAGATTTGGTGAACTTCCAGCCGCTTGATTACCAGAGTTGCTAAACAAACGATAAGATGGAGAAAAACATTAAAACTCTAGGTCCTTCACTTTCCTGTAATGTTAAAGGCTTGCTTACGCAAACAACGCAACAAATAGCTTGCATTGGAAGCTGCTGACGATTACAATTCTTAAAGTGAAACTGATTTTGGTGATGGTTAAAAAAACCAAAGCTTAGAAACGTATTAAGGAGAAATATATGTATGAAAAAGGTTTAATTGAATTACGTTAAAACAACCAGGAGGGTACATACTCAAATAATTCACCAAAAACCAATAAAGGAAAGTTAGAGGTAAAAGTGAAAAATTATTCACTTCGAGTTTTACAAAATAAAACCCAACCAATCTAGCCATCCTTGCCTTTGGATGCTATTTGGTGTTTACCAGAGTGGTACTTGTTAACCTTAGTGTCTTATTTTATTTAAACACTGCTCCTAGTGGCGCGCTTTGCTTAGCCCTAGAGCAGCGTTTCTCAACCGGTGCGCCGCAGAAGGTTGCCAGAGGCGCCGCGAAACAATGGGAAAAATGTTACAAAAATTCTGTATTATTTTATAATTTGCGACTAAAAGTGGATTCCAGCAATAAGACCAAAATTAAAATAACAACAACATCGGAATAAAGCACAGTTCGCAATAAGATCGAAAGAGGACCAATAGATAACAAACCCCTATCGGACCAACAGTCCAGTTTCAAAACAGCGTCTACAAACACCGCCGTTTGAAAAAACATGGCCCTTATAAGGCGGCGTTTTATATCCAGTTCCTGCGGATGAGGATGTTATTTAGGCCACTTGGATCTTATACCGAAAATGTATTGGGTTTTATTATGGCGTTGGTCAATTCTGGAATTCAAAGTTAAAAATTTAAATGACAAATTCCAACATTTGAATAGTTTAAAAGTGTCAATGCAGAATCAAATTGAAAACACTCATCCACAGATAAAATTAAAGCTTTTTTTTTTAAAAATAGGGATTTGGAGAAGGAAAGTTAAATTAGGCTATTTGGAGATGATTCTTTAATTAAAGATGACCATTCAGATTAATCTTTTTTAATAAAGGACTATGTTTGTAAATAACTCTAGTCACTATTTTCTGTGAATAAACACTGAGCAATTTGACTTGATTCGTAGCCCTTATTGAAGTCCCAATGGTTGACGTTGGCTTTTCGCTATCAAAGAAAGCGGAACTATTGCAACATGTATCTAGCGGGGCTTCCGCCATTAAACCGCAATTAAAACAACATCAACTTCGGTATAAAAAACAGTTCGGAGTAAGACCAAAATAGAACTAATACCTAATACTCGTAATAACGTTTAAATCAAAATAAGACCTAAATTCGTCCGAATAAGGCCCAAATTGCAAGAATAAGGCCTTTGCTACCTTTTACTTAAATTTTGGATTTATTCCGAGTTAGATGTTGTTGCTTTGGGGGCTTATTCTGTGTTTCCATCGAACTTTAACTAACATACCGTGTGTTTTCATAATTTACAACATAAAAGGCCTATTTTACTTTTTTTTATTTTTATTTAGGCCTGTCTTATTAAGCACATCGTATTTTAAAGCAGGTGTAGAGGAACGACGCATGTCTGTTTGTGTTGTAATTATAGCGTGTTCGCCTGGTAAAGTGTTCAATATTTCACCTCGATACTAATTTCCTTTCGTGGCCGTTCTTGCAAATTCAGCCGGCATTTCGACTCAATTAATCCCCATCGCAGTCGCTCTTGTGCTATATAGTGTCACGCTACTGCTGGATAAAACTCTACAGTCAACGATGCGCTCCTGACTGGCAACACGTGTTTTTACTGCGCTGTAAGCTCTTTTATTGAAAGCGAAATATGCTAAATTATGTGAATGTACAATAAATCTATAAGCGACCTGACAGTATGCACTTTGAAATGCTATGACAGTTTGTTTAGTTTCGATTTAGTGGCGTTCAGATAGCACGGTGGTCATGTCTCACTTGTTGAAATATACACAGGGCTGTGGAGTCGGAGTTCGATTTGGGATTCTACGTACCGTAGTCGATTTGTTTTGCTAAAGTCGGACTGCCTGAGTCCCGAGTCGCGAGTCCGACGTGCGCAGTAACAATTTTAAAACTGATAACGCCGCCAACTGCAAATTGAAAAGGCGGAATAGCATATGGTGGATATTTTCCAGCAATGGTTTGTGGGTGGATGAGATATATGACACCCCTATGAGAGGATATTGAAAATCCACTTTAATTTAGTTGCGTACATGGGTGAAATAAAGGCTGTAAAGTGGCAGCCGGACTAAGAATTTGACGAAATTGCACATTTCGTCCAAGTCGAACTCGAGAGTTGGAGTCGGGTTGTTTTTTACCGACTCCGCAGGCTTCTTGAAAGAGAATAAAATTAGGAGCCTGATGTAATAACAACTGTCAGCAAAAAACAAAATATCCAAACAAAGTTAGCAGTCGACTCGCTCGTCAGGTGCGCCGCCGCGTTTTGAAAGGTTTACGAGTGCGCCCTAGGGTGAAAAAGGTTGAGAAACACTGCACTATAGAGCTTGTACGTGTCTCGTTTGTCCTTCATTTGAGACGCGCCTGTGTTAGTGGTAACATCTACTCTGTTGCGGTGTAAGTTAAGTTTTATATTTGTTCTGTGTTAATTGCTATTAGTGTTGATAACTTTGTGTGATTCTATTTGAATAAGGAACTAAGTTGTTGTTAACATCATTGTGTTTATTGTCTGCTAACTAATAAAGATTTCAGTGGACATCATCTTTCAGTACTGATTGACGAGCAACAACGAACAATTTAAAGGTGTAATAAATCCACAGTTTATGTACAACTGAATATTGAATAAGCACATCGTCTAGTCTAGAGTAGACAACGAAACATTTGATGAATCTACCTTTCCGATGCATTCTGGTGTTGGCCAGCGTGGTACTGGTTGATGGCAAGCACCAGCTTATCAACCAGACGATCCTGGGAATCGCTCTTCGCGTCGTTGCTGCTGGCCTGACACTTGATGGCGCGCTTGTAGTGCTCTATGGCGCGGGGGAAGTCCCGGCGGACCAGGTACAGGCCGGCCAGGCTCTCAAACACGTGCCACCGACCATACTGGTTGTCTGCACATTTATGGTTACAAGTGACACTTAAAATATCGACCATATTGGTTGTCTGCACATTTATGGTTACAAGTGACCCAAAATACCGACCATACTGGTTGTCTGCACATTTATGGTTACAAGTGACACCAAATACCGACCATACTGGTTTTCTAGATATACATTGATGATAACTTTAGAGGTGCTGTATCACTAGACTTACATTGCTGGTCACATAAAAAAAAATTCCGAAACAATAAATTTAAAGTTTACTTGCCACCAACATACTGTAAATCAACGATGTTTAACCGAAAGGTCGTTTATTTGACAATCTACCTGATTTTTTACATGTGATTGATAACAATTCACCTAATGGGGATAAACTCTTAAAAATAAAGATAATCAAAATAATGATGGTGCCTAATCAAATGGAGAAATATATATTTCTGTAAAACTTTAAGAAAGGATTTTATTTTTGTGATTTTTTTTTTATTTTTGTGATGAAATAGTCTTTCTTTTACGTTCAATTTCTGCGGGGGATTCGTTATATAGGAAAGTGTTTCAGCCTAATGGTTAAAGATTTTTCATAACAACGACCAAACAATGTTTAAAGGCATGTTTTTTGACTGACCACAATCCCTGAATGCTTGCTTGGCGTGGAGGTAGCTCATCTCAGCTTCATCGAGGCTTTGCATTTGAACTTGAGCGAACGCCAAGTTGCAGAAACACTGGCCCTGTGCGTCTCGGTTGCCAAGTTCACCTGCAATCAAAACATTTACGTGACTTTATTTAAGGCTAGGACACCGCCCACTTGGCTTGTACTGTGGTTTAAGCATTCTTTTTTCTATTTTTGTAATTCTTCCTTTTTATTTTATTGTGATTTTAGATACATATGATGATTGCGGCAGACAAACATATTTATAATAAAACACAAAATCTAGCTGATTTAGGTTTTCTAAGTTTTATACTTACTTTGTCTTTGATATCATTTAGATTACTTTTTTATTTCATTGGCGAATTTTTTTAGACAAAGCAATTACAGTAAAATGAGTTTTTCTTACAAAATAACATTTTCAAGAAGAAAAAGGTGACAGAACCATAAAACTCACTTTTGTAATCTTTTTAGTGTCTAATATTAATATTGTTAATCTAATATATAGTCCGTTAAATGTTCAGCACAAAATAAGTACAGAAAAATACATAAAACTATATTTTTTATTAAATGTTGTGTTATATATACAGTCTAAATAACATTCCACAACATTAAATCCGTGAAAAAAGCATTATTAAATCGTTTATACCATGTATTTTGACAGCCTTTCTGTGATACTGAACGGCAAGAATATAATCTTCCAAGCGATTGTGGATCACACCCAGGTTCTGACAAATATTCGCCAACAATGCCTTGTCTTTATTACGACACAAACCCTCCGCTTGTTCGAAACAATGGAGGGCATTGTCGTAATCTGCTAGAACTGTGAACTTCAGCGCGATCTTGTAGAAAATGTTCGCTGAAAAAAAATACATGTTGTAACTATAAAGAGATGGTTTTAAACCTGTGCTTTTATGCAAATCATTGTTGAAACATTTAGTCTCCTTGACATAATACCAGGGGTGGGCAATTATTTTTGACAAGGGGTCGCATGAGAAACAGAAAATGTCTTGTCTTGTCGGATACAAAGACAAGATGGTGAGGGTATAGGAATAAGTGAGGATGCCTTACATGTATAATTCATTAAATCCAATATTCCAAAATTACGGAAAAAAAACGTAAAGCCATATTTGTATTAAAATGTTTTAGAAAAAAGTAAACCCGGGCCGTAGCTTGCCCAGGTATGTAATAAAAAACCGTTCGATAGGCATAATTTCTTCACTGGGTATTTCTTTTTGCAATTTGTTGGAGAGTTTTTCTAAGTTTTTGTAAATGTTTTGTAGCACCATGTTAACAGTATTGCTTTGTGATGTCATAATATACCTTGTGTGACGTCATCGTCAACTTTAATGGCTTGTTTCTGGCATTGGGCAAGAATTTCTGAACATTCAAAAGTAACGACAGGAGATGTTGACATCAGCAACTCAGCCTGAAATTAAACAAAAATCTGTTTTATGTTTTGGGTTAATTTTTTTTGAAATAATTATTGCACGTTAAAGTTCATTTTACAACAAAAATTTAAACATCGAATAACATGTAAAAATGTGTTTTTAACAAAATATTAGTTGGCATAAAAGCTGTTTGCTGGCATTTTAAAAGTAAATTTAAATTTTTCAAAAAAATACATTTATGCAAGAAGATATGTCACACAAAAACAGGTTTGGTATCAGTAATTTATAGTGCAACTACAAATAATATTTCAATTAAGCATTAAAGTTAATGTTTGTTACCTGCGTAAGCTATACATCGCACACCTGTGTAAACTTGTTCATTACAAGTAATGTTTACAAATTAGGTATTTAATTATGTTACAAATTTGTGAAGTTAACATTATAAAATGCTAAATATGTGAAAATGTAAAAAGTTAAGGTTTGTTACCTGCATAAGCAATACATCGCATGCTTGTGTGAACTTGTTCATTGCGATGTAGTTTGACGCAGCTTTAGCGTAACAAGCGCGAGCTTGCAGTGGTTCACTCTGACGAGCGTAAACTTTTCCCATGTTCAACAAGGTTTCACATAAACGGGCACTAGAGGGCTGAGAACTAAAACAAGACAAAAAAAGTGAAAATGTAGCTTTGTTTAATTAGACTTACAAAAAGATTTTAAAATTAAAGTATCTAGTTGCAATATGGAAATGGTTTGATATATAGCCTATTATGCAATCCAAAAATGTTTCATGTTTTTGCTGCCATAGCGTGTTGATCATAATTACAAAAAATATTTCCAATGTTATAAAAAAAGTACAAAAACAGCTATCAATCGCATAATACTTTGCTGGTAAAGTAAGTGTATGGTTTAAAAATATATAACAATAAATAATTAATGCATGTACAACAACATGTTATACCACAAACTAAACATACAGCAATTATATTTGGTAAATTAATTTCTAAGTAAATTTCATAAAAATTTTTGATGTTTAATTATAATTATAGACCTTTAAAACAAAAATGCCTAAATTATGCGTTAACTGATACAATTTATTAAAAACTATCCTAACAAACAGGAAATAACTACTAATGCCAACATTAATTAATATATATATATATATATGTGTTTTTAGACTGAATTGAAATATCTTTAAGAAATTATTCTTTACCAATGATTATAACCAATTGCAAACTGAAGCACATTGCAGATGATATCACAAAAATATATTCAGGGGTTTAAATTTATTAGGTGTTGTCAGAACAGGTGATGTTTGTTTTTCGCTGCTTTTTTTTGGAAGACCAGAACACTCAAGTAAAGACTTTAACTTACTTGTATTCATTACGAGCCTTCTCATAATAGTTTAAAGCCACATCGTTGTTTTTAAGCTGGTCGTAAGCAAAAGCTATGTTGAAATAAATGTCGCCCTGGCTAGGAGGGGTGTTTGAATTGTCACCTGGAAATATATTAAATCTTCTTTTAACAAAAATAAAAAATAGGGTAGTAACTTAATCGTATAGTTTATAAGTGTGAAAATTAAATAAAATTAGGATACTTTATGCTAAACTAGATTGTGGTATGGTTTTCACTTTTGATACAACATTATGAGAAACAGGGCTGCGGAGTCGGTTAAAAACAACCCGAGTCCAACTCCGGCCAAAAAAATACACCCGAGTCTGACTGCGGCCAAATGTAAGATTTTGTCAAGTCCCGAGTCCAGCTCTGACTCTACAGCCTGTATTTTACCCATTTACGCAACTAAATTAAGTTAATTAAGGATTTTTCTGCAATCTACTTTAATTAAGGATTTTCTGCAATCCACTCATATTGGTGTCATAATTGATCCACTCGCATTACATGGTTTAAAAATATTTCACCATTTGCTATTACACTTTTACAACTTACATTTTGCCGCCTTAACAGTTTTAAAATTTGATACTGCGCATGCGCACGTCGGACTCGGGACTCGGGTAGTTTTATGCATTCTTACTCGAGTCCCGAGTCCGCAGCCCTGATAAGAAACCCTTAGAACACAAGGAAACTCATTTGTGTTTATGGAAAAAAAAATTATATATAAATTCATTTATAATATAATATATATATCTATATAAATATAAATATATATAAATATACATATAAATGCATTTCTTAATTGTTTTTATTGATACAGTATTTTAGGAAAAGATTTGCACTAATTACATTTAATTTTATATATATATTTTTCTAGTTGTAAGACCAACAATGTTAGAATACATATATTATATACTGTTTTTATATAAAAATTTTGTATTGATGGCTTAAACATTTTTGGGCTATAACACATATGACTTAAATTAAATTTTTCTTTGCCCTTTCAAACCTCTTTGCTTGATAAGTTTTTCGACAGAGTTGAGAACGTCGACCCCTCTATCAAAGTAACCGGCGGCAACGTAAGCGGAACCGATGTTGAAGAGGCATGAATGCTCGGCCGATCGGTCGCAGTTCAGGAATAATGCGTTCTTGTAAGCCAAGATAAACTCCTGAGGGAATACAATTGCAACATTAGGGTATTTGTTGAAAAACTTTTAAATAAATATAGAAATTGAATGATAGAACTTACAGCACATATTAGGTGCTGATAAAAAAAAACTCTGCAAAGTAAACTGTTTTGTGTGTAGGCAATTGACACAGTATTAAAGCAATTTTTCCTGATTCTAAATTTTACATTCTTGGTCACATTGTGAGTTAGTCTACTACTTATATTCTGCAATTAGTTTACAGCATTAAATAAAGAATGAGTTACAATTTAAATGGGTCATGCATGCCAAATGTGGCATGCGAACTAATAAAAAATGGCATGCAAGCCCCTAAAAACAGCCAAGTGTCAAAAAAGCTATTTGTTATATGGCCAATTGTCATTGTTTATTCACAATACAAAACAATCCCAGCAATTATGACAACAAACAATTACTTCTGATATTATAACATTATACTGTTTACATTTTTCGTATAAAAGCAATTTTAATATTAGAAAAAAATAGTTGCTAAAGTTTGGCACGGGAAGAGGTAATAAGATAAAAAATTGGCATGTCCGCTTGTTGAGTTGGACACCCCTGGTTTAAATGGTGTATTTCGTGGCCACACTGAGCGACCAGGCTAGTCTTAAGTCATCACAGTAAAAAAACATTTTCGAAAAACTAAAGATGCATTAATTAAAATGTATCCCTAATTTGTGTGTGAATCAGTAATCTCATTTGTTATGCAAATACTGACACTTGCAAAAACAATAAGTAATAATAAGCTTCAAGTTAGAAGCAATGAACTTCTGGGCGAAAGAACAAAATTTTAGGTTTGACGTTTAACAAGACTTTTTATCCCAAGTTCACTGCATTAATGCCATCATATTTTGGAAAGATTTTTATACAGTTGTAGATTGACAGCTCTTTGCACACTGCTTTTGAGTGCCTGTCATTCTGTCCACAATTAGATTTAAAGTAGAAAAAAAAAACTTATATTGTCTTAAAATTCACTTGCATGCAAAAGAACACATTTTGGATTGAAAACTGCTTCTCGTAAGCAGTATATCATAGATGCATTCAATGGAGAGTAAAATGTACACTAGTGAATTTAAACTTTTTTACCGTAAATACTTTGAAATAGCTATGTGCGAGTAAAAATAAAATATACGGCATACGTATTAGTGTGGCTATTTGACCGGATCAATTTTTTACATTTGCACCAAAACGTGATTACTTATTGATATGAGTTAGGGTTGGGGTGGTGGCAGTACTAGATATATTTTTCCGAGTTTTGCATAATTTCAATGATTTTTTTCAGAAATCAATTTAAATTACTTTGTTAGCCTGGTAAATAGCCGCAGGAGATGCCTATAGGCTTTTTGATCAGAAAACGCTAATTTATAATTTAAATTACTTTGGTGTCTGGATAGCCTCTTCCTACTTATTATTATCTGTATAATTACCATTTATATGCCGATATTTACCTTTATAGCATTGTGGAAAGCCTCTTTATCTCCACCAACAGCTGCTTCTTGTAGATGGGATTTCCCCTTACTTGTGTGTTGAGTGATTAGACTCCTGATGTCAACTTCTTGCGACATTTTATTCGAGTTAGCAAATGCAGCGACAACTTTTTTCACATCTAAACATCCAAAAACAATAATAATATAGCAAATGCGTTTGAGAGGTAACTCCAGCTTTCCTAGGGAAAATTTTGTGGTCTGAATGAAGACTTGTTATAAAGTTTCTGTTGCATCTCAAATTAGAAAGGTAAGTCGGCCTAGGGGATTTATTATTTTGAATTTATTTGCCCCCCCTCCCTAGCAGTTGCAATCTTAACATTGTGTTTTTACGTAGTGTACATCAACTTCAGCGGAAGTATTGTCCGATTAAATGTATTACAACTGCACAATTTTAGGCTGCATAAACATCTCCCCAGTATCCAAAAATATATCCAAAATTTCCAATCTTGGTTGTACCTACTTATAAGGGAATTACATTTTTTATATATGTATGATATTGTCAGGAAGTACAACCAGCTGTTAAGACTCTGATTAGCATGTAGCTAAAAAATGTTTTGTTTGAATCAATATCAATGAACAAAACAACTGTTGCAGGTTTATAATTCTACCAGTTTTTATTTTCAGGTACAGTAGCAAAAACAGTGGTCAAAATAAAAAATACAAATTGGGAAAGTAAATTTGGCGCTCTTTTACTTATGTACGTGAAAATTAATAAAAAAAAACTTTCTTTAAATGCCGCATACCACAACGCATATTGTTTGGGTTAGGGTGCAGGTTAGCGTTTGGTTGAGGGTGGGTCAAGTAATTATTAATAATAAACATAATATTACTTGACCCACCCTCACCCAAACGCTAACCCTCACCCAAACGCTAACCCGCACCCAAACCCAAACAACATGCTTTGTGGTATGCGGTATTATTTTGGTTTTTTCACAACTTTTCACGTATATAAGTAAAAGAGCGCCGTAAATTTAACAATACTTGAACCACGCTAACTTTATGGTAACATCTAACTTTATGGTAACATTCCAGACAAGTGCTCCACAACATTTTTGTATCAGGCACAAAAACAGAACTAAACCAATTTGTCGGTCGAAAACAGACAAACATAATTTGGCGCTCTTTCACTATTGTATGTGAAAAGTTATGCAAAAAAAAAAATAATAATACCGCATACCACAAAGCATATTGTTTGGGTTAGGGTGCGGGTTAACGTTTGGGTGAGAGTGGGTCAAGTAATATTATGTTTATTATTAATAATAACTTGGCCCACCCTCAACCAAACGCTAACCCGCACCCTAACACAAACAATATGTGTTGTGGTATGCGGCATTTGAAGAAAAAAAATTGTTTATTAATTTTAACGCACAAAGAGCGCCCATAATTTGCATGGCTGTAATAACGTTATTTGTAAAACCTGAACCCAAACGCTAACCGACACCCTAGCCCAAATATTGTGCGTTGCTTTAATAATTGTTTCAACACTATGGTAGGATTCTATACTAGCTCCTTAAAAAGTGCTTGCTGTAATCATTTGGCAACATTCGGTGTATTAACTTGACAACAAAAATTTCTCAACAATATTTTGCAACAAAACACCACTTCAGAGTTACGTCGTATAGACAGGGAGATAAAAGAACCATAAAATTGTACTGTTTAAAAATAGTAAATTACAAAGATGGTTTATAAAAACCTAAAATACAATATAAATGACTAAATTACATCAAATGTAATTTAATTAATTTACTGTTTTGATAACAATAATTTAGCAGTTAAACAAGCCCCATCTGCTTAAACATTTGGCGTATTATTACTTGACAAACATCGGGCGTCCATAACAACATCCACAAGGTGGCGCTAAAAATAAATTAAAAAAACATATTTTTGTCAAAAAAGGTTTTTAGATGTGTCCACGTAAAGTATAAACGTCTGCAAACATTTAATTTCGAAATTTTAAATTTTTATATCGATATTGTATTAAAATAAACTGTTTTTAACAAGCCAATTGACAATAAATTGAATGTTGAAAATTGATATTGGGCTGCCATATTTTCGTTAAAATCAACGATTGGACTTTAAGGATTTGGTGATGCATTACGCTCATGATTTAGGAGCTTGCTTTCATAATTACACGCTCCCATTTTGTTAAGGTCTGCTGCGGAAGACTGCAGTAATATAGCCTCAGGGCGTGGCAAGCCAACTTAGATCAACTGATTGGGCGAGCTATAACAGTTGCGGAATATCACTTCATAGTTGCCATTCTAGATTATTTTAATATGGTTTAGATGTTTTGTATGATTCTAGATGCAGGCTATACAATTTTAAGGTTAGATATTTTTTTAGATATCTGTATTGAATGAAAAATCTTAATGTTTCTAGATTTAATTTCTTATAATTTTACATTTTTACTATTAGAAAAAAATGGCAACTATATTTAGCTTCAACATAGAATTCACGAAAAATATCAGAAAGTATAGTTTTCTTCTAATTGTTGCTACCAGGCATAGAGCTTAACAAAACAGCTGCTCTGATAATTAATTATATGTCATTTAAAGCTTTAATGTCGTCTCGTACGAAAATTTACCCTGAAGGCGGCAACTCGTAGGACTTTATGCTGGCATGTTGTGTTTTTCGAGAACACATTTAATGGAGATATTCTGATTACTAAGGAGTGATTTTTTGTGTGGTGCCTGTAAATAAGTTATTAACAATATAGTTTATTCCAACTTAGTCTAAAAAATTTGCGGTCAGACTTAATGATCGTAAAAGAGCAGCAACAAATGTAGTTTCGGGGCGCCAGTAAAAATGTTCGAGTAAGAGCCATGCACCAGTAAACAATTAAATTAAAACGTAGTATATTAAGGGTTAAGTCGTTTGAGCGTTTGTCTTTCTTGCTTTGTAGAATTACAGATGGCATTTTATTTAACAAAAAAAAACTATTTTAACAGCCGTATAGGCCTACATACAACGGGAAGTAATTCGCGTTAGTTGCGAATGTTAAAAATTGAGTCAGTGGGTGAAGCAATGATTCCAAACTTCCAGCAGATAAAGAATAGATTAATCACTCTTGAAAGCGTTTTCGGGGCGTGCTTAACAAAATAGGTGGAAATCTCGGCACTTGTAAGCGTTCGAAATTCCAGCCCAGTTAGGAACCACTGGCTAAGCTGACGGCAGTAGGCTAGCTCTACATCGTGAGAAAAACATTTTTCATCTAATGTACGTAATCGTAGTTGCTTCCTGTTGGTAGTATGGCACTTCGTATTCAAAGTTTTGCAAACTTAAGCAATGCATTTGCGATAAATATGTTTTGTATGTAAACCAGAACAAAATAAACAGCCCCATTTAAATCGCCATTTGCCAACCTAAACTATATATTGAAATATATTATCTACTCATAGAAATACATTAACAAAATAACTTAGCTGAAAAAGTTGACGTCCCCTGATTTTAAAGAATCATTCATTTTGGCTAAACGCTGACCATTAGAAATGCCAACGTGGTTAGCATACAATGTTTAGAGCAGCAGTTTAATTATTGTAGTGATGAGCAAACCAACTATAACATACAACAGACAGCATTAGTATTTAGTGTTGGTCTGCCTCTAGACTCTATTCTAACGCTTCTAAAAATCGATCTTATAGGTTGGAACGGCTATCGTTACTATGTTGCTAAGTCAACATAGGATTGTAATAATTAAAGTAAAAATTTTCAAGAAGTAAATAAACATGTCAAAGCAGCAAAGCGATTTTGTTACGACAGAACTGACAAAAGAGAGCGATGATGGATTTTCTGACGATTCTGTTGCCACGATAACAGATTGGTCATCACAAGAACACAAGAACACAAAGCTGTAAGTGAAGAGTCCGATTGTGAAGAACAAAGTGACTTGAAGCAAATGGATACTCAGACTGAAAAGGTCCAACAACGAAACAAAATAAAAGAAGATTACAAAGACAACACCATAGAGTTCCGGTGTCACGTTTGCGAAAAGCTGTTCAAAAAGCGTCATCTACTCAATACACATTTGTCCAGAATTCACTTAAAGAAACACAAATGCAATAATTGCGGAAAACTATTCGGAACAATAACCGAACTTGGATATCACATAAGAATCCACACTGGGGAAAAGCCCTTCAAATGTGCTTATTGCGATAACTGTTTCAACATAGCTAAAAACTTGAAAAGACACGAGCGAATTCACACTGGAGAAAGACCATATGATTGTAAAGTTTGTGATAAATGTTTTAGTCACAAAATAAGTCTTAAACGTCACAAAAGTACTCATACAGAAGAAAGGCCTTACAAATGCAAATTTTGTGGGAAATGTTTCAGCTTGGCAGGAAGTCTTAAAATACATCAAAGAGTTCACACTGGTGAAAAACGTTATACATGTAAAGTTTGTGAAAAATGTTTTAGCCGGGCAGGAAATCTTAAAAGACATCAAAGAGTTCACAATCGCGAAAAGCCTTAAAAATGTAAAGAATGTGGAATATGTTTTCACTTATGCAGGTTTTCTTAAAACTCATGAAAGTATTCGCACTGAAAAACAAAGCTTTTAAATGCAAAGTTAGTGAAAAGTGTTTTTTTTTCAGCTTGGAAGTTCATGAAAGTACTAACAGAACTACTCTCCCTAATTACGACTACTATGTCGCACTTTCATAAGTTATAATTGTAAAATGTTGCTTTAGGCCGCCCATGCTCAAAATAAAGAAGTAAATTACAAGAAAATCTATAATATAAAAACTGTGCGAATTATGCCATTGCATTTTCTGATTTCATTACAACAAATATTTTTGTATTGTTTGCTCCATTGTTGATACAATCGTTTTATGTACATCTGGAGCGCAACAAATCTAGAATGTTCTTTCTACCTTGTGTACATTTGATGTGTGTTGTTTTAACTTAGTTGTTTGTGATATAACACTTAACCAATTGGCGAAAACACTACTATAGGTACCGCGACCTATTTATATTTAAGAAGAGATGTTGTGAACCACTAAGAGAAATGTAAATACAGTTCGCCAGCAGAGTTTTTCTGTTTAAAAGCGCATTCTTATAGATAGAAGTGATATGTAATATACAGAAACATTGAACTTAATAAACCGTGTTAATGTAAACTGGCGAAGATTGCTTTGTTTTATACAAAATGTTAAAATCCAAATTATTGGAATAATAATGGTTGGAATACAACCGGTTGGAATTAAAGATGGTCGAACTATTTTGAAACGCCAAGATCACATGCTAGCTGTGACACTTATATGGCTCGGTTAAGCATTTTGATGTTCTACGACCTACGTGATGTAGTATAAATTTGCATGTTAAAACGTTAAGTTCGGTTGTTAGTCGTAGTTTTGGATAGGTATCGTTAATCTCATAACATGGCGCTGCGTGTATAGAAATTAATTTATTAAGCAACATTTATCTAAAAGAACATTAATGCGTTTGATAAAGTTTACAATTAAAATCGAGTGGGGATAGTTTTTTAGTTTTGAGATCAGGTTGGGGGAATAACGATCAGGTTGGGAAGGTGTTGAAATTCATTAATAAATTACAGATCCAGATATTTTGCAAGTAATATATAAAACGACAAAGCAGTAAAATTTTAGGCAGATTTTTGTAGCGACACTGAGTCAAAACCTGAAAACCAAGTAAACAAGTTCTAAGTCAGGGATGGCGAATCTTTTCATCGCGCGGGTCACAAAAACGACCTTAATCCTTACAAAATGCACAAGTAGGTCATATATTTTATATAATATATGTATTTTTTTTCAAATTTGCTGCCTGCGTCGTTTTAAGTGTTATTCTCTGGGTTGGCAATTTAAGGTTTTTGGACGGTTTCCAAATTCTGATTCTAACCAATATTAAGAACCTAAATAGTTAATAAATGCTGCATTTTTTTTATGGGATTACAGGATATCAGCAGAAAGCTTTTCAGCATGGTCAATTTTTAGTCAGCGAGTTCCTAATATCCGGCAACCCTTTACGTTTTACAGCGACAAACAAAATGCTTTTAGATGTCTGCTTTTCTGCACGCGTTTGTTGAAGTGCAGTTAATGTAGGTCTGCTTGTCACCCCTGAACCACTTTTGCACGACCCGCATAATGGGCAGCCCTGATTTAAATAGTATAGTGCTAAATGATTGATAACAGTTCAGTAACAATAAAGTGGATCATACAAAATCTGTGGTGGGTCACTTCGTGACCCGCGGGTCAGTGGTTCGCCACCCCTGTTCTAAGTTGAAGCGTCTGGTTGCTACATACTCATCCTGCATTAATGCATCTCCAAATAATCTTTCGCGACAGCTTGTGGTGTAAACATATTTGATTAATGTCCATATTTGGCAGAAAGAGGTCTTCCAATACAATTTACACGACAATTTAGAAAGAAACAACATCTATAAAAGCATGCCTTTAATGAAAAATAAAACTGCGCCAATTTATGAGATTACAACCATGAGGATAAACTGTAACTTGTTGCGTTGTACTGTGTTCGACATTCTTCGATTGGGCATAATTATGAAAATATTTGACTTGTATTTTAGCCAGTTTACGTTATGTGGTAGTGAGTTTATAGATTTTGAAAAATCATTTATAAAGATTCTGTTTTAGCCAAATGCTGTAGTTAAAAACAGGTGTGAAAATAAACGAACAAAAATATTGCTTCCTGTGCTTCCTGTGCAATATTGAAAGTAGTATATTTACGAAACACGCAACATAACAAATTTGCATCCTTTAATCCAGGGGCGGGCAACATACGGCCCGCGACGAGATTTTGAGCGGCCCGCAGTCAGTTTCTGGTGTTACATGATAATGTGGCTTCATCGGGCAATATTGGGCAAACCAGGAAATATATTAAAGGGGATAAAACGCACGGCTGATAAGAAATCAGAAGTGTGCACACACTTGCTGCAGCATTTCACACATAAAGTTGATTTATACAAATCTGAAGATCTGGGAAAGTCTCCAAACATGTTTAGATTGCGAATTATTGAGTCGTTATCCAACCAAGACTTCAGCTCCGAATTGAACGTTGACACCGTATCAACATTGCTGTACCTGTTCAACACCTGAAGGTGCTAAATAATGTTCTAACCGACTAGAAACACCGACATTACATAAAAAAAGATTATTGTTTGCGAAGTAAACTGTAATTATTCTTATTATTTCGTCACAAATTTCATCGTAGTTTTAAGGATTTCTAGAATGTTTTAGTTGTGCTTCTCCATATTTTGTTTTTCGATATTTATATCAGGTCAACATAAAGCGAATAAACATAAAATCTGAATATTTTTAATAATTTTTTTGGATTCCGCTAGATGGCGCTAAAGTTCCTACTGTTCTAAATACGTCGTCGTAATTGCTGAGCAGTGATTGGTCGGATAGAAGCTTGGTGACTTTTGAAAATAATTTGAGAAATTATCTTGTTTTTATTAATAATAAATTTAATTTTCCAAGTTAACTCGCGCGGATGACATTGCAAGTTTCCGTCAAAAACTTTAATACCAAAGATCAAACAGATGATTATGTCAGGGCAAGACCCGTTTAGAGTCGTTAAGTGGATAGTTTAAGCTTTTCTAACACCGCTTGTGCCTTGTCTGCCCATTTGCAAACCGCCTGTGTTTGTGTGAAATCACTACAAAGCTCCAATCAAAGCCGAGTAATAAGTCACCTGGGACTGAGCTTCTTCAGATAGGCGCCAGAGTTCCACAGAAGGTACATGAGTCAACTGGTGAGCCACAAAGCATTAAAATACAAGAATCATTTTCTCGCCACTAGTAAGAAGTATCTTGGCTTTCTACTAACAAACGCCTGTATGATATTTCTAACAACCTAAATTTATAGGCGTATACCTGTTTCAACGATTACAGCATTAATTGCCTCGATATATATTAATATGCCGCGTGAATTTCTTTTTTATTTTCTAAAAGAACCTCAGCACTATATGAAGGTTTACAACAAACATGTGAAACTTTAAAGCCGCGTCTTCAGTTGTTAACTGAAAGTTGATATTCTTTAGACTTTCTTTTCTTAAGCAAAGACGGTAGATTACTTTTAAATGACTGACTTTTAAGAAAGTGAAGTATAAAGAATATTTGCTCCCATTCGAAGCCATTGTGTCATTTACCTGTGAGGGCGAGGAAATATCTTTAATTTTTACACATTCAGTTTGCCGTTAACTGAAACTATTCTGGTATTTACTTTTCGTGTAATACGGGTGAGTTTTATTGGTTTTGGATTTTTAAGTAAAGATGTATTTTAAAACAACGATGCCGCGAGTTTTCATAATTTTTGTATTTAGTAGAACCTCAAGAAGTTTGAGAACAACTGGATTCCACTAACAACCCACCATCTTCGAAAATTAAACTTTAAGTTTTTCGTGGAATGCGATGAAACGTATGAAGCCTTCGGGGACAATATTTCAACACATTGTTGTGAGTCAGAATAAAAACGAGTTTAGATTCTCGGTAAAGATTTTCGATACTTTTTATTCCGACTCCGTTACTCGATATTTGTGACGATAAATATCGCGATACGATACTAAGTGACGTTATTACTATGCTAAAATAAGCAAAAATATGAAAGTAAACTTTCAACCCCCAATTTTAAGTAATAAAAACTCTCATGTTAAGTTACGTGGCGCGGAAGCTTTGTTGTTACCGGCCAAACCACCACCAGGCCTAGTCGCGAGTGACGTGCGAAGTGAAGCAATTATTGCGTCAGCTCGAAGGAGTTGTGCTTGTTAAAGTGCCACAATTGAATGGAAGGTGTATTGACCAAACATATTGTAACTTCACTTGAATGAAATGCAAAGTAGGAATGTGAGACACTTGACATTTTATTCTGATAACGATTCCCGATATTTTGGACTAAAGTATCGGGATCCAATACCATGACGTCATTCCTTTAACGAAATTGAAATGACCCGGGCGCCCTAGAGTCAAAAAGATTCCCTCAAATGAACTGAAACCATCAGCAAGTCAATAGGATCCAAACGAAAAGAAAACAATTTTGCGTTTTGGTCGTTTAAGTGAAAAAAGTGTTTTAAAAAAGGACAAAACTGTGTCTAAAATAAAATAACTTGCGTATTGAAAAAAAAAAATGCTGTACAAAATAAGTAGACCTGTGGATTAAAAGCAAATAAGTAGCCTACAAGTTTTAATTGTTTTTTAAATTATAATTCACGATAAAATCTAGCAGGGGCTATTGGGAAAGGCAGAAGTTTTACATTTTAATGTTTGTGGCGGTGGTAGTAAGTAGTAGGTGAGTAGTAAATGTTTAGTTATTTTAGATTAGTTATGCTGCCCCAAAAAACATGTTTACCTGGAAAAAATCAGGATTCTACTGAACTTGTTAAAACATCAACAGGGAGCTTGTTATTCAAACACTTGTGTTAGCAACAGCCCTGCATGGTAAAAATACAGGATGAAGGCCCGTTTTCACTACAGCTGCACTGAGCTGCGCTTGGCGTGGAATTTTTTTCACTACAGCTGCACTGAGCTGCGCTGGGCGTGGAATTTTTTTCACTACAGCTGCACTGAGCTGCGCTGGGCGTAAAAAGCGCTCCAAACGTAACGTTTTTCTATTGCTGAACGGGGCTTGAGTTTAGCAAAGCGTGAAACGCTCGCCACAATAGAATTTAAATGCAAATTACGCCCAGCGCAGCTCAATGCAGCTGTAGTGTAAACGGGCCTTGAACCTGTGGTTTGACTTGTAGCTGGGGTAATTTGTTGGGTTAATTCACTCGACGTTAATAGCTTAATATGGGGGTTCATAATGTTTTTATCGTGCACCCTACTAAACCTTTGGTTCGCGTGTACCAGGGTCGCATTAAAGTTTCAGAGATAACGTCATAAGACAAGTAGAATTGGTTTGTCTGGTCAAACTCATGCTTAAATACGACATAAAATAAGTCTACATACATTCAAGAAGAATTACCCACTAAAATTTCAATTAGGTTTTCATGGAGTCCCTAAAACTAGCCATCAGACCCCAAGCGGTCCACAGACCCCAGTTTAAGAACGTCTGGGTGACGCATGGTTTATTGTTTTACCAGGTACATCCAGTGACGTAGGTTAGTGATGTGTATTCGTCGATTTTTTCTTGATAAATTAGCGCCTTGTTCCTGTGTAAACGCACATAAGACGTTCTGAAACATGATTTTGTACAGATCTGTTATTGTAATGCAGGCGCAGCAATTAAGAAAGCAGAACGAACTGTGGTTATTAATTATGTGTGATTTCTCCGAGAAAAAACCTAAATAATCCAAAGTTATTCAACATTAAATAGCATAGCTTAGGGTTTCCCTTGCAAAATCGATACTATAATGACCTAATTGTCGCTACAATGATTTTATAGTTACTGAAAAGTTTTTTTCCGTTGTTCTTTTCAACGATTTTGTATTTCGAAACAGTTTCTATTTAAAATGAAATGTGGTTCATAATTAGAGAATAGTTGGTTCATAAAGATAAGGTATATTTGTAAAGATGCAGCTGGTTTGGAAACCGGCATTTTGTTTGTCGCTGTTTCTTTGTTATGGGAGCTACACTGTTAATGCAGGTGAGATAACTTTACGCGGTCGTTAATATAGAGTTATTTACATTAAATATACAACATATGTTTGTTGGTCATAGTGACATGTTGGTTTTCACAGTCTATACGTATTAGTCTATATTAAAATATACAACTTATATGTGTCTTTATAGTGGCATGTGGTGGAGTGTTGTGCGATGAATACATCAGGTGTTCGATTTCGTTGTTTAGTGATGAGAGCAAGAAAGCGGAGTTTATTTCGATTGTGAACGAATTCCGCAGCAAGAAAACATGCCAGTACAACCGTAAGTTGATATTTTGTTGTACTTTTGGTCCTTTCATGATTTAAACATAATATATTGGGTTTTGCTATTACAATAAAAATGTCAGTTGTTTGTCCTTTTGCATTTAATAATAAATTTTGCGGTAATTGTTTTGTAACCTTATATTTATTAATCAATATATTAACAGATTTAGAGTCAGCGAATCAAACCGAGTTCGTTCAAGATTGCCTTCAGCTTTTCTCCAACGATGAACTTCACCACAAATTATCAGAGAGAGGTTCGTTAATGTTCTATTAAATATATGCTACCATTTAATACAAACCTTATATATGTTTGAATCGCATGTGAAACGTAAACATTTCATCTAAGAATTTTTAGTAAGTTTTTAAGTGATGACCGATGTTTCTTGTATTTTCTTGCAAGTTTTTATTATATTGGCCTTTAAGCTGAATAACTTAAAAGTACAGTGGGTTCAATTAGCTAAGTCATAAAATAAAAATGTAAGTCAAACATTATTTCGCTTGCCACAGCTCACCTGGCAGACTTCCACGGTGCACTAGTGTAAGAGGGGAACACTAAAAAATGTTGCCTAATAAAGCAAGTTGTAGAACAGTGGTCGGCAACCTACGGACCCGCAGTGTAATTTAGCCAGGTCGCCGTCTCTTTGACAAACTAGACACGAGTCCATTTTATAAAAGCATTTTGACTATTTTAACTACGTAAGTGTAAAAAATTTCAATTTCCTTATTTTCTACGTCCAGTTTGTTTACCTTTTGGTGCTGTCTTTTCAACTAGATCAGCGCTTCTTTACCGTTGTACCGTGAAAGGCTGGCAAGTGCGTCGCTGACAAACGAAAAAAGTATTAAAAATATTGGGCATATTTAACATTTTTTATTTTTTATTTTCGGCAATGTAATAACAACTTTCAAGAAATTAAAAAGAAATATTCCGGTATACAAAAAAATCGCGCTCGCTTCGCTCGCCATGTCACCCTTCACTTAAAAAGGTTAACAAACACTTAACTAAATTAACTAGTAATGTTATCGCGTTGTGCTGTAACATAGCATTTAAATTGTAAGTAGTATGATGAAGAAGTGGTGACTCGGATTTTAAACCGAACAAACGCTTTTTTTTACGCCAACACTGCCTCCTTAAATGGAATTAAACAAGTTTTTAAGTGCAAAAAATATTCAAGGCCCGCCTGATTCACAGTTGTTCTAACATCTTAATAACACAATCCTCAGTCAACATTTTGCGCGGCCCGCAGAGATCCCTCAGAGTTTAGTTTTGGCACTCGACTTGCTAAAGGTTGTCCACACCTGATTTAGAACAATAGAGACAATAAAAAGTCAACAAATATGAAACAAATTTTAAGCACTACTATATCAAAAGGAAAATAAAAAAGGGTATTTTTAAGTGTTTAAGCTTCCCAAATCTGTCTAATTGTTAGTTCGATTAAACCAAGTCAAGTAAATCTCATTTTAGGTTAAAAGTCCGTATTTAAGCATGAAATAATAATGCTTTATTTAATAAAAAGCTCACGCCAATATTGGTTATCAGGAAAGATATAAGACGGTTATAAAACACAAGTCGGTCTTATGTTGCAGGGGTCCCAGCTCCCACAAAGAAGTTCTCTTGGTGGAAGCTAACAGTAATGCGCCAGTCGAATGTCGGAGCTTACTGCAAAGAAGTTAATCGACGAGCTGAGCTGCTAAAGATAGAAACATCACAGGAGATGGAGTTGATCAGTTGTTTGGGCAACGGCTTATGGACGGGTGGGTCGTCTTTACCATTTCCTAGTCAAACTGCATAAAACATAATTTTCATGTAATCAACAATTTTTTAATTTAGTTAAGCTGATAAAGCAAAGTCGTTAAATGCATCGTTCTAAAATTCGAAAATACCAACAACAATTGATGGTAAACAACTATAAAATTATGACGTAAATAATAAATTTCTTCTTATCATGATGCCTGGCAATAGAAACGGCGTAATGTTTATTTACCACAAGGGAGTCAAACAGGCTGCCCGCTACATTGTGTGCGGCTCGGGCGTGACGCAACCTACAACACAATTAATTATCTCCATGTTTCATTGGCCTTAGTTTTCTTTGGCCAATGGCAAGTTTTTTATTCTTCAGTGATCTTAAATTTTCTATGCTTCTAGTGCAGGGCGATCTTACTATTATGACGTAACAATTAAATTAATATTAAAGCTCATGTTAATGTTAAAGCACCCTGATCTAATGGTTGGCACTTTCTGCGCTTTATTATAAATCGCTCTTTTTTCCCTTGGCAGCCTAGGTATTTGTTGATGTTGTCTATTGTCGGTCGACATATATTTTGTAGGTGCGCCGCCGAATTGTTTTAGCTCTGTTGGTGTGCCATAAGTGAAAAAAAATTGCGAAGCATTGTTTTAAATTTAGAGCATCCTTTTTACATGGTTTCATTTGGCCCTCAGAACAAATGGTCTTTGAGATTATTATTTAACGCAACGGTCCAAGGCGAATACGAAATAAACATACCAGAGGTAACACGCTCTTCTTCAATTAGACATTCCGGTAAACATTACCGTTTGTATTTAAACAGGGTTAACTTACCAAGGCGGCGACCAGACTTACAACAGGAGTTTGTGGAAGTGGCCTGACGGGTCATCGGTCAACCCTGACCTGTCGTGGGGGTCAGGTCAGGAGGAACCGGCTTGTAGCACTGAGAAATGTCCTTGCGCCTTCGTATTCTCCTCTCTATTCGTCAATAATCACTGTGAAGACTCTCTATATCCCGCGTGTTACATCACCTCTACAGCTGCAGGTAAAACAACAACAACAACATGTCAGCTCGTGGTGGTTCGCTGACAACTAAACTTCCGACTAGAATAAACAACAACACGTAAATGCGATGGGCTATGTGTATAATCATTGTGATATGTCAATGAGCTGATCTGAAAATAGGAAATAACTAAATCCAGTGTAGACAATTACAACATAGTTGTTCATTAGCTTATAGGGAATTTCGCTTCTACTATCTGGTGACATTTTTGCAATCTAACTCGAGTATATTTTCCTAACCGTTAAATTTTTAAAATAAATTACTTCTATAATATTTACTATATTACGTTTGATTAGAAACAACAATTCTTTTATTTTTATTTTAGATCCGGTGCCGCCATCGAATGAGGATAAGATTGAGCAGGTGGTTGACGGTTTAATCAACGGTTCAGTGAGTTTGGGCAAGTTGCTGTCGTTGGAAAGCGATCTCGTAAATATGGCGGCCGAGGCTGGCAATATGTCCATTCACAAAACATTCGGCAAAGTCGTGGTTCTCATCAACGCCTTGGATACGACTGGTGGTCAAGCTGAAACCGGTTTAATCCAGCTGACCAACGCCACTTCCTTCATTTCCACGTTTCCGGCTGAAAACGGCTCCAGTATTGTCGTGGTGGCATTTGAGGTGAGCGTTTACAACACTTCAACATCCAGGTTCCAACAAAATGCTTCCAGCAGTCTCAAGGACCCGACAACTCACTTCGTGGATCTTTATCCGATGGTTTTCACCGGTGTCTCGGGCTACGACGTCACAGCAAACTCCACACTAAATGGTTCCATCTCTCTGTCGAGGAACGTCACTCAAGATAAAGAGAGCGACAAGAGGGTTTGTGAGAAGGCTTCCAGAGAAACCTCCAACACTTCCTCGACAGGTCTCACGCTGGAAAAGGTTCAACTCACATGTGTTTTCATCGAGCAGTCATCTGGGGCCTACTACACCGATGGTTGTCGCACTAGAGTGGACGGGAGCCAGGTCTTGTGCGAATGTGATCACCACACCGTGTTTGCTGTGCTTCTCTCCGTAAAGATGGTCGCCTTAACACAGGACGTCAAGGTAAAAGTGTGATAGCTATTTTCCTTGTGTGTTAAAATGTATATGGATAAATAGGCAATAAAATCCACTAAAGTAGGGCTATATATTTTTTTAAATATTTACACTTTTTTTACAGATTTTCTCCTATGTTTGCGAATCGATTTCCGCCGCGTTCCTCGTCGCCACCATCGTACTCCTGAGCATTCACAAACGCGAGATTAACAGCGACCGTACTCTCATCCAGCTTAACGTCGCCATTGCCCTTACATTGTTGCACGTGGCCAATCTTGTTCATGATGCCGCTGTAAACAACGACACCATGTGCATCATTCTAACGGTCGCCATTCACTACTTCCTTCTTGCTACAGGTAATTAGTGCTTGTTTGAAAATCCTTTTCCGGCCTAATCTACAGCGCAAAATTAACGTGCAAATTTTCTTTAGGTAGCTATCTTGTCATGTGATACGTTTCATTATCATTTAGGCAACTGGTTCATGTTCGATGGAATGCGGATGATAATGGCCTTCAAGTTTCCAGCAAGCTTTCGCGCCCAAGACCCCGAGAAGAGAAACAAAGCGTTTTTGGCGCTGGGATGGTTCGTTCCAGCCCTGATAGTTGGCTCTGCGCTCGCCGTCGGTCTTCTGTATTCGGGAGACTACATAAAGCCCAGCACCCACTACGAAAAATGCCACCAATATCACCAGGTGAAAGAAGGAAAACGATAACTACAAGAGCTGTACAATCGGTTTAAATGCGCGTAAATTTAAATATATAAATAAGGCTACTGCAGAGTCAATATAAATTGGTGTTCAATTTTTATGCCTTTAAACTTGTAGTTTTCCATTCAACAGGGAATGCTGAAATACGCCAGATGCTGGTTGGATCCCGGTACATTGGTGTACATTCTCTCGGTGACTGCCCCGCTCGGTATTGTTCTGCTGGTGAACTTCTTGGCATCTCTCATCGCCGCTTATGCAGCGCTCCCATTCAGGGGAAGGGGGGAGCGGAGACCAGGAGAAGAGATCGAAAATGCAAAGAAGTTCATTTCTTCCTTCTTTTTCGTCATGCTGGTTCTCGGATCGAGCTGGGGTCTTGGATTCTTCACAGGTACAAACTGATTTTAAACATTTGTACAAAGTAATTTTGCACTTTTGTATAAAGTTATTTTGCATGTTTTTATAAAGTTATATTGCATGTTTTTGTAAAGTGATTTTGTATGTTTGTATAAAGTGATTTTACACGTTTGCATTAAGTGAATTTATAAGTTTGTATAAAGCTATATTATATGTTTATAAACCGTGATTTTGCATGTCTATTTGTGGTTAGTGTTGCTTATAGTGTTATGGAAAAATCATCCATATAACGACAATGCAACATCCTGTATAAGCAGCCGCCTTATTGTTGCGACAGGTCTCGGAAATGCAGTGACGTCACTTGTGCTGACGTACATCCACACGTCAATCAACGGGCTGCAGGGAATTGCAATCTTCATCGTCTATTGCATCCGAAACAGTGTGATCGTCAAGAAACTAAAGTGCTGTCAAAACCGCCCACAACCCCCCATTCCTGTGGGGCCGAATCGTCCCAACGCGGCACAAAACACCAGAACCCAGTCTACAAATACTTAACTCTCCCTATAAATAACCGACAATGAAATGACAGTTATTTCTGTAATGGACATTTTTCACATTTTGTAGATGTGAAACTATAAAGCGGCCGACCTGTAAATAAACACACAAGGGCGGATAAAATTTATACAACATCAAAAAGAAAATATTTTTAGAAATGGATTTTTAAATCTGTTTACCGAATTTTTCAACAAATCTAAAACGTTTTAATTTTGTCAAAAAAAAACATTTGAGGTATAAATTTCAAATAGCGAATTTTAATACAAGTTTTATATTTTACCATGCTTCTTTAATTGTTAAATTTTCCGCATTTTTATTTAAATGTGAATTATGATTTTTATTTCGTACACTTTAACTAATATTTTTTGACAGCTTGATAGTGTTGTTTGCTTCTTAAAATATAAACAATAAATTTGACAGACAAAGTTCAAACCACTTAAACTAATTATAATTTTAATGCATATTAGCCTACATCATTGTGTTTATTTTAATGGTTGACTTTTTTACTTTATTGTGTGCTTTTATAATTGCATATTTCCACGTTGATAACCCTTACTTTATGGTTAAATATCGTTTTCTTTGCTTGTGTTAATGTGCTTTCATTTGTTTGGTGATTGGATGTAGGTCGTTGCTTGGGTTTACAATCTAAACCTTGATAATTTACCAAAGCAATAGTTCAACTCAAACTAAACAATATTAGAATGTTGTAACAAAACTTATATAATCGTATATCAAGCAAATTGTGCTCATAACATAATATTTACTGAAAACCTACAATAAACGTCACATATCGAAGCTCAAACTACCAGTTGACAATTTCCAACTATATTTTTTGAGTTCTCGTTTCACAAAATCACTATTACATATAATTTAATGTATATTAACACGAACAGCGATTTAAAATTAAAAGAAAAACTCATTTTAAAACAAATGTCCTCTAGAACGTGATTGTGTTATTTTATTTTATTGAATCTAGTTTTTTTACGTACAGTTGAAAACGTTTCAGTCTATTGCTTGCCGTGTATACATTTTTTGTCTTACTACTCAATTAAATCCGTTCCATTTGAAAGTAACATCGCACCTAATAGTTTCCCCAAATAGCTTAACTGGATATTTACTCGTTTCATTTATTTTTCTTTTTTCCATTACCAATTGCAGTGTTCTCTAAATTGAAATAAGTTAGAAATATTTGCAATTTTTTTTTTGTATACTGGAGTAAAACAACGTTTAATGCACATATTTAATGCGTTGTGATTTTTGTTTTAACCGGTTGTTGTAAATAAAATGTAGTGTGCACAAGTATGGCTGTACATTGTATCAGCTCAGCGTTTCTATATTCGGCGTCTGCGATGTATTTGCGTCACTACCTGTCGGATCGTGAGGCCTTTACTTTACCGAGAAGTGACTCTAAATGCCAACGAATGGAAAAGCACAGCGCTGTACATGTGTACTGACTAATGCGTAGGCCTTGTACATGTTTGTTAAATGATTTCTTAGGAAATTAAGGCACAAGCATTCTTGTATAGCGATGTTTCGAAATTAAAACAGCTTGAACCGAATAACCTTTCCACGCGCTGGAATAGAACGTCATGTTGAAATTTTCGTTGAAACGCTAACTAATAGAAAACCACGGCACTGTACATGTGTATGGACTAATGCGTAGCCTTTTACATGTTTGTTAATAGGTTTCTTGTTGAATTAAAGCACAAGAATTCTTAATCAACGTAATTTCTAAGATTATAACAGCCAGTATCAAATAATGTCACATAAAGGTACAATGTCATGTTAATGTTTTGTTGATGGGTAAACAATCATCCTAGTTCTAAACAAATATAACCTAACCAGGAAAATATCTTTGTTATTCCAAGCGATCGTTTGTGAACTAGAACTTAAGAAGTTGGTAGATCTCAATTTAGTTCCCAACCTGGGGTTGCGACCCCCTATACCAGAGTGGCTTAACCGTTAAAGCGTATTTTGTTTAATTAATAACCATTTAAATACAATTTGTGTTGTCATAACATTATGTTTTATTTTTACGTAAATATAAATCTTATCGCCTTTAGAAAGGCACTGAACATTATTGCGTAACGAGGCATGGAAAACGGCACCACGGTAAAAAGGGTCCTAGGGGATCGCAGTTTTTTTGGAGGGTCGCCTTTGCCATTTGTTGGACTAAAAATTGACAAGAGAAAAAACAATGTAAACTTCAGCAGTAAAAAATGTGCTGTCCTATAAAAATCGTAGTGTGACGAAAGGAGGTTTAAACTGTTCAGGTAGTTGCAATTACCTTTGTCGTAAATTCGGACATTTTAGCCACAGTTTTAAATCAGTCCAATGTGATTATTTTGCCAATTTGAATGTGTTTTTAATTGACTTTGGTTGATGCATCATACATATAGATACTGTGCGTTCAGTGGTGGGACTCAGCCGGTTCGCACCGGTTCTATAGGAACCGTCTTACAAAAGTTTATGAGGTTAGCGAACCGGTTACCATGACCGGGTACTGTCAATGGATTTTCGCATATTATCTAATACAGTGTTTCTTAAACTGGTGAATGGTTCACCCCAGGGTGAATCAAATTTTTGCAGGGGTGAACCAACCAGAAGGGGTGAATAAGAGTGAACCGCAGAAATGGATGATAGCTCTGCAGTAAATCGACTCACTGTCAGAACGGTGTTTAAATTTGAACACCAAAACGGTCTATACACGTTTAAAATCTAAACACTTAAACACCTAATTTAAACACCTTCGTGTTTAATTTTAGTTTTGGTGTTTAAATTATAAACACCTGAACGATTTTATGTTAAACACCTGATATTTTGACGTGTTTAACAACGATTATTGCGTGATTTTAAGCACAATTGACGAATTTAAACATGTTTACGATTAAACACTTCATATTTTAACACGTCAATTATTAGACATGTTAAATTCGATACATTCTTGTAAAGTAAGAGCTCAAGCCATTTATGTTGATGAGGGTATTGGTATTTTTAAGCACTAATGTGCAGTTGTCTTATGTACGATTTCGTCAAATATTTAACTATACAAGTTTGCATGTATAATCTTAACAGATCACAATAAACGAAATGACTTAATTCATGGTTTCACTTAACATCTGTACGGCTTATTAGGCGTCATTTTATTTTTAAATATAATGACAATCATGAAAATACGGGTTTGTGTTCTTGACGTGCCATTAAATCCAATATTTGATTTCATTATGTAGCTTGCGAATAACTTTGTACCACCAAAGTAAAAAAGCGAAGCTGTGCGATCTTGGGCCGCCATGACCTACTTAAATTGCGCCAGCAATAACATACGCGTGACGAAAGCAATCTTTGGAAAGGATTTTTTCTAGGGCAAAGCTGTATCGCCGTGAAGCTTATATATTTTTCAAGCTTATATTGTTCAACGTATGACGAATAGTAAGAATTATTTATTAAATGTTTGACGATATATTTTAACTATTTATAGTAAAATTTGTTTTGTTATAAAACAAGTTTTTATCATATTGTATATATATAGTACATTCAATAGATCAACTCATGATTGAAATTATTTGAAATTGATTCGGTCCGATGAACATCAACAAAGCATATCCACTGGTCTGTGACTTTGACCAACGCGGGAATTCAAAATGTTGAAAAGAAGTTTGGCTTTTAACCAGTAAAGTTATACATTACAGTTAAAGACGGTTTTGCGTACTTTGGCTTTCGAGTTACTTAGATTGATTTTAAACGAATACTAATGTGTATAGTGGTGATTTATATATATATTATTTATATTAATTTGCTTTTTGATAAATGTGTAGTGATAATGTTTTATTAGCTGTGCAAGACGCTTGAAGACGGGCAGGTCTAGAGTGTGAAATTTATGTTAAAAAGAAGTTTTCCAAGCGAAAACGAAATGTCTGAAATTGGATTTTTGTTTCAGAATTTTAGGTATTTCATTAATAAATCCAAAAGCAATGAAAGTTGTGAAAGACTTTAGTTTGGTGCCATACACATGTAGACATGAAAATATTCAACGAAACAGGTTTGTAAGCTATTTCTTGTCTGAAGTAGAACTTTAATTTTTCTGTTAAACAATCAAGTATGCTGTTATTAAATCATTATTATTAAAGGTATTTAGATTACACTGCTTTGTTTTAGGGCAATCAATGACAGCAAACCATTTGCTCTTTTCAACTTCAAAAAAACTTGGTTCACAGGAGATTAGGTTAAAAATGTAAGTAAATTTTACTTACATGTTTTACATTAATATAGTTTATTCCCATTTGGCTTTTATTTTGTTAGTAGCAGCCAGAAAATTAATTTTTTGTATCTCTGTAAAATTTCTGAAGTACTTTAATATGTGTTTTAGTTTTAATTTATTATTTCCATTGTTTAAATCTTACATTGAAGCTTTAAATCTAAAATTTAATCTGTAGTACTTTTGGTGTGCTACTGACGCTTTAATAAAACGGTATATATAGTTTACATAATTAAAGTTTTTATTTATTTACAGGAATTTTAACTGCAGTGTAAGATGGTAAAATAAAAGTCTGTGACAAAGTTCAAGTGGAAAACAACAAAAGAGTATAAATCTACTAAACTTGATACACACGGTAAACAAACTCAAATTTTCTTATTCTCAAGTTCATCTATAGAGCTTTAAAATTTGTGGTAAATACATATAATTGAATAGATATTTAATTTATGTGTTGTGTTCCATAACTTGTGTATAATGTTTGGTCTGCATGTCCCAGTAATGGGCGACTTTTTCGGGTCAGATTGTGTATCACTAGAATATATGTGTATCACTAGTTTAAGCAATTATTTTAAATAAAACATAATGGCCAATACAATATTCTGGCTCACATATTTACTTTTTATCTCAAATTATTTAATGATTTAATTGGGTTTTCATAGTAGGGTGAACCTTTTTTTTGAATTTTAGTGGGTCATGAAGATATTAATACAATAAAAATGAACTTGTTTTGTAATCATTGCGCTGTCTTTAGGTTACAGTGTAACACAAATAATACATTTTCTAACGCCATGCTCAAAGAGTATACATAGCCACCAAACCTAGTACATGTCATAATAATATGCTTTTGTAGTGATTGGTGACAAACTAAAACATATTTTTATGACATGACATGTAGTGGTTGTGGATAACTTGACAAAATTTACTATGAGCAAATGAATAAAGAGTTGTTCAGTGATAGTGTATAATTTAATCACTGCAGTGTATTATATTGATCTAAATTTTATTTGTTAGGCAGCCATGCTCAACTCGTCTTCTAAAAAGAAAAGCTCTTCGAGGCCTTTATTGGGCAAACCTTTGGGGTGGACGGCACAGCAGCTTTTCTGCATTGGTATATTAGTGGATGGAATGGACATTATAAATTTGTGGAAGAACAACACTTGTTGAAAAAATTGTTAAATTATATTTCATTGATATTCGAAGCTGTTAATAATATACACGGGATTTAAGTCATCCATCATCCTGTTGCTCTGTGTTTTAATATGTTTTTAAACAATGTACGAAAGGCCCCACCTTGAAAATTTGCCAAATATAGCAATTATAAATATTAAAAAAAGGTTTTCAAATTTGTAAAATATCTTCTTTTTCTGTGTTTTTCTTTTTATCACATACGCATGCATTTTTGTTTTTATAAACACCTGCATTGTATTAAACATGCGATATTTATATTATTACTCGTTTTGTTTGGTATAATAAAATTGTATACCTCATAATATATTGTGAAATTTGTTTGGAAACACTGAATGCTAGCATTAAACACCTGGCAGAATAAACGGCAAAAGTCTAAACACCTGGAATTTAAACATGTTTAATTTTAAACGTGCTGACATTTCGCCCCTTTCAGGTGTTTAATTTTGGTGTTTAATCGAATGACAGTGATACTGAACTGTTGTGAGTGTATAAGTACAAAAATTTGGGGACTGTGTTTGTGCTTTTGTAGCTTTATATTTTGAGATTTGAGAAATTGTAGATATACAATGGTAAAACTTAGCTTGAGTTAATCATGTGCAATGGCCAAGCTCGCACGTAACACTTATGTTTTATAATAATAGTAATTCTACACCCTGTCTATAATGGCCGACGGAAGTAAATTAAATTGCAATGATAGGTATTAAACTCAATGTATTTCTAACTTACGTGTTGAATGCATGCATTAAATACAGTCTTGTAAGCAAAAATATTTACAACGCACAAAAAATCGTCAATTTAATTTTGTTTTTTTGTTGCTTTTCGTACTTGCCTAAATACAAATATGCCTAAATAGCGCATAATTTCACACTGCATGTCCGTACCCCCTGCTTTGGTGCTTCGTACCACCAAGGGGTTCATGTACCCCTGGTTAAGAACCCCTGTCCCACACGAATCAACTTGCGCTATTCCTATCGAATGATGTCGGATCGAATCAATTAACTTAAGTTTTATTATTCTCAAATTAATTGCCTTTGTAAACAATTAAACCAGACTGATAAACCACGAAATGTAAAATCTTGGACGTTTGTGGTAATCTGTTGTACATAAGTGTTTTATCGCTTCCTATACGATAAATAAATAAACGTTACTAGAAAGATTTCGCAATTAGAACTGCAAATTGTTGCTAGGCAAAAAACATTCGTTTTACAATCGCTCGCTCATATATACGCTTGTAGCCATCACAAGTATTAGGTACTAAGTTGTTTTTTTTATTGTACTTAACAATATTCGTCCAGCTAAGAAGATGAGTTTCTTTTAAACAACTTCTTTAAAACGAATTAAAGCTCAATCCGGATCAAACTGAATCCGATTTAGGTGCATGTAAACAATTTTAAATACAAAGAGCTAGTTAGAAACCAAGCTTAATATTTAATATTACAGGAGTCTCCAGCCTATTGCTCCACTCTAATAGAACTGTGTGTTGCTGTTCCTGATCATGGTAGCCGAGGATGAGTTAGGTAGGACTTCTTAATCCGACGCGCGCATGCGCATTTTTAAATTCGAAAATAGGGCCACAAACTGTAAATTGTAGAAAAGGCATCGACATTACATAAAAAAAGATTATTGTTTGCAAAGTAAACTGTAATTATTCTTATTATTTTGTCACAAATTTCATCGTAGTTTTAAGGATTTCTAGAATGTTTTAGTTGTGCTTCTCCATATTTTGTTTTTTATATTTGTATCAGGTTAACATAAAGCGAATAAACTTAAAATTTGGATATGTTTAATAAACCTTTTTTAGATTTCGCTAGATGGCGCTAAAGTTCAAACTGTTCTAAATACGTCGTCGTGATTGCTGGACAGTGATTGGTCGGATAGAAGCTTGGTGACTTTTGAAAACAATTTGAGAAATTCTCGTGTTTTTATGAATAATGAATAAGTTTTCTCGCGCGGATGCCGCTCAAGAACGACATTGCAAGTTTCCGTCAAAAACTTTAATACCAAAGATCAAACAGATGAATATGTCAGGGCAAGACCCGTTTAGAGTCGTTGAGTGGAAAGTTCAAGCTTTTCTAACACCGCTTGTGCCTTGGCTGCCCATTTGCAAACCGCCTGTGTTTGTGTGAAATCACTACACAGCTCCAATCAAAGCCGAGTAATAAGTCACCTGGGACTGAGCTTCTTCAGATAGGCGCCAGAGTTCCACAGAAAGTACATGAAATAACATGAAATAAGCCACAAAGCATTAAAATACAAGAATCATTTTCTCGTCACTAGTAAGAAGTTTCTTGGCTTTCTACTAACAAACGTATGATATTTATAAAAACCTAAATTTATAGGCGTATACCCCTTCAACGATTACAGCAAAATGTGCCGCGCAATATTTTCGGTTTTATTTTGACATTTTAAACTTTGTGGCGGTGGTCGGAAGTAGTAAATGAGTAGTAAATGTTTAGTTATTTTAGATTAGTTATGCTACCCCAAAAAACATGTTTACCTCGAAAAAATCAGGATTCTACTGAACTTGGTAAAAACATCCACAGGGAGCTTGTTATTCAAACACCGGAGTTAGAAATAGCCCTGCATGGTAGAAATACAGAATGAACCAGGAGTTTGACTTATAACAGGGGTAATTTATGGGGGTCACGGCCTGTAGAATCCCCTCGAATTCACCCGGCGCTAATAGCTTAATGTGGGGGGTTCATAATGTTTTTATCGTGCACCCCTACTACACCTTTGGTTCGCGTGTACCAGGGTCGCATTAAAGTTTCAGAGATAACGTCATAAGACAAGTAGAATTGATTTGTCTGGTAAAACTCATGCTTAAATACGACATAAAATAGGTCTACATACATTCAAAAAAGGCCAGAGCGTATTTTTTCAATTAAACTCATTTTGTTAAAGAATGCAATTCATTTTAAATTATCTACTAAAATTCCGGTTTTCATGGAGTCCCTAAAACTAGCCATCAGACCCCAAGCGGTCCACAGACCCCAGTTTAAGAACCTCTGGGTGAACCCATTGTTTATTGTTTTACCAAGTACATCCAGCGATGTATATTTGTCGATTTTTTCTCTATAAATTGGCGCCTTATTTCTGTGTGAACGCACATAAGACGTTCGGAAACATAATTTGTATTCAGATATGTTATTGTAATGCAGGCGCAGCAATTCAGAAAGCAGAACAGACAGTGGTTATGATTATGTGTGGTTTCTCTGAGAACATGAATAAAAAAACCCATAAATAATCCAAAGGTTTTCTTACATTAAAAGGCCTTGTTTAGGGTTTAAGGTTTCCGTTGGAATATTTACAACTAAAATGACTTAAGTGCCACTACAATCTTTCCTAACTACTGAAAAAGTTGTTTTCGCCGACATTGTTGTTCTTTTTAACGATTTTGTATTGCGAAACAGTTTGTATTTAAAATTAAGTGTCGTGTATAATTAGCGGCTAGTTGGTGTATAAAGATAAGGTGTATTCGTAAAGATGCAGCTGGTTTGGAAACTGGCATTTTGTTTGTCGCTGTTTCTTTGTTATGGGAGCTACACTGTTAATGCAGGTGAGATAACTTTACTCAGTGGAGGATAAGTAGTTTATATTATTTGCACAACTTATATATGTTGGTCATAGTGACATGTGGCTTTGCACAGTGTATACATAGTAGTCTATATTAAATATACAACTTATATGTGTCTTTACAGTGGCATGTGGTGGAGTGTTGTGCGATGAATACATCAATTGTTCGGCTTCGTTGTATAATGGCAGCAAGAAAGTGGAGTTTACTTCGATTGTCAACAATTTCCGCAACAAAACCACATGCCAGTATAAACGTAAGTTGATATTTTGTTGTACTTTTGATCATTATATAAGATTTAAACATGATATATTGGGCTTTAATATAATAAAAATTGTCAGTTGTTTCTCCTTTTGCATTAAACGATAAATTCTGCAATTATGGTAATTGTTTTGTAACCTTTTTAATATTTACTATTTCAATTATAACAGATTTAGAGTCAGCGAATCAAACCGAGTTCGTCCAAGATTGCCTTCAGCTTTTCTCCAACGATGAACTTCACTACAAATTATCAGAGAGAGGTTCGTTAATGTTCTATTCAAAATATGCCACCATTTCAAACAAACTCTATATATGTTTGACTCGCATGTCAAAAGTAAACATTACATCTAAGATTTTTTTCTAGTGATGACCAGTGTTTCTTGTAACTTTCTTGCTTTTAATAATATTGGCCTTATAGCTGAATTATCTTAAAAGCACTGTGGGTTCAACAAGCTTAGTCGTAAAATAAAATAAAAAAATGATAAAAATATATGTCGAATATTTTTTCACTGGCCGGCTAACCTGTCAGCCTTCCACGGTGAAGTGGTGTAAAGAAACACAAAAAATATTACCTTATAACGTACATTTTAGATCAGTGGTCGGCAACCTACGGCCCGCCAATGTAATTCATCCGGCGAGCCGCCTCTTTGACAAACTAGACACACGCGTCTATTTTGAATTATACATTTTGACTATTTTAACATAAGTGCAAAAAATTTTCTAATCTTTCTACATCAGGTTAGTTTATGTTTCTTTGTCGCTGACAAACGGAAAACGTATTTAAAAATATTGGACAAATATTTCACATTTTGTGCGGCCGGTAAAGACCTTTCTGAGTTTGGTTTTGGCACTCGACTATAAAAAGGTTACCCACACCTGATTTAGGAGAATAGAGACAATAAAAAGTACAGCAGATATGGTACATATGTTAGACCCTTTCTTGGTCATTATAAGCACTGCTATATCAAAAGGAAAATATACAAGACTATTTTCCCAAATGTAACGTCTAAATTGTTAGTTGGATTAAACAAAGGCTAGGAAATCTCATTTAAGGTTCATTAATTTCGCTTAAAAGTCTGTATTTAAAGCATATAATAAAAATGCTTCAATAAATAAAAGGCCCACTCCATGTTTTTGGCTAACAGGAAATATATAGAAAAGTTATCAAACACGAGTCGGTATTACATTACAGGTGTCCCAGCTCCCACAAAGAAGTTTTATTGGTTGAATGCAACAGAACTGACCCAACCGAAAGCTAAAGCTTACTGCAAAGAAGTTGATCCACGAGCTGAGCTGCTAAAGATAGAAACATCACAAGAGATACATTTGGCCAATTGTTTAAACAGCAGTGTCTTATGGACGGGTGAGTCGTCGTTACCATTTCCTAATCAACTGCATAAAACATAATATTAATGTACTAAAAAATTATCTAGCTGATAAAGCAAAGTTGTAAAATGCACCGTTCTAAAAGTCGTACAATACCTGCAACAACTGACGGTAAACTATTACAAAAGTATGACGTAAATAACCAAAGTCCCTCTTATGCCGCAATAGTGTGTGGCAATAGAAACCCCAAAATGTATATTTATTGCGAGGGAGTCAAACAGGCGGCCCGTTGCAATTTTTGTGGCTCGGGCGTAACCCAACCTACAAAAGAATTGTTTATCTTTCCATGTTTCATTGGGTTCAGATTTGTTCTCTTTCAATTTTCCATGCATCTAGTGGACGGCGGTCCCACTATTATGATTTTACAATTAAATTAATATTAAAGCTCCTGTTAATATTTAAGCACCCTGGTCTTTTAATTGACAATTACAAAATATAAATAACAGAGGTGACACAAATTTAATCAGTTCGAAATTTCGTTAAACATTACCGTTTGTGTTTAAACAGGGTTAACCTACCAAGGCGGCAACCAGACTTACAACAGGAGTTTGTGGAAGTGGCCTGACGGGTCATCGGTCAACCCTGACCTGGCGTGGAAAACAGGCCGGGAGAAAGTAGCTGGTGAAAGGAAGACATATACTTGCGCCGTCCTAGTAACCATTGAATTTTTCAATCTTCCTTGTAGGCCTTTATGGGATCGATATTCACTGTGTTACATCGACTCTACAGCTGCAGGTAAAACAACAACAATGTCAGCTCGTGGTGGTTCACTGACAACTTAACTTCCGACTAGAATAAACAATAACACGTGAATGCGATGGGCTATGTGTATAATAATTGTGATATGTCACTGAGCTGATCCGACAATAGAAAATAACGATGTTTAGTGTAGAAAATTACAACATGGTCGTTCATTAGCTTACACTACAGGGGTGTCCAACTCAAACAGGCCGACGTGCCAATTAATATCTTAGAACATCTTCCCGTGCCAAAGTTTAGTAGGCCTAACTATTTACTTACCATTCATAATTGACCAAAACTGATTCTTTACAAACGTTTGTTTGCAGCCAAATTATGAAGATTGGCCTTAAGCTGTGTAATAGAAATTACTGCATCTAAGTGTTCATCAGTGAGCTGATATTTGCTTCGTCACACCAAGCTAAACAATTATGTGAATGCTAGTATCCACTACAGTATTGTAGTGACCATTTTTCACATCTCACTCGAGTATTTTTCCCGAACAGTTAACATTTTGTTTTCCTACAATCATTTAGAAGGAAAATAAGTTACTTATATAATATTTACGATATTACGTTTTACTAGACATAATAATTTATTTGCAGAATTTCCAGATCCGGTCCCGCCATCGACTGAGGATAAGATTGAGCAGGAGGTTGACGGTTTAATCAACGGTTCAGTGAGTTTGGGCAAATTGCTGTCAGCAGAAAGCGATCTCGTAAATATGGCGGCCGAGGCTGGCAATATTTCCATTCACAAAACATTCGGCAAAGTCGTGGTTCTCATCAACTCCTTGGATACAACTGCTGGTCAAGCTGAAACCGGTTTAATCCAGCTGACCAACGCCACTTCCTTTAGTTCCACGTTCCAGGCTGAAAACGGCTCCAATGTTGTCGTGGTGGCATTTGAGGTGAGTGTTTACAACACTTCAGCATCCAGGTTCAAACAAAATGCTTCCAGCAGTCTCAAGGACCCGACAACTTACTTCGTGGATCTTTATCCGATGATTTTCACCGGTGTCTCGGGCTACGACGTCACAACAAACTCCACACTAAAAGGTTCCATCTCTCTGTCGAGGAGCGTTGCGCAAGACGAAGAGAGCGACAAGAGGGTTTGTGAGAAGGTTTCCAGAAAAACCTCCAACACTTCCTCGACAGGTCTCACGCTGGATAAGGTTCAACTCACGTGTGTTTTCATCGAGCAGTCATCTGGAGCCTACTCCACCACTGGTTGTCGCACTAGAGTGGACGGGCGCCAGGTCTTGTGCGAATTTGATCACCACACCATGTTTGCTGTGCTTCTCTCCGTGAAGATGGTCGCCTTGACACAGGACGTCAAGGTAAAAGTATTTTAGTTATTTTTCTTGCGTGTTAAAAAGTATATGAATAAAGTATAAAAAAAAACGATAAAAAACATTAATGTACGGCTGTATTTTTTACCAACTGCTTTTACAATTTTGTTTTTTACAGATTTTCTCGTACGTTTGCGAATCGATTTCGGTCGTGTTCCTCGTCGCCACCATCGTACTCCTGAGCATTCACCAACGCGAGATCAGCAGCGACCGTACTCTCATCCAGCTTAACGTCGCCATCGCCCTTACATTGTTGCACGTGGCCAATCTTGTTCATGATGCCGCTGTAAAAAACGACACCATGTGCCTCATTCTAACGGCCGCCATTCACTACTTCCTTCTTGCTACAGGTAATTAATGCTTGTTTTAAAATCCTTTTCCGGCCTATTCTACAGCAAATATTAATGCGCTTTCGAAAAATGTCTTATGGTAGTTATCTTGTTATGTGCCATGAAAAAAGCATGAAAATATCATTATTTTAAACAAAACCTTTAACGCAAACACCTAAAACACCCGAACGTTTCATTATCATTTAGGCAACTGGTTCATGTTCGATGGAATCCGGATGATAATGGCCTTCAAGTTTCCAGCAAGCTTTCGCGCCCAAGACCCCGAGAAGAGAAACAGAGCGTTCTTGGCGCTGGGATGGTTCGTTCCAGCCCTGATAGTTGGCTCGGCGCTCGCAGTCGGTCTGCTGTATTCGGGAGACTACATAAAGCCCAGTAGCCACTACGAAAAATGCCACCAATATCAACAGGTAAGGAATCAAGGAATGGAATAACTACAAAAGTTGTATAGTCATTTAAAACTGTGCGTAGGTATAAATAGATAAATTACTACAGAATTAGTATAAACCGATCCAAACTAAATATGTAAAAAAGAAGATATCTCCTCGTCCTAAAGCACGTTAATGACGACAATGACTTCGAATGCAATATACTTTAGACTTTCTTGTCTCCGTCAAAATCAGTCACTATATTGGTTCTAGTTTATAAAAGAGAAATATATTTTGCCAATCACGGCATCATCAGTCTCTAAAATACGAATACAAAATAATGTAAACACGTAAACTAGGTGGTAGAAAAAGTCATAGGAAAATAATCATAGAACCAAGAGCAACAAACTACGCGACCAGGTTAAAAATATATAAGATAAAGTTATAGGAATAGGCCATAGTGCTATAGAAAACCAGATCATCCTGCTACCCAAGTCTTGGGAAAAACAACAACCAGCTGTGTGGGTAAAGCGAAAAGAAAAAATGAAAAAAAGGGTGGCAAGAGGTGACAACAAAGAAGATAAGGCAAACGGTATAGGCCCTTTGCAGTTAAACCGGTGTTTAATTTTTATGCCTTTAAACTTATAATGTTCCACTTTATAGGGAATGCTGAAATACGCCAGATGCTGGTTGGATCCCAGTACATTGGTGTACATTCTCTTGGTGACTGCCCCGCTCGGTATTGTTCTGCTGGTGAACTTCTTGGCATCTCTCATCGCCGCTTATGCAGCGCTCCCATTCAGGGGAAGGGAGGAGAGGAGACAAGGAGAAGAGATGGAAAATGCGAAGAAGTTCATTTCTTCCTTCGCCTTCGTCATGCTGGTTCTCGGATCGAGCTGGGGTCTTGGATTCTTTACAGGTACAAAGTGATTATGCACGTTTGTACAAAATGATTGTGTACGTATGTATAAAGAGATTTGCACGTTTGTATAAAGTAATTTTGAACGTTTGTATAATTAGATTTTACGTGTTTGTATAAAGTGAATTTGCACGTTTGTTTTAAGATATATTATATGCTTATATAAAGTGATTTTGCATGCCTATTTCTTATGAGTGTTGCTTATAGTGTTATGGAAAACCATCCTCATAACGACAACGCAACATCCTGTATAAGCAGCCGCCTTATTGTTGCGACAGGTCTCGGAAATGCAGTGACGTCACTTGTGATGACGTACATCCACACGTCAATCAACGGGCTGCAGGGAATTGCAATCTTCATCGTCTATTGCATCCGAAACAGCGTGATCGTCAAGAAACTGAAGTGCTGTCAAAACCGCCCACAACCCCCCGTTCCTGTGGGGCCGAATCGTCCCAACGCGGCACAAAATGCCAGAACCCAGTCTACAAATACTTAACTCTCCCTATAAATACCTAACAATGAAAGGACAATTATTTTTATAATGAGCAATTCATTTACATTTAGTGAATCTGATTTCACAAACGGTATGTAATTCAGCGGCTGGAAGGTTTTTCCTAAATTTGTCTACAAATCTAAAACGTTTGTGATTTTGTCAAAAAGAAATCATTTTAGGTTTAACTTTTCAACAGCAATTTTTATGCATGTTAATATATATTACGTTGTTTCTTTAAGTGTTACATTTTCCGCATCTTTATTTTATAGCTTTTCGTTATTTTTATAGCTTTTTTTTTCGATTTATGCTTTTTGTTTTGTTACTTTACATTTTTAAAAGTTAAAAAGTAAATTTTTTTTTTTTTTTTTTAACATTTTTAACAGCTCTATCGTGTTGTTTGGTTCTTGAAATTAAATGAATAAATTATTATCAACAGACAAAACTCAAATTAACTTAAAAAAAACGAAATTGTGATTTTAATGCATATTAACTAACATTATTGTGTTTATTTTAATGGTTGACTTTTTACTTGTATTGTGTTTTATTAATTGCATTTTTGAACATCTTAAATTATGGTTAAATATCGTTTTTCTTGCTTGTGTTATTGTGATTTTATTTGTTTGTTGATTGGCTTTAGGTCGTTGTTTGGGTTTCCAACCTAAACCTTGATAATATAATGTTTTCAAAAAAATAGTTTTATTCAAACTAAGTAATATAATACAAAGGTGGTAACAACACTTAAATATGCTAATATCAAGCAAACTAATCTCACAATATAACATTTAACTGAAAACTTTAGAATAAAGGTCACATATCGAAACTCAAACTACCAAAAGGAGAACAATTTTTAAGGATATTTACACAAAGCCACTGCTGGATATAATTTGATGAATATTTTCTCGAACAGCAATTCGAAATTTAAACTAAAAACTTATGATAATATTTCTTCGCGAACGTGAAAGTGTTTTTTTCCTTTTCTTTCGCGACCGTGAAATTTGATTTTATTAAATCTTGTTTTTTTGACGTACAGTTAAAACACGTTTGAGTCTATTGCTTGTCGTGTATACATTTGTTTTACAAACGACCTCTTACTTCTCTATATAAAACGTTACATTTAAAATTGATATTGCACCTAATAGTTTCTCTTACTACATTCACTATAGGTATTTATTTATTTCCTTATTTTTCCATTGCTAATTGCACAGTTCTCTAAATTAAAAAAAGTTAGAAATATTTTTACCTTCTTTTCTGAAAACTGGAGTAAAATAACATTAATGCACAGATGTAATGCATTGTGATTTTTGTTTATTGAACCGATTGTTGTAAATAAAATGTAGTGTGCACAGTCATGGCTGTACATTGTATCAGCTCAGCGTTTCTATATTCGGCGTCTGCGATGTATTTGCGTCACTACCTGTCGGATCGCGAGGCCTTTACTTTACCGAGAAGTGACTCTAAATGCCAACGAATGGAAAATCACAGCACTGGATATGTGATGAATAATGCATATAATGCAAATTTTAAACAGATTGTATTAGCGCGGTAAAATAAAATGTCATGCTTGAATGGAAAAACACAGCACTGTACATATGTATTGACTAATGCATAGGCCTTTTACAAATTTTTAATAGATTTCTTGTGAAATAAAGCACAAACATTCTTGATGAACGTTACTTAAAACAGATTAGGTCTTTCATCGGGATGGCAAACCACTGACCCACGGGTCACGAAGTTGTCGCCACATATTGTTAATGACCCTCTTGTCTCTCTAGAAATACCGAAATGTTATCAATCATTTTTAAGAAAGGATAAATGTAAAAAAACAATCCCTCGTTAGATAACACTATACTGTTTAAAGGGCGAAAATCAGACAAATAGAAGCATTTTATTTATCTCTGTAGTAGTGTGGCTTTCCTTTAAGGCAAACTACAAGAGCTCGCAGACTTGCAATTCTGAAAACCCTGGTTAAACCATGCTGAAAAGCATTTTGCTTAACTCCTGTAATCCCATAAAAAATGCCAAGGCATTAGTTAACCATTTGGGTTTTTAATATTTGTGGGAACCGAATTTGAAAATGGTCAAAAAACCTTGAATTATTAACCCAGACAATAACACTTAAAACGACGCATCAGCAAAGTTTCGCTTAAATTAGCAGATATTTAAATAAATGACCCACTTGTGCATTTTGTAAGGATTAAGGTCGTGTTAGTGACCCGCGCGATGAAAAGGTTCGCCATCCCTGGGCTATATCAAATAACCTTAACGCGGTAAAATATAATGTCATGATCGCTTGTGTTTTTGTTTAAATGTCAATGAATGGAAAATATAAAAGACGTCTTACTTCAAAATAAAACGTTCCATTTGAAAGTAACATCGCACTTAATAGTTTCTCGAATTACATTTACTGGGGGTTTATTGATTTCATTTCTTTTTCCATTTTCCATTACTAATTGTAGTGTTCTCTAAATTAAAATAAGTAGGACATATTTGTACTTTATTTTTATAAACTGGAGTAAAATAACGTTAATGCACAGATGTAATGCATTGTGATTTTTGTTTATTAAACCGATTGTTGTAAATAAAGTGTAATGTGCACGTTCATCGCTGTACATTGTATCAGCTCAGCGTTTCTATATTCGGCGTCTGCGATGTATTTGCGTCACTACCTGTCGGATCGTGAGGCCTTTCCCGAGAAGTGACTCTAAATGCCAACGAACGGAAAAGCACAGCACTGTACATATGTATTGACTAATGCGTAGACCTTTTACATATTTGTTAAATGATTTCTTATAAATTAAAGCACAAGCTTTGTTGATTAACGCAATTTTAAATTTAAAACGGATTATATCAAATAACCTTTTCAACCCGCTAAAATATAACGTGACGCTAATGTTTTCGTTGAAATGCCAACGAATGGAAAAATACAGCACTTTGCACACGTATCGACTAATGCGTAGTCCTTTCACATTTTTGTTAAAGGATTTCTTGTAAAATAAATCACTGTTATTAGGCTCCTATTAACGCAATTTCCAAATTTATAACAGCTTGTACAGAATAATCTTTCCAACGCACTAAAATAAACTATCATGCTTGTGTTCTCGTTTGAACGCCAACGAATGAAAAATCACGGCACTGTGCATATGTATTGACTAATGTATAGGTCTTTACATATTTTTAAACGGTTTCTTGTGAAATTAAAGCACAAACATTATTAATAAATGTAATTTGTAAATCTCTAATAGAACCATTATAAATATAACCAAGAAATTAATGTTATTACTCCAAGCGATCGTTTGTGAATTGGAATTTAAAATATTGATAGATCTAATTCAACTTTGACCTTAACCCTTTAAACCGGTAGTTCCCAACCTGGGATCGCGACCCTATAGATCAGCGTTTCTCGACCGTGGCCCTCGGTCCCCAGGGGGCATTAAGCAGTCTTCAGGGGAACACGCATATTTTATTTAATTTATTAGCCATTTAAACACAAATGCTTTGTTTCTTTAACGTTATGTGAACAACAGTGTTAAGAGTCTACGGAAGGGGTACGACTCATGGAATGTTGAAAACCACGTTGTAGTGGGTTTAGGGTAATGCGTAATGTTTGTGGAATATTATAAGTTCCCCGTGAATCCTTATATATGATTCCTAAAATCGATCCAACACTACTTAATTTACCAGTCCGCTTAATTAGCACTCACATGACCGCACCTTGTAACTCGTCAAAACTCGGCTGACGAACAAGTTAAACGGGATTCCAGCCAAAATAGAAACAACATTAACGTATGAATATAACGGAATAAGACTAAAATAGCACTAATACCTAATGGTCGTAGTGCCATTTAAATCGGTATAAATCCTAAATCTGTCAGAATAAGACCTAAACAACACTTTAACTAACCCCAAACCCCACCCCTAAGTACATAACTAACTCCCCTTATAATTTTAACCGTAACCCAATTTCCAACCCACCCATTAGCCCCCAATATCCTCAAACAGGGCCACAAATCCGGTACCAAACTAGCGGCGCCCTAACGGCGCCATTCAAACTCGGGTGCCCATGCGTCGACGCCAAAACGACCGATGCCAGACCGGTGGCCCTCGATCGTCCCATACCCTCTTCCTACAGTTTAAGGCGTTATTTTAGCCATTTAGGCCTTGAATCGATGAAATTAAAACGTAATCCGGCAGATTCGTGTCTTATTTAGAAGATCAAGTTCCTATGTGGCGTGATTTTTGCTGCGTATTTGACTTTATTATGTCGTTGGTCTTAATACCATAGTTTTATATATATGTTTTTGGTTTAGGTATTGTTGCTTTGTAGGTCTTAGTGTGTGTTCCCCTTAAACGCAAGGCCACGAGAGAGAGAGAGAGAGAGAGAGAGAGAGAGAGAGAGAGAGAGAGAGAGAGAGGGAGAAAGAAGAAAAGGCACTGAATATCATTGCGTAACGAGGAATTGAAAAAGGCACAACGGCGAGACAAAATACAACGACAAGGTATTATTTAATTATGTGGTTATAATTGACTTTGTTTTTTTGTAACATGCACAGATATCATGAGTCCTGTTTTCAGGATGACTTGCCCCCTTAGGAAATTTTAATAGCACTCCTACATAAAATGTAGTTTGTTTGTTTTTTTCGTCATGAACTGAAGAATAATTCTCTTCATTATTTATCTTGTGTCGCCTTAGTATATTGTATTTTGTTTTTTTCGTCATGTAATTACGAATAATAATTTTTTTTATTTATCTTTTATCACCTTTGTTTTCTTGTAAAAAATGCTCAACTCGAATGGAATCACAGCCAGGGGGCAGCTGACTAGATGACTTAACAAATTTAAATCAATCTATCCTAGGACCCTGTAAACACCCGAATGTCCTCTCTTTTTGCTTTTGTGTTTTTTGCGCCAGAACAAAAAGTTTGATAACCACTGCTTTAAAAACAAAATAGTCTCAAACCTAACAAGTGTTTCTACAATCTTCGACAACCAACCACCCCAATAAAAATGCTTCTACTGTGAAGTTGTTTGGAATTTTATTTTTTAATGCAGTGTTTCCTAACTTTTTTCGCGGCAACCAAATGTCAGTACAACAACGAAGCTTTGGCGACGGACTCTTCAACATTTGTAAGTGAACAAAAAGACAAATGGCATAAAAAAAATTAATTTGTTGATATGAACCATTTCTTCGTAATGATTCCTACAATTTTTACAAGGTTATACGAAGTCTCGCTCAGAACTAACCCGACCCAATTTTGGGCGGCGGCCCATCGGTTGAGAAACACTGGTATTATGGAACAGAATTAAAACTTTGTCATCTTTGTTTTGAGCGACATCCATCCTTGGCCAGTTTTTCGTGGAAGATTCAAAACATTCCAAATTTAACAATTTTATATTTTTCACAAGCCTCGAACGTTGTCAGTGTAAACCAGAGCAGCAACGTCGGTTAAAAATAATCCCTCCTCCGTTAAAAAAAATGAACCAGATTCAAACTGAATGAACTGTAATACCTTAGCGCCTGCAAATAAAAGCAAGTTCGTTTGGCTTTTGACTGTATAGGCTTGTGTCGACTTTTTTTTAAATTAAATCAGTCTCATTCTAAATTATTTGCACAAATAAGTTAAATTTGTGTTAGGGCGCCTTTTATTTATCCATTACTTAAACTATTCAACAACAGATGGTAATTTATATTGTTAGATTTCTTATATCGTATTTAAACATTATGGCTTTGGTTAATCAACCTGTTGATAACGGACTGGAGTTGGAAATAGGAGCGGAGAGGTTCATGTTAAGACTTGACAACACCCCTGCTGTGGTTGGAGCAGTTGGAGACACAGCTGTGGACGTATTTCGAGCTGGAGCAGATGCAGCAGTGAGAGTGTTTGAAGCAATAGACAATAACTGCCAAATAATGTGGCCTGCTCTTAATTGGCGCTGGAGTTTAGCCGTCTAAACCGTTTATGTGGAATAGGGCGATTCATGGTCCCGAGTTAGATTTCCACCAGCTCGGAAGGTCATTTTGAAGTTGGCTAAGCATTCGAATGTGGCGCGATAGGATGTAAAAATAGTAGTTTTAATATTATTGGATCAATGTTTTATAGAAGACAAACAAAAATTACCGTTGGGATTTTCGTAGGTTTGGAAAGCTAACAAACACATCGAAAAACAATTTAATTTACTCGTGTGGTTGAAGGACTTGGTGAAGCTTTCATCGAAAAAGTTCGAGCTGGTTTGCTGGAAATAACTTTAATCGCTGAGAATCAACAAACCGCCGAAACAATTCGACAATTCTACGAAAAAGGAATTCTATTGAGGCAATTTAACATCGCATTGCGCAAATATGGAAGGGATTATAACGATCCTCAAATGTCCTTCACTAATATCGTTCTTTCTCAGCCTGAAAACGCAAAAGTAGGCCTGGAGGATTTGGAAAGCCTAAGGAAAAAGGCAGATGGAGAAATGAAAGAGGCGTCCAATAATGGAATCAAATATGATGTAATTCATAATGTATGGGGCGCAGAGTTGGCATTGAATTAAAATTTGCACTCGTCTGCATTTCGTTCGGGCGAGTGACGATTGGTAGAGACTCGCCCGAACGAAATAACACTCGCCCAAAATACTGGCACGCTGTCTGCGAAGTTTGTCCTAACAAATTGATATTTAATTGTTTAATCTGTCTTACTTTTTAACGTGTATAGGCTAATAGTTCTTACATAGAAAATCAGCATGTTTTATTTACACGCATGAATTTGAAAATGAAAATGGATAAAACGAACAGTTAAAAAGAGTATCTTGACAAAACAGTAAGTAAGTAGAGTGTGATCTTGGCATCAAACGGTGAGAACTTCAGCCTATTTAATCGGTCTTTCTAAACCAGGGGTCGGCAAAAAAGGCTTGCCTCCTCTTTGACAAACTGGACAAGAGGCTGTTCCCCATATTTTTTGCGAAGTCGGTTGAAAATAACCTGAGTCCGACTCCGGTCAAATGTGCGATTTTGTCGAGTCCCGAGTCCGGCCCGGACTCTACAGCCTGTATTCCGCCAATTTACGTAACTAAAATAACGTGGATATTCAGCAATCCACTTATAGGGGGGTCAGATAATTCATTTACTCACAATACATGGTTGGAAAATATTGCACCATATGCTATTTCACCTTTACAATTTCTATTTGGCGGCCATCTTAGTTTTAAAATTCGGTACTGCGCATGCGCATGTCAGACTCGGAACTCGGGTAGTATTACGTGGTCTTACTCGAGTCCCGAGTCCGACTCCGACTCCGCAGCCCTGGTTACAAGTACAAAAAAAAATGTTTTGCACATTGGCGAAGCTCAACTATAGGCCACGCATCTAGCATGTTTGCGTTTTGATTTTTTTAACCTTAAGGCATCGCACGTAATCTGGAAATATCAACAAAAGAAGTTTTACGAACTTAGTATTTATAAATGCATTTTATTGGGCTGCGCACTAATTCTTGAGTTTTTGTAATATGAACATCATATCGAGAGTTTAACGGTCCTATTCAAATTACACTATAAACTAGAATAACGATTAAATTGATCGCGTGTTTTATTACACATCTTCTTTGTGATCACGGATGACGGGGTGCTGACTTGAATTTTAAATCAAATGAACATATGTTTTTTAATATAAGGGAAAGCGGGGCAAAACGGACCCCTCGCCTTTCTCGGTAACGAAACTTTCCAGCGTTAATATTTGTTTGCTAAACAGTGACTATTTGTCTTGTGGCCAAAATTTATAACCAGGGTAGAGAGGAATTTTGTATAAGGATAATACAGTAAAATTACGTGTTTACTACTATAGCTCAGGCTAAAGGCGAACTTACTTTATTGCTAGATAATTTTTAGATTAGGACCTGTTTAATTCTACGAGACAGTTCAACTTTTTAAGTTTAGAGGTTTTTAAAAATATACAAAGTGTTGGGAAAAAACACACCCCTGAACGGGGCAAAACGGACCCTTCACAAGGTAGTCCATTATTACTAGTGTAACTCAACTAAAAACTTTCCCTTTTTATTAGCCTTTCAGTAAGACATTTTGGAAATGGAATAAAATTACATAATGTATCATTATTTTATTTTTAGATAGTTTTAAAGAAATGACAAACAAAAATAAATTTAACCAAATCTGTTGTAAAAAAGTGGAATGATATATATTTTAATACTTTGGTATAATCTTTGTTGTTACCGGCCAAACCACCACCAGGCCTAGTCGCGAGTGACGTGCGAAGTGAAGCAATTATTGCGTCAGCCCGAAGAAGTTGTGCTTGTTAAAGTGCCACAATTGAATGGAAGGTATATTGATCAAACATATTGTAACTTCACTTGAATGAAATGCAAAGTAGGAATGTGAGACACTTGACATTTTATTCTGATACCGATACCCGATATTTTGGACTAAAGTATCGCGATCCAATCAGATACCAAATGACGTCATTCCTTTAACGAAATTGAAATGACCCGGGCGCCCTAGAGCCAAAAAGATTCCCTCAAACGAACTAAAACCATCAGCAAGTCAATGGGGTCCAAACGAAAAGAAAACAATTTTGCGTTTGGTCGTTTAAGTGAGAAAAGTGTTTTAAAAAAGGACAAAACTGTGTCTAAAATAAAATAACTTGCGTATTGAAAAAAAAATGCTGTACAAAATAAGTAGACCTGTGGATTAAAAGCAAATAAGTAGAGTTTTAATTGTTTTTTAAATTATAATTCACGATAAAATCTAGCAGGGGCTATTGGGAAAGGCAGAAGTTTTACATTTTAATGTTTGTGTCGGTGGTAGTAAGTAGTAGGTGAGTAGTAAATGTTTAGTTATTTTAGATTAGCTATGCTGCCCAAAAAACATGTTTACCTCGAAAAAATCAGGATTCTACTGAACTTGTTAAAACATCAACAGGGAGCTTGTTATTCAAACACTTGTGTTAGCAAAAGCCCTGCATGGTAAAAATACAGAATGAAGGCCCGTTTTCACTACAGCTACACTGAGCTGCGCTGGGCGTGGAATTTTTTTCACTACAGCTGCACTGAGCTGCGCTGGGCGTAAAAATCGCTCAAAACGTAACGTTTTTCTATAGCTGTAATGGGGCTTGAGTTTAGCAAAGTTAGCAAAGCGTGAAACACTCGCCACAACAGAAATTAAATGCAAATTACGCCCAGCGCAGCTCAATGCAGCTGTAGTGTAAACGGGCCTTGAACCTGTGGTTTGACTTGTAGCTGGGGTAATTTGTTGGGTTAATTCACTCGACGTTAATAGCTTAATATGGGGGTTCATAATGTTTTTATCGTGCACCCTACTAAACCTTTGGTTCGCGTGTACCAGGGTCGCATTAAAGTTTCAGAGATAACGTCATAAGACAAGTAGAATTGATTTGTCTGGTAAAACTCATGCTTAAATACGACATAAAATAAGTCTACATACATTCAAGAAGAATTATCCACTAAAATTTCAATTAGGTTTTCATGGACTCGCTAAAACTTTCCAACAAACCCCAAGCGGTCCACAGACCCCAGTTTAAGAACGTCTGGGTGACGCATGGTTTATTGTTTTACCAGGTACATCCAGTGACGTAGGTTAGTGATGTGTATTCGTCGATCTTTCTTGATAAATTAGCGCCTTGTTCCTGTGTAAACGTACATAAGACGTTGGAAACATGATTCGCATTTAGATCTGTTATTGGAATGCAGGCGCAGCAATTAAGAAAGCAGAACGAACTGTGGTTATTAATTATGTGTGATTTCGCCGATAAAAAAACCTAAATAATCCAAAGTTATTCAACATTAAATAGCATAGCTTAGGGTTTCCCTTGCAAAATCGATACTATAATGACCTAATTGTCGCTACAATGATTTCATAGTTACTGAAAAGTTTTTTTCCGTTGTTCTTTTCAACGATATTGTATTTCGAAACAGTTTCTATTTAAAATGAAATGTGGTTCATAATTAGAGAATAGTTGGTTCATAAAGATAAGGTATATTTGTAAAGATGCAGCTGGTTTGGAAACCGGCATTTTGTTTGTCGCTGTTTCTTTGTTATGGGAGCTACACTGTTAATGCAGGTGAGATAACTTTACGCGGTCGTTAATATAGAGTTGTTTACATTAAATATACAACATATGTTTGTTGGTCATAGTGACATGTTGGTTTTCACAGTCTATACGTATTAGTCTATATTAAAATATACAACTTATATGTGTCTTTATAGTGGCATGTGGTGGAGTGTTGTGCGATGACTACATCAGGTGTTCGGCTTCGTTGTTTAGTGATGAGAGCAAGAAAGTGGAGTTTACTTCGATTGTGAACGAATTCCGCAGCAAGAAAACATGCCAGTACAACCGTAAGTTGTTCTTTTGTTGTACTTTTGGTCCTTTCATGATTTAAACATAATATATTGGGCTTTGCTATTACAATAAAAATGTCAGTTGTTTGTCCTTTTGCATTTAACAATAAATTTTGCGGTAATTGTTTTGTAACCTTATATTTATTAATCAATATATTAACAGATTTAGAGTCAGCGAATCAAACCGAGTTCGTTCAAGATTGCCTTCAGCTTTTCTCCAACGATGAACTTCACCACAAATTATCAGAGAGAGGTTCGTTAATGTTCTATTAAATATATGCTACCATTTAATACAAACCTTATATATGTTTGAATCGCATGTGAAACGTAAACATTTCATCTAAGAATTTTTAGTAAGTTTTTAAGTGATGACCGATGTTTCTTGTATTTTCTTGCAAGTTTTTATTATATTGGCCTTATAGCTGAATAACTTAAAAGTACAGTGGGTTCAATTAGCTAAGTCATAAAATAAAAATGTAAGTCAAACATTATTTCGCTTGCCACAGCTCACCTGGCAGACTTCCACGGTGCACTAGTGTAAGAGGGGAACACTAAAAAATGTTGCCTAATAAAGCAAGTTGTAGAACAGTGGTCGGCAACCTACGGACCCGCAGTGTAATTTAGCCAGGTCGCCGTCTCTTTGACAAACTAGACACGAGTCCATTTTATAAAAGCATTTTGACTATTTTAACTACGTAAGTGTAAAAAATTTCAATTTCCTTATTTTCTTCGTCCAGTTTGTTTACCTTTTGGTGCTGTCTTTTCAACTAGATCAGCGCTTCTTTACCGTTGTACCGTGGAAGGCTGGCAAGTGCGTCGCTGACAAACGAAAAAAGTATTAAAAATATTGGGCATATTTAACATTTTTTATTTTTTATTTTCGGCAATGTAATAACAACTTTCAAGAAATTAAAAAGAAATATTCCGGTATACAAAAAAATCGCGCTCGCTTCGCTCGCCATGTCAGCCTTCACTTAAAAAGGTTAACAAACACTTAACTAAATTAACTATTAATGTTATCGCGTTGTGCTGTAACATAGCATTTAAATTGTAAGTAGTATGATGAAGAAGTGGTGACTCGGATTTTAAACCGAACAAACGCCTTTTTTTACGCCAACACTGCCTCTTAAATGGAATTAAACAAGTTTTTAAGTGCAAAAAATATTCAAGGCCCGCCTGATTCACAGTTGTTCTAACATCTTAATAACACAATCCTCAGTCAACATTTTGCGCGGCCCGCAGAGATTCCTCTGAGTTTAGTTTTGGCACTCGACTTGCTAAAGGTTGTCCACACCTGATTTAGAACAATAGAGACAATAAAAAGTCAACAAATATGAAACAAATTTTAAGCACTACTATATCAAAAGGAAAATAAAAAAGGGTATTTTTCCAAGTGTTTAAGCTTCCCAAATCTGTCTAATTGTTAGTTCGATTAAACCAAGTCAAGTAAATCTTATTTTAGGTTAAAAGTCCGTATTTAAGCATGAAATAATAATGCTTTATTTAATAAAAAGCTCACGCCAATATTGGTTATCAGGAAAGATATAAGACGGTTATAAAACACAAGTCGGTCTTATGTTGCAGGGGTCCCAGCTCCCACAAAGAAGTTCTCTTGGTGGAAGCCAACAGTAATGCGCCAGTCGAATGTCGGAGCTTACTGCAAAGAAGTTAATCGACGAGCTGATCTGCTAAAGATAGAAACATCACAGGAGATGGAGTTGATCAGTTGTTTGGGCAACGGCTTATGGACGGGTGGGTCGTCTTTACCATTTCCTAGTCAAACTGCATAAAACATAATTTTCATGTAATCAACAATTTTTTAATTTAGTTAAGCTGATAAAGCAAAGTCGTTAAATGCATCGTTCTAAAATTCGAAAATACCAACAACAATTGATGGTAAACAACTATAAAATTATGACGTAAATAATAAATTTCTTCTTATCATGATGCCTGGCAATAGAAACGGCGTCATGTTTATTTACCACAAGGGAGTCAAACAGGCTGCCCGCTACATTGTGTGCGGCTCGGGCGTGACGCAACCTACAACACAATTAATTATCTCCATGTTTCATTGGCCTTAGTTTTCTTTGGCCAATGGCAAGTTTTTTATTCTTCAGTGATCTTAAATTTTCTATGCTTCTAGTGCAGGGCGATCTTACTATTATGACGTAACAATTAAATTAATATTAAAGCTCATGTTAATGTTAAAGCACCCTGATCTAATGGTTGGCACTTTCTGCGCTTTATTATAAATCGCTCTTTTTTCCCTTGGCAGCCTAGGTATTTGTTGATGTTGTCTATTGTCGGTCGACATATATTTTGTAGGTGCGCCGCCGAATTGTTTTAGCTCTGTTGGTGTGCCATAAGTGAAAAAAAATTGCGAAGCATTGTTTTAAATTTAGAGCATCCTTTTTACATGGTTTCATTTGGCCCTCAGAACAAATGGTCTTTGAGATTATTATTTAACGCAACGGTCCAAGGCGAATACGAAATAAACATACCAGAGGTAACACGCTCTTCTTCAATTAGACATTCCGGTAAACATTACCGTTTGTATTTAAACAGGGTTAACTTACCAAGGCGGCGACCAGACTTACAACAGGAGTTTGTGGAAGTGGCCTGACGGGTCATCGGTCAACCCTGACCTGTCGTGGGGGTCAGGTCAGGAGGAACCGGCTGGTAGCACTGAGAAATGTCCTTGCGCCTTCGTATTCTCCTCTCTATTCGTCAATAATCACTGTGAAGACTCTCTATATCCCGCGTGTTACATCACCTCTACAGCTGCAGGTAAAACAACAACAACAACATGTCAGCTCGTGGTGGTTCGCTGACAACTAAACTTCCGACTAGAATAAACAACAACACGTAAATGCGATGGGCTATGTGTATAATCATTGTGATATGTCAATGAGCTGATCTGAAAATAGGAAATAACTAAATCCAGTGTAGACAATTACAACATAGTTGTTCATTAGCTTATAGGGAATTTCGCTTCTACTATCTGGTGACATTTTTGCAATCTAACTCGAGTATATTTTCCTAACCGTTAAATTTTTAAAATAAATTACTTCTATAATATTTACTATATTACGTTTGATTAGAAACAACAATTCTTTTATTTTTATTTTAGATCCGGTGCCGCCATCGAATGAGGATAAGATTGAGCAGGTGGTTGACGGTTTAATCAACGGTTCAGTGAGTTTGGGCAAGTTGCTGTCGTTGGAAAGCGATCTCGTAAATATGGCGGCCGAGGCTGGCAATATGTCCATTCACAAAACATTCGGCAAAGTCGTGGTTCTCATCAACGCCTTGGATACGACTGGTGGTCAAGCTGAAACCGGTTTAATCCAGCTGACCAACGCCACTTCCTTCATTTCCACGTTTCCGGCTGAAAACGGCTCCAGTATTGTCGTGGTGGCATTTGAGGTGAGCGTTTACAACACTTCAACATCCAGGTTCCAACAAAATGCTTCCAGCAGTCTCAAGGACCCGACAACTCACTTCGTGGATCTTTATCCGATGGTTTTCACCGGTGTCTCGGGCTACGACGTCACAGCAAACTCCACACTAAATGGTTCCATCTCTCTGTCGAGGAACGTCACTCAAGATAAAGAGAGCGACAAGAGGGTTTGTGAGAAGGCTTCCAGAGAAACCTCCAACACTTCCTCGACAGGTCTCACGCTGGAAAAGGTTCAACTCACATGTGTTTTCATCGAGCAGTCATCTGGGGCCTACTACACCGATGGTTGTCGCACTAGAGTGGACGGGAGCCAGGTCTTGTGCGAATGTGATCACCACACCGTGTTTGCTGTGCTTCTCTCCGTAAAGATGGTCGCCTTAACACAGGACGTCAAGGTAAAAGTGTGATAGCTATTTTCCTTGTGTGTTAAAATGTATATGGATAAATAGGCAATAAAATCCACTAAAGTAGGGCTATATATTTTTTTAAATATTTACACTTTTTTTACAGATTTTCTCCTATGTTTGCGAATCGATTTCCGCCGCGTTCCTCGTCGCCACCATCGTACTCCTGAGCATTCACAAACGCGAGATTAACAGCGACCGTACTCTCATCCAGCTTAACGTCGCCATTGCCCTTACATTGTTGCACGTGGCCAATCTTGTTCATGATGCCGCTGTAAACAACGACACCATGTGCATCATTCTAACGGTCGCCATTCACTACTTCCTTCTTGCTACAGGTAATTAGTGCTTGTTTGAAAATCCTTTTCCGGCCTAATCTACAGCGCAAAATTAACGTGCAAATTTTCTTTAGGTAGCTATCTTGTCATGTGATACGTTTCATTATCATTTAGGCAACTGGTTCATGTTCGATGGAATGCGGATGATAATGGCCTTCAAGTTTCCAGCAAGCTTTCGCGCCCAAGACCCCGAGAAGAGAAACAAAGCGTTTTTGGCGCTGGGATGGTTCGTTCCAGCCCTGATAGTTGGCTCTGCGCTCGCCGTCGGTCTTCTGTATTCGGGAGACTACATAAAGCCCAGCACCCACTACGAAAAATGCCACCAATATCACCAGGTGAAAGAAGGAAAACGATAACTACAAGAGCTGTACAATCGGTTTAAATGCGCGTAAATTTAAATATATAAATAAGGCTACTGCAGAGTCAATATAAATTGGTGTTCAATTTTTATGCCTTTAAACTTGTAGTTTTCCATTCAACAGGGAATGCTGAAATACGCCAGATGCTGGTTGGATCCCGGTACATTGGTGTACATTCTCTCGGTGACTGCCCCGCTCGGTATTGTTCTGCTGGTGAACTTCTTGGCATCTCTCATCGCCGCTTATGCAGCGCTCCCATTCAGGGGAAGGGGGGAGCGGAGACCAGGAGAAGAGATCGAAAATGCAAAGAAGTTCATTTCTTCCTTCTTTTTCGTCATGCTGGTTCTCGGATCGAGCTGGGGTCTTGGATTCTTCACAGGTACAAACTGATTTTAAACATTTGTACAAAGTAATTTTGCACTTTTGTATAAAGTTATTTTGCATGTTTTTATAAAGTTATATTGCATGTTTTTGTAAAGTGATTTTGTATGTTTGTATAAAGTGATTTTACACGTTTGCATTAAGTGAATTTATAAGTTTGTATAAAGCTATATTATATGTTTATAAACCGTGATTTTGCATGTCTATTTGTGGTTAGTGTTGCTTATAGTGTTATGGAAAAATCATCCATATAACGACAATGCAACATCCTGTATAAGCAGCCGCCTTATTGTTGCGACAGGTCTCGGAAATGCAGTGACGTCACTTGTGCTGACGTACATCCACACGTCAATCAACGGGCTGCAGGGAATTGCAATCTTCATCGTCTATTGCATCCGAAACAGTGTGATCGTCAAGAAACTAAAGTGCTGTCAAAACCGCCCACAACCCCCCATTCCTGTGGGGCCGAATCGTCCCAACGCGGCACAAAACACCAGAACCCAGTCTACAAATACTTAACTCTCCCTATAAATAACCGACAATGAAATGACAGTTATTTCTGTAATGGACATTTTTCACATTTTGTAGATGTGAAACTATAAAGCGGCCGACCTGTAAATAAACACACAAGGGCGGATAAAATTTATACAACATCAAAAAGAAAATATTTTTAGAAATGGATTTTTAAATCTGTTTACCGAATTTTTCAACAAATCTAAAACGTTTTAATTTTGTCAAAAAAAAACATTTGAGGTATAAATTTCAAATAGCGAATTTTAATACAAGTTTTATATTTTACCATGCTTCTTTAATTGTTAAATTTTCCGCATTTTTATTTAAATGTGAATTATGATTTTTATTTCGTACACTTTAACTAATATTTTTTGACAGCTTGATAGTGTTGTTTGCTTCTTAAAATATAAACAATAAATTTGACAGACAAAGTTCAAACCACTTAAACTAATTATAATTTTAATGCATATTAGCCTACATCATTGTGTTTATTTTAATGGTTGACTTTTTTACTTTATTGTGTGCTTTTATAATTGCATATTTCCACGTTGATAACCCTTACTTTATGGTTAAATATCGTTTTCTTTGCTTGTGTTAATGTGCTTTCATTTGTTTGGTGATTGGATGTAGGTCGTTGCTTGGGTTTACAATCTAAACCTTGATAATTTACCAAAGCAATAGTTCAACTCAAACTAAACAATATTAGAATGTTGTAACAAAACTTATATAATCGTATATCAAGCAAATTGTGCTCATAACATAATATTTACTGAAAACCTACAATAAACGTCACATATCGAAGCTCAAACTACCAGTTGACAATTTCCAACTATATTTTTTGAGTTCTCGTTTCACAAAATCACTATTACATATAATTTAATGTATATTATCACGAACAGCGATTTAAAATTAAAAGAAAAACTCATTTTAAAACAAATGTCCTCTAGAACGTGATTGTGTTATTTTATTTTATTGAATCTAGTTTTTTTACGTACAGTTGAAAACGTTTCAGTCTATTGCTTGCCGTGTATACATTTTTTGTCTTACTACTCAATTAAATCCGTTCCATTTGAAAGTAACATCGCACCTAATAGTTTCCCCAAATAGCTTAACTGGATATTTACTCGTTTCATTTATTTTTCTTTTTTCCATTACCAATTGCAGTGTTCTCTAAATTGAAATAAGTTAGAAATATTTGCAATTTTTTTTTTGTATACTGGAGTAAAACAACGTTTAATGCACATATTTAATGCGTTGTGATTTTTGTTTTAACCGGTTGTTGTAAAAATGTAGTGTGCACAAGTATGGCTGTACATTGTATCAGCTCAGCGTTTCTATATTCGGCGTCTGCGATGTATTTGCGTCACTACCTGTCGGATCGTGAGGCCTTTACTTTACCGAGAAGTGACTCTAAATGCCAACGAATGGAAAAGCACAGCGCTGTACATGTGTACTGACTAATGCGTAGGCCTTGTACATGTTTGTTAAATGATTTCTTAGGAAATTAAGGCACAAGCATTCTTGTATAGCGATGTTTCGAAATTAAAACAGCTTGAACCGAATAACCTTTTCACGCGCTGGAATAGAACGTCATGTTGAAATTTTCGTTGAAACGCTAACTAATAGAAAACCACGGCACTGTACATGTGTATGGACTAATGCGTAGCCTTTTACATGTTTGTTAATAGGTTTCTTGTTGAATTAAAGCACAAGAATTCTTAATCAACGTAATTTCTAAGATTATAACAGCCAGTATCAAATAATGTCACATAAAGGTACAATGTCATGTTAATGTTTTGTTGATGGGTAAACAATCATCCTAGTTCTAAACAAATATAACCTAACCAGGAAAATATCTTTGTTATTCCAAGCGATCGTTTGTGAACTAGAACTTAAGAAGTTGGTAGATCTCAATTTAGTTCCCAACCTGGGGTTGCGACCCCCTATACCAGAGTGGCTTAACCGTTAAAGCGTATTTTGTTTAATTAATAACCATTTAAATACAATTTGTGTTGTCATAACATTATGTTTTATTTTTACGTAAATATAAATCTTATCGCCTTTAGAAAGGCACTGAACATTATTGCGTAACGAGGCATGGAAAACGGCACCACGGTAAAAAGGGTCCTAGGGGATCGCAGTTTTTTTGGAGGGTCGCCTTTGCCATTTGTTGGACTAAAAATTGACAAGAGAAAAAACAATGTAAACTTCAGCAGTAAAAAATGTGCTGTCCTATAAAAATCGTAGTGTGACGAAAGGAGGTTTAAACTGTTCAGGTAGTTGCAATTACCTTTGTCGTAAATTCGGACATTTTAGCCACAGTTTTAAATCAGTCCAATGTGATTATTTTGCCAATTTGAATGTGTTTTTAATTGACTTTGGTTGATGCATCATACATATAGATACTGTGCGTTCAGTGGTGGGACTCAGCCGGTTCGCACCGGTTCTATAGGAACCGTCTTACAAAAGTTTATGAGGTTAGCGAACCGGTTACCATGACCGGGTACTGTCAATGGATTTTCGCATATTATCTAATACAGTGTTTCTTAAACTGGTGAATGGTTCACCCCAGGGTGAATCAAATTTTTGCAGGGGTGAACCAACCAGAAGGGGTGAATAAGAGTGAACCGCAGAAATGGATGATAGCTCTGCAGTAAATCGACTACTGAACTGTTGTGAGTGTATAAGTACAAAAATTTGGGGACTGTGTTTGTGCTTTTGTAGCTTTATATTTTGAGATTTGAGAAATTGTAGATATACAATGGTAAAACTTAGCTTGAGTTAATCATGTGCAATGGCCAAGCTCGCACGTAACACTTATGTTTTATAATAATAGTAATTTATAATAATAGTAATTCTACACCCTGTCTATAATGGCCGACGGAAGTAAATTAAATTGCAATGATAGGTATTAAACTCAATGTATTTCTAACTTACGTGTTGAATGCATGCATTAAATACAGTCTTGTAAGCAAAAATATTTACAACGCACAAAAAATCGTCAATTTAATTTTGTTTTTTTGTTGCTTTTCGTACTTGCCTAAATACAAATATGCCTAAATAGCGCATAATTTCACACTGCATGTCCGTACCCCCTGCTTTGGTGCTTCGTACCACCAAGGGGTTCATGTACCCCTGGTTAAGAACCCCTGTCCCACACGAATCAACTTGCGCTATTCCTATCGAATGATGTCGGATCGAATCAATTAACTTAAGTTTTATTATTCTCAAATTAATTGCCTTTGTAAACAATTAAACCAGACTGATAAACCACGAAATGTAAAATCTTGGACGTTTGTGGTAATCTGTTGTACATAAGTGTTTTATCGCTTCCTATACGATAAATAAATAAACGTTACTAGAAAGATTTCGCAATTAGAACTGCAAATTGTTGCTAGGCAAAAAACATTCGTTTTACAATCGCTCGCTCATATATACGCTTGTAGCCATCACAAGTATTAGGTACTAAGTTGTTTTTTTATTGTACTTAACAATATTCGTCCAGCTAAGAAGATGAGTTTCTTTTAAACAACTTCTTTAAAACGAATTAAAGCTCAATCCGGATCAAACTGAATCCGATTTAGGTGCATGTAAACAATTTTAAATACAAAGAGCTAGTTAGAAACCAAGCTTAATATTTAATATTACAGGAGTCTCCAGCCTATTGCTCCACTCTAATAGAACTGTGTGTTGCTGTTCCTGATCATGGTAGCCGAGGATGAGTTAGGTAGGACTTCTTAATCCGACGCGCGCATGCGCATTTTTAAATTCGAAAATAGGGCCACAAACTGTAAATTGTAGAAAAGGCATCGACATTACATAAAAAAAGATTATTGTTTGCAAAGTAGACTGTAATTATTCTTATTATTTTGTCACAAATTTCATCGTAGTTTTAAGGATTTCTAGAATGTTTTAGTTGTGCTTCTCCATATTTTGTTTTTTATATTTGTATCAGGTTAACATAAAGCGAATAAACTTAAAATTTGGATATGTTTAATAAACCTTTTTTAGATTTCGCTAGATGGCGCTAAAGTTCAAACTGTTCTAAATACGTCGTCGTGATTGCTGGACAGTGATTGGTCGGATAGAAGCTTGGTGACTTTTGAAAACAATTTGAGAAATTCTCGTGTTTTTATGAATAATGAATAAGTTTTCTCGCGCGGATGCCGCTCAAGAACGACATTGCAAGTTTCCGTCAAAAACTTTAATACCAAAGATCAAACAGATGAATATGTCAGGGCAAGACCCGTTTAGAGTCGTTGAGTGGAAAGTTCAAGCTTTTCTAACACCGCTTGTGCCTTGGCTGCCCATTTGCAAACCGCCTGTGTTTGTGTGAAATCACTACACAGCTCCAATCAAAGCCGAGTAATAAGTCACCTGGGACTGAGCTTCTTCAGATAGGCGCCAGAGTTCCACAGAAAGTACATGAAATAACATGAAATAAGCCACAAAGCATTAAAATACAAGAATCATTTTCTCGTCACTAGTAAGAAGTTTCTTGGCTTTCTACTAACAAACGTATGATATTTATAAAAACCTAAATTTATAGGCGTATACCCCTTCAACGATTACAGCAAAATGTGCCGCGCAATATTTTCGGTTTTATTTTGACATTTTAAACTTTGTGGCGGTGGTCGGAAGTAGTAAATGAGTAGTAAATGTTTAGTTATTTTAGATTAGTTATGCTACCCCAAAAAACATGTTTACCTCGAAAAAATCAGGATTCTACTGAACTTGGTAAAAACATCCACAGGGAGCTTGTTATTCAAACACCGGAGTTAGAAATAGCCCTGCATGGTAGAAATACAGAATGAACCAGGAGTTTGACTTATAACAGGGGTAATTTATGGGGGTCACGGCCTGTAGAATCCCCTCGAATTCACCCGGCGCTAATAGCTTAATGTGGGGGGTTCATAATGTTTTTATCGTGCACCCCTACTACACCTTTGGTTCGCGTGTACCAGGGTCGCATTAAAGTTTCAGAGATAACGTCATAAGACAAGTAGAATTGATTTGTCTGGTAAAACTCATGCTTAAATACGACATAAAATAGGTCTACATACATTCAAAAAAGGCCAGAGCGTATTTTTTCAATTAAACTCATTTTGTTAAAGAATGCAATTCATTTTAAATTATCTACTAAAATTCCGGTTTTCATGGAGTCCCTAAAACTAGCCATCAGACCCCAAGCGGTCCACAGACCCCAGTTTAAGAACCTCTGGGTGAACCCATTGTTTATTGTTTTACCAAGTACATCCAGCGATGTATATTTGTCGATTTTTTCTCTATAAATTGGCGCCTTATTTCTGTGTGAACGCACATAAGACGTTCGGAAACATAATTTGTATTCAGATATGTTATTGTAATGCAGGCGCAGCAATTCAGAAAGCAGAACAGACAGTGGTTATGATTATGTGTGGTTTCTCTGAGAACATGAATAAAAAAACCCATAAATAATCCAAAGGTTTTCTTACATTAAAAGGCCTTGTTTAGGGTTTAAGGTTTCCGTTGGAATATTTACAACTAAAATGACTTAAGTGCCACTACAATCTTTCCTAACTACTGAAAAAGTTGTTTTCGCCGACATTGTTGTTCTTTTTAACGATTTTGTATTGCGAAACAGTTTGTATTTAAAATTAAGTGTCGTGTATAATTAGCGGCTAGTTGGTGTATAAAGATAAGGTGTATTCGTAAAGATGCAGCTGGTTTGGAAACTGGCATTTTGTTTGTCGCTGTTTCTTTGTTATGGGAGCTACACTGTTAATGCAGGTGAGATAACTTTACTCAGTGGAGGATAAGTAGTTTATATTATTTGCACAACTTATATATGTTGGTCATAGTGACATGTGGCTTTGCACAGTGTATACATAGTAGTCTATATTAAATATACAACTTATATGTGTCTTTACAGTGGCATGTGGTGGAGTGTTGTGCGATGAATACATCAATTGTTCGGCTTCGTTGTATAATGGCAGCAAGAAAGTGGAGTTTACTTCGATTGTCAACAATTTCCGCAACAAAACCACATGCCAGTATAAACGTAAGTTGATATTTTGTTGTACTTTTGATCATTATATAAGATTTAAACATGATATATTGGGCTTTAATATAATAAAAATTGTCAGTTGTTTCTCCTTTTGCATTAAACGATAAATTCTGCAATTATGGTAATTGTTTTGTAACCTTTTTAATATTTACTATTTCAATTATAACAGATTTAGAGTCAGCGAATCAAACCGAGTTCGTCCAAGATTGCCTTCAGCTTTTCTCCAACGATGAACTTCACTACAAATTATCAGAGAGAGGTTCGTTAATGTTCTATTCAAAATATGCCACCATTTCAAACAAACTCTATATATGTTTGACTCGCATGTCAAAAGTAAACATTACATCTAAGATTTTTTTCTAGTGATGACCAGTGTTTCTTGTAACTTTCTTGCTTTTAATAATATTGGCCTTATAGCTGAATTATCTTAAAAGCACTGTGGGTTCAACAAGCTTAGTCGTAAAATAAAATAAAAAAATGATAAAAATATATGTCGAATATTTTTTCACTGGCCGGCTAACCTGTCAGCCTTCCACGGTGAAGTGGTGTAAAGAAACACAAAAAATATTACCTTATAACGTACATTTTAGATCAGTGGTCGGCAACCTACGGCCCGCCAATGTAATTCATCCGGCGAGCCGCCTCTTTGACAAACTAGACACACGCGTCTATTTTGAATTATACATTTTGACTATTTTAACATAAGTGCAAAAAATTTTCTAATCTTTCTACATCAGGTTAGTTTATGTTTCTTTGTCGCTGACAAACGGAAAACGTATTTAAAAATATTGGACAAATATTTCACATTTTGTGCGGCCGGTAAAGACCTTTCTGAGTTTGGTTTTGGCACTCGACTATAAAAAGGTTACCCACACCTGATTTAGGAGAATAGAGACAATAAAAAGTACAGCAGATATGGTACATATGTTAGACCCTTTCTTGGTCATTATAAGCACTGCTATATCAAAAGGAAAATATACAAGACTATTTTCCCAAATGTAACGTCTAAATTGTTAGTTGGATTAAACAAAGGCTAGGAAATCTCATTTAAGGTTCATTAATTTCGCTTAAAAGTCTGTATTTAAAGCATATAATAAAAATGCTTCAATAAATAAAAGGCCCACTCCATGTTTTTGGCTAACAGGAAATATATAGAAAAGTTATCAAACACGAGTCGGTATTACATTACAGGTGTCCCAGCTCCCACAAAGAAGTTTTATTGGTTGAATGCAACAGAACTGACCCAACCGAAAGCTAAAGCTTACTGCAAAGAAGTTGATCCACGAGCTGAGCTGCTAAAGATAGAAACATCACAAGAGATACATTTGGCCAATTGTTTAAACAGCAGTGTCTTATGGACGGGTGAGTCGTCGTTACCATTTCCTAATCAACTGCATAAAACATAATATTAATGTACTAAAAAATTATCTAGCTGATAAAGCAAAGTTGTAAAATGCACCGTTCTAAAAGTCGTACAATACCTGCAACAACTGACGGTAAACTATTACAAAAGTATGACGTAAATAACCAAAGTCCCTCTTATGCCGCAATAGTGTGTGGCAATAGAAACCCCAAAATGTATATTTATTGCGAGGGAGTCAAACAGGCGGCCCGTTGCAATTTTTTCGGCTCGGGCGTAACCCAACCTACAAAAGAATTGTTTATCTTTCCATGTTTCATTGGGTTCAGATTTGTTCTCTTTCAATTTTCCATGCATCTAGTGGACGGCGGTCCCACTATTATGATTTTACAATTAAATTAATATTAAAGCTCCTGTTAATATTTAAGCACCCTGGTCTTTTAATTGACAATTACAAAATATAAATAACAGAGGTGACACAAATTTAATCAGTTCGAAATTTCGTTAAACATTACCGTTTGTGTTTAAACAGGGTTAACCTACCAAGGCGGCAACCAGACTTACAACAGGAGTTTGTGGAAGTGGCCTGACGGTTCATCGGTCAACCCTGACCTGGCGTGGAAAACAGACCGGGAGAAAGTAGCTGGTGAAAGGAAGACATATACTTGCGCCGTCCTAGTAACCATTGAATTTTTCAATCTTCCTTGTAGGCCTTTATGGGATCGATATTCACTGTGTTACATCGACTCTACAGCTGCAGGTAAAACAACAACAATGTCAGCTCGTGGTGGTTCACTGACAACTTAACTTCCGACTAGAATAAACAATAACACGTGAATGCGATGGGCTATGTGTATAATAATTGTGATATGTCACTGAGCTGATCCGACAATAGAAAATAACGATGTTTAGTGTAGAAAATTACAACATGGTCGTTCATTAGCTTACACTACAGGGGTGTCCAACTCAAACAGGCCGACGTGCCAATTTATATCTTAGAACGTCTTCCCGTGCCAAAGTTTAGTAGGCCTAACTATTTACTTACCATTCATAATTGACCAAAACTGATTCTTTACAAACGTTTGTTTGCAGCCAAATTATGAAGATTGGCCTTAAGCTGTGTAATAGAAATGCACATTACTGCATCTAAGTGTTCATCAGTGAGCTGATATTTGCTTCTTCACACCAAGCTAAACAATTATGTGAATGCTAGTATCCACTACAGTATTGTAGTGACCATTTTTCACATCTCACTCGAGTATTTTTCCCGAACAGTTAACATTTTGTTTTCCTACAATCATTTAGAAGGAAAATAAGTTACTTATATAATATTTACGATATTACGTTTTACTAGACATAATAATTTATTTGCAGAATTTCCAGATCCGGTCCCGCCATCGACTGAGGATAAGATTGAGCAGGAGGTTGACGGTTTAATCAACGGTTCAGTGAGTTTGGGCAAATTGCTGTCAGCAGAAAGCGATCTCGTAAATATGGCGGCCGAGGCTGGCAATATTTCCATTCACAAAACATTCGGCAAAGTCGTGGTTCTCATCAACTCCTTGGATACAACTGCTGGTCAAGCTGAAACCGGTTTAATCCAGCTGACCAACGCCACTTCCTTTAGTTCCACGTTCCAGGCTGAAAACGGCTCCAATGTTGTCGTGGTGGCATTTGAGGTGAGTGTTTACAACACTTCAGCATCCAGGTTCAAACAAAATGCTTCCAGCAGTCTCAAGGACCCGACAACTTACTTCGTGGATCTTTATCCGATGATTTTCACCGGTGTCTCGGGCTACGACGTCACAACAAACTCCACACTAAAAGGTTCCATCTCTCTGTCGAGGAGCGTTGCGCAAGACGAAGAGAGCGACAAGAGGGTTTGTGAGAAGGTTTCCAGAAAAGCCTCCAACACTTCCTCGACAGGTCTCACGCTGGATAAGGTTCAACTCACGTGTGTTTTCATCGAGCAGTCATCTGGAGCCTACTCCACCGCTGGTTGTCCCACTAGAGTGGACGGGAGCCAGGTCTTGTGCGAATGTGAGCTCTACTTCCTTCTTGCTACAGGTAATTAGTGCTTGTTTGAAAATCCTTTTCCGGCCTAATCTACAGCGCAAAATTAACGTGCAAATTTTCTTTAGGTAGCTATCTTGTCATGTGATACGTTTCATTATCATTTAGGCAACTGGTTCATGTTCGATGGAATCCGGATGATAATGGCCTTCAAGTTTCCAGCAAGCTTTCGTGCCCAAGAACCCGAGAAGAGAAACAGAGCGTTCTTGGCGCTGGGATGGTTCGTTCCAGCCCTGATAGTTCGCTCGGCGCTCGCAGTCGGTCTGCTGTATTCGGGAGACTACATAAAGCCCAGTAGCCACTACGAAAAATGCCACCAATATCAACAGGTAAGGAATCAAGGAATGGAATAACTACAAAAGTTGTATAGTCATTTAAAACTGTGCGTAGGTATAAATAGATAAATTACTACAGAATTAGTATAAACCGATCCAAACTAAATATGTAAAAAAGAAGATATCTCCTCGTCCTAAAGCACGTTAATGACGACAATGACTTCGAATGCAATATACTTTAGACTTTCTTGTCTCCGTCAAAATCAGTCACTATATTGGTTCTAGTTTATAAAAGAGAAATATATTTTGCCAATCACGGCATCATCAGTCTCTGAAATACGAATACAAAATAATGTAAACACGTAAACTAGGTGGTAGAAAAAGTCATAGGAAAATAATCATAGAACCAAGAGCAACAAACTACGCGACCAGGTTAAAAATATATAAGATAAAAGTTATAGGAATAGGCCATAGTGCTATAGAAAACCAGACCATCCTGCTACCCAAGTCTTGGGAAAAACAACAACCAGCTGTGTGGGTAAAGCGAAAAGAAAAAATGAAAAAATGGGTGGCAAGAGGTGACAACAAAGAAGATAAGGCAAACGGTATAGGCCCTTTGCAGTTAAACCGGTGTTTAATTTTTATGCCTTTAAACTTATAATGTTCCACTTTATAGGGAATGCTGAAATACGCCAGATGCTGGTTGGATCCCGGTACATTGGTGTACATTCTCTCGGTGACTGCCCCGCTCGGTATTGTTCTGCTGGTGAACTTCTTGGCATCTCTTATCGCCGCTTATGCAGCGCTCCCATTCAGGGGAAGGGAGGAGCGGAGACAAGGAGAAGAGATGGAAAATGCGAAGAAGTTCATTTCTTCCTTCGCCTTCGTCATGCTGGTTCTCGGATCGAGCTGGGGTCTTGGATTCTTTACAGGTACAAAGTGATTATGCACGTTTGTACAAAATGATTGTGTACGTATGTACAAAGCGATTTGCACGTTTGTATAAAGTAATTTTGAACGTTTGTATAATTAGATTTTACGTGTTTGTATAAAGTGAATTTGCACGTTTGTTTTAAGTTATATTATATGCTTATATACCATGATTTTGCATGCCTATTTCTGATGAGTGTTGCTTATAGTGTTATGGAAAACCATCCTCATAACGACAACGCAACATCCTGTATAAGCAGCCGCCTTATTGTTGCGACAGGTCTCGGAAATGCAGTGACGTCACTTGTGATGACGTACATCCACACGTCAATCAACGGGCTGCAGGGAATTGCAATCTTCATCGTCTATTGCATCCGAAACAGCGTGATCGTCAAGAAACTAAAGTGCTGTCAAAACCGCCCACAACCCCCCGTTCCTGTTGGGCCGAATCGTCCCAACGCGGCACAAAATGCCAGAACCCAGTCTACAAATACTTAACTCTCCCTATAAATACCTGACAATGAAAGGACAATTATTTTTATAATGAGCAATTCATTTACATTTAGTGAATCTGATTTCACAAACGGTATGTATTCAGCGGCTGGAAAGGTTTTTCTTAAATTTGTCTACAAATCTAAAACGTTTGTGATTTTGTCAAAAAGAAATCATTTTAGGTTTAACTTTTCAACAGCAATTTTTATGCATGTTAATATATATTACGTTGTTTCTTTAAGTGTTTCATTTTCCGCATCTTTATTTTATAGCTTTTCTTTATTTTTATAGCTTTTTTTTTCGATTTATGCTTTTTGTTTTGTTACTTTACATTTTTAAAAGTTAAAAAGTAAAATTTTTTTTTCTTTTTTTTTTAATATTTTTAACAGCTCTATCGTGTTGTTTGGTTCTTGAAATTAAATGAATAAATTATTATCAACAGACAAAACTCAAATTAACTTAAAAAAACGAAATTGTGATTTTAATGCATATTAACTAACATCATTGTGTTTATTTTAATGGTTGACTTTTTACTTGTATTGTGTTTTATTAATTGCATTTTTGAACATCTTAAATTATGGTTAAATATCGTTTTTCTTGCTTGTGTTATTGTGATTTTATTTGTTTGTTGATTGGCTTTAGGTCGTTGTTTGGGTTTCCAACCTAAACCTAAATAATATAATTTTTTCAAAAAAATAGTTTTATTCAAACTAAGTAATATATTACAAAGGTGGTAACAACACTTAAATATCCTTATATCAAGCAAACTAATCTCACAATATAACATTTAACTGAAAACTTTAGAATAAAGGTCACATATCGAAACTCAAACTACCAAAAGGAGAACAATTTTTAAGGATATTTACACAAAGCCACTGCTGGATATAATTTGATGAATATTTTCTCGAACAGCAATTCGAAATTTAAACTAAAAACTTATGATAATATTTCTTCGCGAACGTGAAAGTGTTTTTTTCTTTTTCTTTCGCGAACGTGAAATTTTATTTTATTAAATCTTGTTTTTTTGACGTACAGTTAAAACACGTTTGAGTCTATTGCTTGTCGTGTATACATTTGTTTTACAAACGACCTCTTACTTCTCAATATAAAACGTTACATTTAAAATTGATATTGCACCTAATAGTTTCTCTTACTACATTCACTATAGGTATTTATTTATTTCCTTATTTTTCCATTGCTAATTGCACAGTTCTCTAAATTAAAAAAAGTTAGAAATATTTTTACCTTCTTTTCTGAAAACTGGAGTAAAATAACATTAATGCACAGATGTAATGCATTGTGATTTTTGTTTATTGAACCGATTGTTGTAAATAAAATGTAGTGTGCACAGTCATGGCTGTACATTGTATCAGCTCAGCGTTTCTATATTCGGCGTCTGCGATGTATTTGCGTCACTACCTGTCGGATCGCGAGGCCTTTACTTTACCGAGAAGTGACTCTAAATGCCAACGAATGGAAAATCACAGCACTGGATATGTGATGAATAATGCATATAATGCAAATTTTAAACAGATTGTATTAGCGCGGTAAAATAAAATGTCATGCTTGAATGGAAAATCACAGCACTGTACATATGTATTGACTAATGCATAGGCCTTTTACAAATTTTTAATAGATTTCTTGTGAAATAAAGCACAAACATTCTTGATGAACGTTACTTAAAACAGATTAGGTCTTTCATCGGGATGGCAAACCACTGACCCACGGGTCACGAAGTTGTCGCCACATATTGTTAATGACCCACTTGTCTCTCTAGAAATACCGAAATGTTATCAATCATTTTTAAGAAAGGATAAATGTAAAAAAACAATCCCTCGTTAGATAACACTATACTGTTTAAAGGGCGAAAATCAGACAAATAGAAGCATTTTATTTATCTCTGTAGAAGTGTGGCTTTCCTTTAAGGCAAACTACAAGAGCTCGCAGACTTGCAAATCTGAAAACCCTGGTTAAACCATGCTGAAAAGCATTTTGCTTAACTCCTGTAATCCCATAAAAAATGCCAAGGCATTAGTTAACCATTTGGGTTTTTAATATTTGTGGGAACCGAATTTGAAAATGGTCAAAAAACCTTGAATTATTAACCCAGACAATAACACTTAAAACGACGCATCAGGAAAGTTTCGCCTAAAATTAGCATATATTCACAAATATATGACCCACTTGTGCATTTTTTAAGGATTAAGGTCGTGTTAGTGACCCGCGCGATGAAAAGGTTCGCCACCCCTGGGCTATATCAAATAACCTTAACGCGGTAAAATATAATGTCATGGTCGCTTGTATTTTTGTTTAAATGTCAATGAATGGAAAATATAAAAGACGTCTTACTTCAAAATAAAACGTTCCATTTGAAAGTAACATCGCACTTAATAGTTTCTCGAATTACATTTACTGGGGGTTTATTGATTTCATTTCTTTTTCCATTTTCCATTACTAATTGTAGTGTTCTCTAAATTAAAATAAGTAGGACATATTTGTACTTTATTTTTATAAACTGGAGTAAAATAACGTTAATGCACAGATGTAATGCATTGTGATTTTTGTTTATTAAACCGATTGTTGTAAATAAAGTGTAATGTGCACGTTCATCGCTGTACATTGTATCAGCTCAGCGTTTCTATATTCGGCGTCTGCGATGTATTTGCGTCACTACCTGTCGGATCGTGAGGCCTTTACTTTACCGAGAAGTGACTCTTAATGCCAACGAACGGAAAAGCACAGCACTGTACATATGTATTGACTAACGCGTAGACCTTTTACATATTTGATAAATGATTTCTTATAAATTAAAGCACAAGCTTTGTTGATTAACGCAATTTTAAATTTAAAACGGATTATATCAAATAACCTTTTCAACCCGCTAAAATATAGCGTGACGCTAATGTTTTCATTGAAATGCCAACGAATGGAAAAATACAGCACTGCACACGTATCGACTAATGCGTAGTCCTTTCACATTTTTGTTAAAGGATTTCTTGTAAAATAAATCACTGTTATTAGGCTCCTATTAACGCAATTTCCAAATTTATAACAGCTTGTACAGAATAATCTTTCCAACGCACTAAAATAAACTATCATGCTTGTGTTCTCGTTTGAACGCCAACGAATGAAAAATCACGGCACTGTGCATATGTATTGACTAATGTATAGGTCTTTACATATTTTTAAACGGTTTCTTGTGAAATTAAAGCACAAACATTATCAATAAATGTGATTTGAAAATCTCTAATAGAACCATTATAAATATAACCAAGAAATTAATGTTATTACTCCAAGCGATCGTTTGTGAATTGGAATTTAAAATATTGATCGATCTAATTCAACTTTGACCTTAACCCTTTAAACCGGTAGTTCCCAACCTGGGATCGCGACCCTATAGATCAGTGTTTCTCGACCGTGGCCCTCGGTCCCCAGGGGGCATTAAGCAGTCTTCAGGGGAACACGCATATTTTATTTAATTTATTAGCCATTTAAACACAAATGCTTTGTTTCTTTAACGTTATGTGAACAACAGTGTTAAGAGTCTACGAAAGGGGTACGACTCATGGAATGTTGAAAACCACGCTGTAGTGGGTTTAGGGTAATGCGTAATGTTAGTGGAATATTATAAGTTCACCGTGAATCCTTATATATGATTCCTAAAATCGATCCAACACTACTTAATTTACCAGTCCGCTTAATTAGCACTCACATGACCGCACCTTGTAACTCGTCAAAACTCGGCTGACGAACAAGTTAAACGGGATTCCAGCCAAAATAGAAACAACATTAACGTATGAATATAACTGAATAAGACTAAAATAGCACTAATACCTAATCGTAGTGCCATTTAAATCGATATAAATCCTAAATCTGTCGGAATAAGACCTAAACAACACTTTAACTAACCCCAAACCCCACCCCTAAGTACATAACTAACTCCCCTTATAATTTTAACCGTAACCCAATTTCCAACCCCACCCATTAGCCCCCAATAACCTCAAACAGGGCCACAAATCCGGTACCAAACTAGCGGCGCCCTAACGGCGCCATTCAAACTCGGGTGCCCATGCGTCGACACCAAAACGAACGATGCCAGACCGGTGGCCCTCGATCGTCCCATACCCTCTTCCTACAGTTTGAGGCGTTATTTTAGCCATTTAGGCCTTGAATCGATGAAATTAGAACGTAATCCGGCAGATTCGTGTCTTATTTAGAAGATCAAGTTCCTATGTGGCGTGATTTTTGCTGCGTATTTGACTTTATTATGTCGTTGGTGTTAATACCATGGTTTTACATATATTTTTTTGTTTAGGTATTGTTGCTTTGTAGGTCTTAGTGTGTGTTCCCCTTAAACGCAAGGCCACGAGAGAGAGAGAGAGAGAGAGAGAGAGAGAGAGAGAGAGAGAGAGAGAGAGGGAGAGAGAGAGAGGGAGAAAGAAGAAAAGGCACTGAATATCATTGCGTAACGAGGAATTGAAAAAGACACAACGGCGAGACAAAATACAACGATAAGGTATTATTTAATTATGTGATTATAATAGACTTTGTTTTTTGTAACATGCACAGATATCATGAGTCCTGTTTTCAGGATAACTTGCCCCCTTAGGAAATTTTAATAGTACTCCTACATAAAATGTAGTTTGCTTGGTTTTTACGTCATGCACTGAAGAATAATTCTCTTCATTATTTATCTTGTGTCGCCTTAGTATATTGTATTTTGTTTTTTTCGTCATGTAATTACGAATAATATTTTTTTTTATTTATCTTTTATCACCTTTGTTTTCTTGTAAAAAATGCTCAACTCGAATGGAATCACAGCCAGGGGGCAGCTGACTAGATGACTTAACAAATTTAAATCTATCTATCCTAGGACCCTGTAAACACCCGAATGTCCTCTCTTTTTGCTTTTGTGTTTTTTTGCGCCAAAAAAGTTTGATAACCACTGCTTTAAAAACAAAATAGTCTCAAACCTAACAAGTGTTTCTACAATCTTCGACAACCAACCACCCCAATAAGAATGCTTCTACTGTGAAGTTGTTTGGAATTTTATTTTTTAATGCAGTGTTTCCTAACTTTTTTCGCGGCAACCAAATATTAAGCGTCAGTACAACAACGAAGCTTTGGCGACGGATTCTTCAACATTTGTAAGTGAACAAAAATTCAAATGGCATAAAAAAAATTAATTTGTTGACATGAGCCATTTCTTCGTAATGATTCCTACAATTTTTACAAACTTATACGAAGTCTCGCTCAGAACTAACCCGACCCAATTTTGGGCGGCGGCCCATCGGTTGAGAAACACTGGTATAATGGAACAGAATTAAAACTTTGTCATCTTTGTTTGAGCGACATCCATCCTTGGCCAGTTTTTCGTGGAAGATTCAAAACATTCCAAATTTAACAATTTTATATTTTTCACAAGCCTCGAACGTTGTCAGTGTAAACCAGCTGCAACGTCGGTTAAAAATAATCCCTCCGACTCCGTTAAAAAAAATGAACCGGATTCAAACTGAATGAACTGTAATACCTTAGCGCCTTCAAATAAAAAGCAAGTTCGTTTGGCTTTTGACTGTATAGGCTTGTTTCGACTTTTTTTAAAATTAAATCAGTCTCATTCTAAATTATTTGCACAAATAAGTTAATTTTTGTGTTAGGGCGCCTTTTATTTATCCATTACTTAAACTATTCAACAACAGATGGTAATTTATATTGTTAGATTTCTTATATCGTATTTAAACATTATGGCTTTGGTTAATCAACCTGTTGATAACGGACTGGAGTTGGAAATAGAAGCGGAGAGGTTCGTGTTAAGACTTGACAACACCCCTGCTGTGGTTGGAGCAGTTGGAGACACAGCTGTGGACGTATTTCGAGCTGGAGCAGATGCAGCAGTGAGAGTGTTTGAAGCAATAGACAATAACTGCCAAATAATGTGCCCTGCTCTTAATTGGCGCTGGTGTTTAGCCGTCTAAACCGTTTATGTGGAATAGGTCGATTCATATAGTCCCGAGTTAGATTTCCACCAGCTCGGAAAGTCATTTTGAAGTTGGCTAAGCATTCGAATCTGGCGCGATAGGATAAAATAGTAGTTTTAATATTATTGGATCAATTTTTTATAGAAGACAAACAAAAATTACCGTTGGGATTTTCGTAGGTTTGGAAAACTAACAAACACATCAAAAAACAATTTAAACAATTGCACATTACTTGCAGCGGAACTAATGTTAAAACGTTGTTGGTTGGACATAAAGTACACAGACAGGGTCGAATATCATTTACTGTGGTTGGTTGTAAGCGTGGCGTCAAGTCTGCCTTTCACCAGACACCTGACATTATTGGCACAAAAGCGTCTCGCCTGGAACTTGCTGCCCTTCGCTAGATATTCAATGTACTTAGTTCCGTCCTTGATGCGGTATTTATAGGTATTAGTGGTAAAAAGTAGAAGATTGTTTTTCACGCGTAACTTCTTATTATGTTACATAGTTGACAAATACTTTACTCATCGTCGGTTTATTTTTGGACTTTTCGTTGAAATTTAAAGAAACGATTGGAAAACTATGGCTTTGGTTAATCAACCTGGTTATAACGCACGAAACAGAAACGGACTAGAGTTGGAAATAGGAGCGGAGAGGTTCAATATAAGACTTGACAACACCCCTGCTGTGGTTGGAGCAGTTGGAGACACAACTGTGGACGTATTTCGAGCTGGAGCAGATGCAGCAGTGAGAGTGGTTGAAGCAGCTGCAGATGCGGCTCCTAGGGTAGTCCCTGTTGCTTCAGCAGGCTACCTTGTTTACAAACTTGCCAACACCCCTGCTTTCCTTGGGGCCTTGACTCGTGTGATTGAAGGACTTGGTGAAGCTTTCATCGAAAAAGTTCGAGCTGGTTTGCTGGAAATAACTTTAATCGCTGAGAATCAACAAACCGTCGAAACAATTCGACAATTCTACAAAGATGGAATTCTATTGCAGCAATTTAATATTGCATTGCGCAAATATGGAAGGGATTAGAACGATCCACAAGTTGCCTTCACTGAAATCGTTCTTGCTCAACCTGAAAACGCAAAAGTAGGCCTGGGTGATTTGGAAAGCCTAAGGAAAAAGGCAGATGGAGAAATGAAAGAGGCGTCCAATAATGGAATCAAATATGAGGTAATTTATAATGGGGCGCAGAGTTGGCATTGAATTAAAATTTGCACTCGTCTGCATTTCGTTCGGGCGAGTGACGATTGGTAGAGACTCGCCCGAACGAAATAACACTCGCCCGAAATACTGGCACGCTGTCTGCGAAGTTTGTCCTAACAAATTGGTCTTCCTTTTAACGTGTATAGTCTAATAGTTCTTACATAGAAAATCAGCATGTTTTATTTACACGCATGAATTTAAAAAAGAAAATGGATAAAAACGAACAGTTAAAAACAGTATCTTGACAAAACAGTAAGTAAGTAGAGTGTGATCTTGGCATCAAACGGTGAGAAGTTTATCCAGTTTAATCGGTCTTTCTAAACCAGGGGTTGGCAAAAAAGGCTTGCCACCTCTTTGGCAAACTGGACAAGAGGCCGTTTCCCATATTTTTTGCGAAGTCGGTTGAAAATAACCTGAGAACGACTCCGGTCAAATGTGCGATTTTATCGAGTCCCGAGTCCGGCCCGGACTCTACAGCCTGTATTCCGCCAATTTACGCAACTAAAATAACGTGGATATTCAGCAATCCACTTATAGGGGTGTCGTATAATTCATTTACTCACAATACAAGGTTGGAAAATATTTCACCATATGCTATTTCACCTTTACAATTTCTATTTGGCGGCCATCTTAGTTTTAAAATTCGGTACTGCGCATGCGCATGTCAGACTCGGAAATCGGGTAGTATTACGTGGTCTTACTTGAGTCCCGAGTCCGACTCCGGCAAAACAAACCGACTCCTCGAGTCAGACCCCGACTCCGCAGCCCTGGTTACAAGTACAAAAAATATGTTTTGCACTTTGGCGAAGCTCAACTATAGGTCACGCATCTAGCATGTTTGCGTTTTGATTTTTTTAACCAAAAGGCATCGCACATAATCTGGAAATATCAACAAAAGAAGTTTTACGAACTTAGTATTTATAAATGCATTTTATTGGGCTGCGCACTAATTCTTGCGTTTTTGTAATATGAACATCATATCGAGAGTTTAACGGTCCTATTCAAATTACACTATAAACTAGAATAACGATTAAATTGATCGCGTGTTTTATTAAACCTTTTCTTTGTGATCACGGATGACAGGGTGCTGACTTGAATTTTAAATCAAATAAACGTATGTTTTTTTAATATAAGGGAAAGCGGGGCAAAACGGACCCCTCGCCTTTCTCGGTAACGAAACTTTCCAGCGTTAATATTTGTTTGCTAAACAGTGACTATTTGTCTTGTGGCCAAAATTTATAACCAGGGTAGAGAGAAATTTTGTATAAGGATAATACAGTAAAATTACGTGTTTACTACTAAAGCTCAGGCTAAAGGCGAACTTACTTTATTGCTAGATAATTTTTAGATTAGGGCCTGTTTAATTCTACGAGACAGTTAAACTTTTTAAGTTTAGAGGTTTTTAAAAAAAATCAGGTTTTGATGCGATGCAAAGTGTTGGGAAAAAACACACCCCTGAACGGGGCAAAACGAACCCTTCACAAGGTAGTCCATAATTACTAGTGTAACTCAACTAAAAACTTTCCCTTTTATTAGCCTTTCAGTAAGACATTTTGGAAATGGAATAAAATTACATAATGTATCATTATTTTATTTTTAGATGGTTTTAAAGAAATGACAAACAAAAATACATTTAACCAAATCTGTTGTAAAAAAGTGGAATGATAAATATTTTAATACTTTGGTATAGCACAAGACAGTTATAAGGTCTGTTTTTAACCACGTAACTTATATTGATGGAATGCCATGCATACATTCGTTTTCTTGGCCTACTTTTGTAAAAAAAATGTCAACCTTTAAAGGCGCCATATATACCAGTGCTCTCCAACCGGTGTGCACGGTGCACACTAGGGTGCACCAACATATTCATGGGGTGTACCAGTACGAAAAGGTATACAAGAGCGCATCACGAACTTTTAAAGAACCATTCATATTTGACATTGTTAATGACAAAACAGTCTTATATAGTCTCTTCGCTATTTTCTCAAGTTTGTTTGAATGCTGTTTTATGACATGCAATAGTACTTTACTACTTGCAAGAAGCCTGCAGTCAAAATCGAATTCTCACCGACAGTGTGCAAACTTCGACAGCTCCGCTCGGTTTAATTAATATGATGATATTGATATGCATAATGATTTTTCACGTCGCATTTAAACTTAGTTTACCTTTTAAGTAAACAGGGTGCAGGAGTTCGTCACAACAACTTTAAGGGTTCACCAAATCAGACCAATCATATATAACATTGAATTATGACTTCACGTTGTGACGCAACTTTTAACGATTTCTCGCGTGAAAATTCACTTAATGCTGCCAATGAAATAAACAACTGTATGACTTGCATTAACCAATCATTGTTAGCTTTGTAAGTTAAAAACAAAGCTGAAGTTAAACCAATCACATGCGATTACGTAATCCCAGAGATGCGTGACTTGCTACAATCGGTTCAAAACATGCACAAAATTGAAGCAAAAGAACGAGTTCAACAACAATCGTGGTGTTTGAATCGTATCTGGGATAATTATGAATTGTTTAAAGAATACGATTCTAGCTTATCGACATATTTCAAAGCTCGTGATCTGATGGAGAAAACGTACGGCAAAGATGTTGCCAAATATCATTTGTATTGCTACATCTTGAATAACATCGGAGTGACATATCACAGAATGTCACTTCGTAAAGAAGCTATTAAATATTACGAGCTTGCCATTGAAGCTGCGAATCAAGCCACAGACTTTTCAAGCGCTCAACGACAATCGAAAGTTATTAAAACGTACAAAAGAAACATAATTAATGTGTCGAAGTGACAAATTCACTGCATGTTACACAATATTACATAAAATTTGGATTTACAAGTTAATGAATTTGCTTTCGTTAGAACACTCGCTCGAAACCTTAATATTTCTACGTATCTGTATTAATCTTTTCCTTTTTCAATTTTCCGCTCTTGGAAAATGTAAAAAGTGCTTTATATTTTACTTTCTATACCTTTTTATGCCTACAATCTTCAACTAAAAGGTTCAGTTCGTTTTAAAATAATTTTTTTTTGTTTTGTTAAAATTGTAAAGGTTTTCGTTATATTTTAAAAACGTATTAATTTTACAGTTTAATGCAAATGCAACATCCATGTTAAATACCAACATCGGTTGTAGTTTGATATATAAATAGACTTGAAAAAAAAAAGTTTATTAATCTACTTCGTTCACTCATTACAAACCTTGAAAAACACAACGCTTAACCAAAGTAAAACGACACAAATAAGGAGATAGAAATGCGATAACTAACTGGAGGTAAATGAAAGTATCCTGCATAGGAAGCCGAAATGTCGGAGAAAATCAAATAACGGCAGGGAGAACTTATTTTCAGTATTTTTTTTATTTTGTGCATTTTAAAATTTTGACGTTGCTCGCGTTCCACCGAAGCATCTTTACAGTGGTTCGTGTTTAAAGCCAAACTCGTTTTGCGTTAATATTTAATCCGCTATTTTGTTAAAAGTTCACTTTTTTATTCCAGTTTGCGAAATGTTGCAGATGTTTTATTTAAAGCCAATTTATAGTTGCTTTCAAAACACATTTTCCACGCAAAATCACCTAATTGTTCTTTTGTACATTTTATCTCTTTGTACTGTGATTTTATTGGCACGAAATATTTCAATTTGTGGTAAAACAGACCGTTTTGGTCAAAATTTAAATAGCCCTTCAAAAACTAACTTCTGTGGCTTTATTTCGGCTACCAGACCGTTTTTTTTTACCTTGAGATATATTTCACAGAAAATAGTGAACAACTGAATAAAACTAAACTTTCCGCGCAAAACATTTTTAATGTTTGAGATCATCAATGACGCCAGTTGGTTTCGGCTGGCGATAGTTTTGGGACAAATTGACGTAACGACTTTCTTGTTTTTTAATTTCAACCCAAGCGGGAGGGGAGGTCCCGGGTGGGAAACCCCCTTCTATTGTGCGTCATCAATGGGTTGTTTACAATCACTTACTCTTTATGTAGTTTGTGAAACGCTTACGTTGTTTGTTTGAGTAGAGTGAACGAAACAATGTACATATATTTTGGTTAATAAACATTTTTACATTATTTTCTTTGTGACCATGTGGACTCCAGCTTTTTAAAAATTCGATTTTAACGGCTTTACAATATGACTACAAATATAGCAATATATGACTTTTATAACGAAAATTTCAATTTATGATTTTTACGGGTCTTCTGTGCAGCTATAAATCTGTGCTGGGGGTAATTAACGTCACAAATTTTTGATTAAAGCCACTATATAGAACAATGTACATATTTATTGTGAACCTAACACGTCACATCTCCTTCTAAATCTAAAGTTTTGTCATTCAAATCAAAACAAACGCGTTTACCATTTTAACAAACACTTTCCCTTCTCGAATATAATTAGACTTTTACCAATCGCAAAAATACCCTTCCTGAGCGAGAATGGAAATTTTCGCGCAAAAACACCAGCGCTACACTTTATGTAGTTTGCGAAAATTTATTCAGTTTATATGAATTTTTTTACCTTTGTAGTTCGTCGCTCTGTTAGAGTTATTGTAAATAAATCACTGTATAAAGCATAACGTGGTTTGTTATTCTACAGTTGTTACTTGGCCCGACGCTTAACGGATTGTTTTGGGACGCCCAGACGAGTAGCAGCTTAATATATAAACAGACGAGTAAAAGACGCGCGCCTTAATTCTCCTCTAGCGCGGTTTCTGTTTAAGAATGTAAGGGTTTCAACGAAAGTTTAACGGAAATATAATTTCTACAAATACACAGCAACTTTTAAAAAACAGCAATTAGCCTGTGAAAAAATACATTAAAAAAAAATACACTCAGCGACAAAAAAAAATATTTTTATAACATGGGTTGTAAACAATTAGTTTTGAAATGACTTAAATTAACTGTCAAGACCCAAGTTATGAGCGCCTCGTTGAAACACGCCCGATCGCATCGCCACCGCCAACCTTCTAAGTTCAAGAACTCCATAGAGTGTTATCACCAAACAACCTGAAAATACAAGGGTGTGTTGGAATTGTTGAATTGGTAATGTAGCCGGGGAAATAAAAGGGTATATTGTACTGTGTATGTGTCTACCAATACATTCCTAATATGATGAAAAAAGGTTGCCTTAAAGAGGTTTTATTGTAGTCAACTTCACGTCACGTCAGTTACATAAAATAAAACTTTAAACTATTAAAATTGGAAAAATTGTCTACTTATGAATAAAAAGTCTTCTAAAAATAAGAAAAAGAAAATATAACAAATTTTCTTACGTACGAAAACTAAAAACTAATTATTAAAAACAACAATTTTTAGCCAACATAATTGTAAAAATGGCCTAATAACTTAAGTAAAGTCAACTATTAGGCATTAGTCCAGTGCTTCCCAACCTTTTTGAGTTCGCGAATCACTTTTTTTTGCGACGCACTTTTAAAGCTAGTATTATTGTGCATCCGACAAAGAGTTATGACCAAACAAATAAAGTTATAACCTGCATATTCACTACTGGCGTACGTACTGAAACCAATTGGACTGGAGACCGAGTGGGAACGCTTTTGAGTTTTAATAAGCTGGGCTGTAAAAGTAGTGCTGGACCAATGTAGCAACCGCTGATAGGAATCAGATATAAGGAGCCGCAGGCATAGGTGTAGCCAGGGGGAGGTGCACAGGGACATGCCCCCCCAAAAAAATTATAAATATTGTACTCCTAATAATAATTAGTTTTGAAGCTTTAATGAGCAGTATCACAACAGTTGATCACCGGCATGTCACACCTTCAATTGTCACGCACTGTTACATCACAAACGACATTTGCTATACTTAATAATGTAGTTTTACTACTTTTTTTTTGCTTAATGAATGGTTTTTAAGTATTGCACTAAAACTCAGTCAGTTGCTGCTCGAAACGGTTTGCTAGCATTGGTATTTGTGTTCGATACGCAGTTCATACAATGGCCAAAGCTAAACAACAAAAGGCTGGCTACGCCACTGGTCTCGGGGACCTTATAGTGGTCGCATTAACTTCTTAACACTTTAAACCAGCGGTTCCCTAACTGTGGTCCGTGCAGCAGTTTCATAGGGTCCGCAATAATGTTTTTAAACATTAGTCTATGTTTTAAACATTATATCTCATCATTATTGTCTTCAGTTATTCTTTATTATTCGATTATATAGCGTGTTTTATGGTGTCTCTTGTGACAACACAAAGCATCTATTATGCTGTACTACCTGCTATCAGTGAATGGTTCGCATTAGTTAGAAAGTTTTTACATTAGAAAAAATCGTGACAGGACTAGTGTGCTACAAGAAACATGGGTCAACCGACCCTTAAATTTTTATAGGGCCGCAAAATACCAAATAATTGCAACGGGTTAACCAGGCAAACTTTTTTTAAGTTTGGGAGCCACTGCTGTAAACATTAGCCATCGCCCTAAACCCACTACAATCTAATTGTAGTCGTAGACCTTTTTCCAAGAACGGCATTAGTTTCCAAAATACGTATACATGGGCTGACAGCTCACACATTAAATTACTCTTCAAACGCAACACAACATTTGGCAAAATTCGTTTCATAGCGCATACACTTTACTTAGTCTTTCCTGCCGTCGTGTGCAGTCGAGCGTAAAGTTAATCGAGCGTAAAACTTTGGAGAGAAAAAGTTTTGAAGCTGCCACGTGCGTGAGCGGTGTTTTAATCAAGAGACAAGTTTTGAAGGACTTGTGCACTTAATATGCGGTTGCGTGTAATGTAGTTCAACCATGAAATATAAGATGCATTTTAATCGTTTTTATCCCATCGATTAAGTATATTTACTGGCTCTTGCTATAGCCTGTTGTGCCCGCAGCAAAACTTTTTCCCTTCTAAAGTTTCGCGCTCTATTAACGTTAGCACAAGACTGAGTGAGTAAATACAGCCTCAGAATGTTGCGAGCAGTTTAGAATTGATTTGGCTTACATTGTGGCGTGTAAGTATTTACACTTAGATTTGTTTACAGCCAAGTATAGTTGCAGCAACGCGAGATTTGTTGGTTGTTGTGCTGCGTTTTAACAGCAATTTAATGTGTATATTTCATCAGGTGAGACATGACCACCGTGCTATCTCAACTCCACTAAACAAACTGTCATTGCATTTCAAAGAGCATACTGTCAGGTCGCTTACAAATTTATGGTACATTCAAATAATTCAACATAGCTCGCTCTTAATAAAATAGCTAACAGCGCAGTAACAAGAAAGGCAAGCAATTGTTGACTGTATTTTTTAATCCAGCAGCAGTGTGACACTATGAGCGACTGAGTTGGGGTTTAGCTAAGTCAAAATGCCGGCTGGATTTGCCAGAACGGCCAGGAAAGGAAAAGAGTATTGAGATGAATTATTAAACACTTTACCAGGCGAACACACTGTAATTACAACCACAAACAGACATGCGCTGTTTCTCTACAAATGTGTAAGCTGTCAGCTCATGTATACCTCTTACCATGTTTTACAGCAGACAAAAAAAGCAGTCAAATAAAATCTATAGAGGGCTAAATAAAAGCGAATGAAAAGTGTAATAGAACTAATTTGAGGAAACGCGATAACATTAATAGTTATTTTAGTCAGTGTTTGTTAACCTTTTTAAGCTAGGCAGCGCAATTTTTTTTTTGGTATATCAGCATTTCTTCTAAATTTCTTGCAAGTTTTTATGAAAACCTAAAAAAATGATAAAAAATATATGTCCAATATGTTTGAATACGCTTATCGTTTGCCCGCGACGCACTTGGAAACCTTTCAAGGCGCAACAGTAAAGAAGCGCTGATCTAGTTCAAAAGACAATATCATAACGCAAACAAACCGGAAAAAAAATCAATCAGTGAAAGCGCGAAAATTAAAAAAACATTCGCGCGAAGTGCAAAAAAATAGGTATTTGAAATGGACTCGTGTCTAGTTTGTCAAAGAGGCGGCGGGCCGGATGAAATACATTGGATTTTTCTTTCATTAAATTTTCTCATTAGTTCATAATGTCAAAAATCAACCCACAATGGCCTATGTATTGAAGTTGTGATCAAAAAAGTACCTAACATTCTGTTTGATAAGATAATTCGTTTCAGGAAAAAAAAAGCTAGAGATTTTTAAATTGACAGAACTGTTGTTTATCGCGAGACTGTGATAAGAGAGAACTGACATATTATTTAGTTTTAGTTTACCGTATTTTACGGACCATAAGGCGCAATTTAAATCCTTTTTTTTACTCATAAATTGATCGTGCGCCTTATAAGCCAATGCGCCTAATGAATGGATCAAGTACAGAAGTGCTTTATTGCCTACACTTAAAACCAGTACCGATAGACGAAAAAGAGGAGCGCGGAGAAAAAGTGGGAGGTGTAGGAGAAAGAGCGGAGCGGTTTACCACGCGGCTGAAGTCTTGGTCGGCTTTTTGTGGAGGCCTCAGCGTGTTGCGGACGCCTGGGCGATTTGGATAAATTTATCGTGCACCTGATGGCCCGTAAAATACGGTACGTAATGCTGCGGGCGATAGGAACGATTTTTATTTCATACTTAGATAAACCTTTGTTATTTTTAGGAATCTATAATGTCTAAATCTCAAATTAACCTTAAAAAATCAGAGCGGAAAACACAGTGCGATAATGGATTTTCTGACGATTCTGTTGCCACGATGACAGATTGGTCATCACAAGAACATCAACCTGTGTCAGATTGTGAAGGACAAAGTGACTTGGATCTAACAAACATACAGAACACGTACAAAAGCAAGTACCTTACAAGAAGAAGAGAACAACGCAATCCCCAAAACAACAATAATACGGAGTTTCGATGTCGCATTTGTGAAAAGTGTTTCAAAAGTCGCCAGCTGCTGAAAAGGCACTTGTCCGATTGTCACTTTAAGAAACAAAAAAGCAAGTTCTGTGGTAAATTGTTTGGTAGAAGTACAGACCTAACCGTTCACACAAGAATTCACACCGGAGAAAACCAGTATAAATGCGAAGAATGTGGAAAACGGTTTAGCATAGCCGGACATCTTAAACAACATAAATTAACCCACACTTGTGAAAGACGTTTTCAATGTAAAGATTGTGAAAAAAGCTTCCTGCTTGGTTCACAACTCAAAGAACATCAACAAATTCACACCGGAGAAAAACCTTACAAATGTAAAATCTGTGGAAAATGTTTCAGCCGAGCAGAACATTTAAGGAGTCATACTAGCACTCACAATAAAGAAAAACCTTACGAATGTAAAGTTTGTGCAAGTAGGTTCTCCTTTTTGGCAAGTCTTAAAACTCACAAAAAGATTCACACTGGGAAAAAACCTCACAAATGCCAATTTTGTGGGAAATGTTTTATTCGCGCCGACAGTCTTAAAGTTCATGAAAGAACTCACACTGGTGAAAAGCCTTATAAATGTAAAGTTTGTGAAAAGTGTTTTTGTCAGACGGGACAACTTAAACGCCATGAGAGAACTCACACTGGAGAAAAAACGTTCAAATGCAAAGTTTGTGGAAAATGTTTTACTCAACCAGGCACTCTTCGAATTCATGAAAGAATTCACACTGAAAACAAACCGTTCAAATGCAAAGTTTGTGGAAAATGTTTTAGACATATGAGTTACAGTAAAATTCATGAAAGGACTCATACTGGACAAAAACCTTACAAATGCCAATTTTGTGAAAAATCTTTTAATCAGGCTGGACATCTTAAAGGTCATGAAAGAATTCACATTGGAGAAAAACCTCACCAATGTAAAGTTTGTAGAAAATGTTTTACTCAACCGGGAACTCTTCGAATTCATGAAAGAATTCACAATAAAGAAAAACCTAACAAAAGTTAAGTTTGCAATAAATGTTTTGCTTACAATATTAGTCTAACTCTTTGCTTACAATATTAGTCTAACTCTGTCATAAAAGAACCCACAGCATTAAACGTCAAAAAGTGCAAAGAGGTGAAACGAGGTTTTTATGTATATTGTTTGTTTCCTGAAACCTTTCGCGTTTTAGGATTGCATTTCAAAATATGTTGTGATTTTTAAGTGTTAGCAAAACACCAAATTTTGTTGTAATGTTTTTAGTATTGCTAAAAGCTGGTGAGTATTTCGGACTGACAACTCAATAGGCATATCTGGCTTTAAGTTGCAAATTTCAGTCATATAGAATCGGACAAACACTATGATTTTATAGCTTAACTACACCGAGCTGGATTTATTGAGTGCCTTTTTCTTATTTTTCGCGTGCTTTTCATTCACCATTTCTAGCGCGTTATTTCGATTGGTTGCAATTGTAATAAACACCCGCCATCGCCTTGAGCTATTCCATATTAGGATAATTTCAGGTTTTAAAATGACAGACATAAATTACCAGCAGTAATATCTAGCATAATTAAATACGCAAAGGTTAACATATATATATATATATATATATATATATATTAATCGATAACCTAATATCGAGTGAAGCTGCTTTTGAAAGCAGCTTCAGAAGGGCTAGATCACAGTTGTTAACACACATATGTGTGCATGTTGCATCGTTTAAACGAGAGGCACCTGGGGATAAAGGACAACTATGGACTTTATTGCGAACACAAATAAAATAATACAATGAAGCGTTTAGACCAGGGGCGGGCAACTTCTCCGGTCGGTGGGCCAGATATGAGAAAATAAAGTACTTGGCGGGCCGGATTAGGTACTGCTAAAGCTTGCATGTATTGGCGCATAATTGCGGCTAAAGTTGTACTATTTAAACACGGCAACACTTTTATTGCACATCAAACATACTACTTTCTTCCCGACGTAAAAAATAAACTAAGTACAGAACTTGGTAAACCAAAAATCAGTATATTTGGAATGCTATAAGATAACAATATTTCGCTACTAAAAGTGTCAATACTAATCAAGTATTTAGAAGCGAAATATATTTATCTTATAACATGCAAACATTCTTTATCATTGATGTGCAACCAGAATCGTTTCTTTTCACCATTCGGATTCAGGCAGATTTTCTCATTCGAAAGAAAATTCTGATTATTGCCGACTTGAGCGAAAAAGTATTTTTGCATCCAATCCTTGTTAAATTCGCGACACTCTTCGTCAAACTTACGTTTCTTAGCAAATCCATGGGAAAATATTTATTGTAAATTCTAAGTATAATGTTAACACAAAACAAATAATCTAAAAACAAAAAGAAAACAAAGAACTAAAGAATAACTAGCAATCACTATTATTTGTGGCAGAATGTGGCCGCGGGCCGGACCCGGTTCCCGGGCCGCATGTTGCCCGCCCCTGGTTTATACCCTTGGATCGTCGCTCGACCATACAGAGGTGCTAGTTTGTTTTGTACTTACAAAAGGCAGCATTGCGCTTATTCATAAAAAAACGATTGTTAAATTTGTTTAAGAGTTTTTACACTGAAGTTTACGTCTCTACGAAGCAAATGAAATGTTGCCGATAATATAGGAGTTACCATGCTAAACCTAATAATCAGTAGAACAGTGAAAACACAGAGCTTAAGCTCTTAACAGGCAAATATATAACCGATACAAACCTAAAACTTTGTGTAAAAAGGGACCAATTAAAATTAAATTGGAACTCCTGCGAGAAAATAATTATTTAAGTTTAGACGCTCTGTTAACCTACCAATTTACATGCTTTCCGCTAACGCACCTCTGAGAATAGAAATCTTTTCCTAGTAGCAAATGATTTGTTCGTGTGCTACCATTGAAGCAAGAGTAGACCATTGCGATTTCGCGTTTAACGTTGTTATCCACATACGCTTTGGTCCTATGCAAGGCAGGGCTGCGGAGTCGGAGTCGGGACTCGACGGAGTCAGTTTGTTTTGCCGGAGTCGGACTTGGGACTCGGAACTCGAGTAAGACCGAGTAAAACTACCCGAGTCCCGAGTCCGACATGCGAATGCGCAGTATCAAATTTTAAAACTGTTAGGGCGGCAAAATAAGTTGCAAAAGTGTAATAGGAAATGGTGAAATATTTTTAAACCATGTAATACGGGTGGATCAATTATGACACCAATATGAGTGGACTGCTTAAAATCCACCTTAATTTAGTTGCGTAAATTGGTAAAATACAGGCTGTAGAGTCAGAGCGGGACTCGGGACTCCACAAAATCTTACATTTGGCCGGAGTCGGACTTGGGACTCAGGAGTCGGGCTCGGGTGTATTTTTTTGGCCGGAGTCAGACTTTTTTTTTAAACCTTTGCGCGAATTAATTCTCAGGTTATGTGCATTTTAAAATGTCGGCTATTTTGAAATGTTTTTGTAAGTATATAACGCACAACGTACCTCGCCAATTAAACATGTTTACTAACAATAAAGGGATTATTACTATTGAGTTCATAATGTGAGCAAGTCCGAAAAAACTATGGCCTCTAGGTGTGCCGCAAAAACTTAGTTTTGTAGTTTTTCGGAAAACTGTTGCATTTTATAATTTCATGGTCTGTACCCGGTTTACGGCGCCCTAACTAAAATATAAGCAGATATAACATATCAATATAAACGGTAATAGCATATTTGATAGGTAGTTGATGTAATTTCACGATAAACAAGTATCTTAACAGTGAAGCACGGTTAGGTAAAAACAAGCTCGCAAACAAACACCAGAACAAAATGTTGGTGTATTGTTTATGTTTTCAACAGGCCTATTCTGCACTCGCCTTTTTAAAGTGTTGTCCGTTGAGGTCAGAAGCGTAAGTTTGTATAAGTTAGAGCTACAAGGTCAGACTAGAAAACTTAGTTTTTAAATGTATCCATTAAAACTCCTAAAAAACTATTTTTTGTAGAAATCTGCTGGGTATGTAAGTATATTTTTTTTTTTTGGAAAACGATCGTTTTAGGGATATAGAAAACAGTTTTTAGAGGATGATTTAACAGTCAAATGGGTGCTTAACATGGTGTATAGCTATTTTATACACTGCAATGTGCAAGTGATAATGCAGTTGGGAGTCAGTTATTCCTTATCGAGAGTTCCTGTGCTAGCAAAAACAAACATCAGCCCAGATGCCCCTAATAAACTCAAAAACCTTCCAAGACAGTCTAGAAAGGCAGGCCTTGCTTAGAGTTAATTTATTATTAATCTATAACACAGAGTTTGATGCCAATTTGGTCAACAACTCTTAAATGTATTACATTTATTACCGGACATTAGAGACACAGATTTTGTTTACCAATGGCTAGATAAATACGTTTTATACAGGCAGAGATACTAACTTCTGTTGTCTTGTCATGTAGAGACTTTCCCATTGTTCTATGGCACTTTTAAAATCGTCCAGGTTTCCTCACAGCAATCTTCGTGTATAAAGAACTAAACTAAAAAGTAATATCATAAATTTGAGGGACAAAACTTACATGAAAATTTCAATTTAAATAATATACTAGACTCAGAAAATACACATAAAATCGAACAAGTTTATCAACATAGCTTTTGTAATGAAAAAACATTGTTTACCAATAAATCCATTTTTAAACAAAACTATATTTTTTTCATCCACAACTGAGTAGCTTGATTCTAAAAAAGTGAAAAAAGCAACCAATCATATTGTAATTTGAGGGGCAGAAACTTACATGGAGTTTTCAAGTTAAATGTTATGACACATATAAACTCATAAAATAAATATAAAATCACTTATAAAAATATTTTTAACAGCACAGCTTATTCAGCTATATGAGAAAATATTTATTGTTTGTAAATAAATTCATTTGTTAAAATGTGAAAATATATTTAGCTTACAGGTAGCAAACCTATATAGTACAACAACCAAAAAACATCCTATCAATTAATTTGAGCAAATATTAAAATCCAAATCTGTTTCTGCAAAAATATCCCAGTTGGTTGGCAATTCTGTTTGATTAACAATTGTGCTGCATGTTTTTATTCACATCCTGTGTAAATGGGGATGCTTGATTGTAAATATTAAACTAAAGTCACATGAGATAACATGTTTTCAAAATAAAGATACTATACACAAAAGATTAAGCCTATATTTTGGGACTAGGTTATATATTAATGGAAATCTAATTAGTAGAAAAAATCTTTTACTTTGACCTGATGAAGTGAAGTTATGCAAAAGCTTGTCGAGATTTTACTACAATTTGTCTTTTTACAGTGCCACCTGATTAACATATTGTAAGTTTTACACACTACAAGTCTACAACCTTTAATATTGGCAATGCTGTGATTAAAGGCATATTTTATAGCTTTGTTTAAAATGACTTACCTTTTCATGGATAATGGTTTAGTAAATCCTTGAGCTACGACCAATTATGAACAAGGTTTGGTGAAAACACATGAAATGCAGTGACTTTGCCAAGTAAACTGTTCTTTTTTAAGTTACCCTACATCATCTGGAAGATTATATGAAAGAAGAACCGGCCATCAGTTCAATGAATTATTAAAAATTTAGTAGATTTACAATTGAGGTACTACAAGAAAGCAAGTGGTATTACAATGAAAATGACTAAAGCATTTTGGATTCTACAAACATTAATATATACATATTCTAAGTATATCATATAGGAACACCCTAAACACTATGGAAATTACATAAACATCAAGAAAACATTTTAAAATAATATTAAAATAATAAAGCAGATTCTGTAGGTAAATAATATACATAACATTGACATCAATTTACTGCTTTGTTCAGCATTGCATGATACTTATCGGTGGCAATGGAGCCATACATGCGAATTGGCCCCAAACTGATATCAGGAGATCTGTTGCGATGGTCAAGTACTATCATTCCTCTGGAGTGGTGGCCTGCTAGTTCAACAACCACCTTCACGTTGAACGGTTTCAATCCCACTGTTTCTTCCAATGCTATTGCCATTGCATAAGCATCGCAAATCACTAAAGCTTGACCATATTCAACATAGAAATTATCACCAGTCCTTAGTTTGACACGAGAATCAAGCACAGCTTTGGCAAAGACATGCTTAACATTATCATTATCTACAAGCCACTTGTCATACCATTCCCATGGAGTCCCATGCGCTACTGTAAGCTCAAAATCTATAAGGTGAACCTTACAAAGCGGAGGGTAGGCATTAAGGGTGATCCACATTGATTCTGGATCTTGGTAGAAGTTAAACTCTGCACAAGTGGTTGCATTTCCAGCAGCAGTTTTAGTTCCACCCATGATAAAAACACTTTTAAGTCGAGATGGTAATTCATGGTCAAGGCTCACAGCTAAAGCAAGATTTGTTAAAGGTGCAGTAGCAACAATCTTAAGCTTCCCAGAATATTCCTTTGATAGCCTCACAATTGCATTGGCAGCATGCTCCTCTTTGACTACTTTCAACAAATCGGGAGACGAAGGCGGGTAGACATGACTACTTCCACTTAATCCGTCGCTTCCATGCACAGCTTCGCATGTCTTGGGTCTAGTAACTGACACCAGAGGGCCTGGGCAGCCTTTGAACACTGGTACCTTCTCAAGCATGTTAAACAGCTTTAAAATCCTCAGGTTATTCATTACCACGTTTTCAAGCCTAGTATTTCCACCAACACAAGTGATAGCAACCACTTTTGCATTGCTCTGATTGCTGAGAAGCATCATCAATGCAATTGCATCATCTGTGCCAGTGTCACAGTCCAGTATTATATAATCAGTCATTGCTGCTTTTACTTCTACCTAAATACAGAAATTGTATATTTAGGACAACCAAAAATTTAACTGACAGCTAGTAATTCATTATTATTACAAATTTCGTATAAAAAAATCACTGAAAACAGCCTGAACCAAACCAATTCAAAATTCTTTTTAGATTATCTCTTTAAATAAAGTATCCTTTTTGTTGGTAAGTAGAAGTGCTGTGAAAGTTTGAAATACTTTAAATCTAGTGATTTTCAAAATAGCCAGTCAAGCCAAGGTCTTTCTTAAAGTCTTTATAACTGATACAAAGTCACAAAAAGTGCACATCTCAATGTTACCACCACATTTAATTTTAAGTCAACCCAAGCCATTTTTATCAGTCAAAGACACTAACCTGTTAGTCATTATGCTACAACACTGTTGGATATGCTGAAGTGTATAAGGCTTAAAGTAAGTAAGATTAGTTGACCATATTCACAAAGCAAGCCTAAATGGGCATAGAGTAATACCAACAAACCACTTGACCAAGTTAAAACAACAATTGTTTTATCCCTACACACCACAATCCTTCATACAATGAGTTTGATAACAAAACGTACAACCCTTATCTATTACGTTTGTATTTAACCTAATCGTGAATCTTAGTTTTTAGGTTCATGAAACTCTAATGACAAGTCTGAGTTGCAGCAGCACGAATAAAAAGCATGATATTGTTTCAAATAAAAAGCATCGTATTATTTAAATTGAAAGCATGATATTATTTCAAACTAACATTAAACACACATTGGAAGACAGCAATAGCGTTTACATGTTAAATTCTTTCCCGCGAAATATTGAAACTGTAACTTTGCTTTCTACATGCGCAGTAATGCGTAACGTACTGTTTGTTACGCATCGTTAGACACGGATGTGTTATTCGGCAAGCCAGTTTAAATAATTTTAAAACAATATTAGTATTTAATGTGTCACACGTTTAAATATTGATGGGCAAAATTAAAATCCAATTTAATGTAAAATTAGCATTTAAAAAAATCTATTTTAACGTTTGTGACGAAAGAAAGCAAAAAACAATACGCCAATAAAGCCGAGCGATATTTAGGCAAAATATTAGAAAGCATTTTAGCAGGTTCTGACAAACCTTCTTAACAACACTTCTAACTGTCTATATTGCCTCGTTGCAATATGTTTGCATCAAAACAAGGACATCTCTGCCATCATGTGGATCATTATGGAGTGCCAGCCAGTTCAGTTTTTAGGCTAAGTACAGCATTGCAAAATAATGAAATACCGTCGTATCTCGTTGAAATTAACACAACGGAATATAAAAGTCCCGTGTTTTACTAAAAGTAAGTTAACTAAAAATGTCCAACTATTTGTTTGGTTTGGGGAGGCTGTGGGGCACGAGATTAGTTTGTTTAGTTGAAGTTTCTGACCCTCGTTTTAAAGGTTGCTTGAAGGTTGCGTGCGTATAACTCGTTAGCCAACCACAAGACGTATAGGTTAATATAATTGTATTATATGATAAGCGAACAACCAGTTGAAACTATAGAAGGCGGACAAGTTAGCATATAGCAGATGCTACTTGCAATATCAAAGTTGCGAACAGCAAGACGATAACTGAGAAGAAGTCTCGTTTACAAGCGGATAGCGGCCTAAGTAGCCACAGACAATCGAACTGCTGACCGCCGAGATAATCGCGGAACAGCACATTTAGCATTTACACTTTGGTGCGAGTAGACAATAAATCTGGGGCATAAGCCGTTACAGCGTAAATTGCACAATAAACACAAAATCTCTTAGTCGGTAAATATCCGTGCGCTACAAGGCCAACTATTTAAGGCGGAAAAAAAAACTGTTGAATTTTTGTAGCTCTGACAGGTTAGTTTCTGTTTTTTACTACATTTGAATAACCGTATAGGCGACTTAAACTTTATTACTCCATAAACGTAGTTTTTGGCAGACATAACATAATGATCATTAATTCTTACGAAGCCACTTGAAAATATTTTATGGTTTGCGAAGCAACGAAATACCGGGAGGCGTACATAAGGAAGCAAGCAACATTTAAAGCACGTCATACATACCAAACTGTTCTGTTTGATTGACTAAAAAATCGAACTTTTAGAAAAAGGCACACATTTAATTTGCTGTCTTTATTTCACTAAGTTAAAGCGCAAGTCGATACATACACAATGATAAACATAAAGTTAAACATTTAAAACAAACAGGAACCTATAAATCATTTCATTTAAATCACTTAAAATAAAACTGCTTTAAGCGCATTTAAGACGGAACTCAGCAATCAGCTTTTCGACGACTTGTACAGTCTTGTAAACATCTGGAAAGCTTCTTGTTATGGACTGGAGAAGTCCACTTAAGGCCACAGCACTGGCTTTGGTGTCACACCGGGTTTGGTAAGCGTTGGAAAATTTGTCCATGAGGCCATTGAACGCCCTTTAAAAAATCAGAGTTAAAAAAGGTCGTTTTCGACTCAGAACAAATCTATTGAGGACCAAAAATTATAATAAAAATAATACAACTGTAAATATTTAATAGAGCCAGGTTTTCAAAAGTTGCGATAAGTAATCATTTTCTAATAAACCTTTAGTTTTAGTTTCCGTCCTATGGGTAAATTATCTGATTAAACATTCAAAAAATTCATACTAGAAAAAAAAGGTTCACAAATGATGCAATACAACTAAGATCAAATGTCCGATATTAACGGATCGAAGCCGATACCCGGTATCGAGTGTTAGTGTCGTTACCTGTCCGATACTAGGGTATCGTAGCCTACCACAGAATGCCAAATTGATAGAATTTCACCTTACATTGGGCGTTTAAATTCTATCTATTTTGCTAGCTCGAGTGTAGTAGTGACGTCATTTGGTGTCGGATAGACCCGGTAAAGTATCGCTATTTAAAAATGTTAAGTATCGGCGACACCTAAAAGTTACTTTTTAAGAAATTATTTTAAACATAAAATAAAAAGATTTATTAGAGATTAACGGTGCTATGGTTACAATATACAGGCTTTTCCTGTAGATTTGTTTTAACTCGTCCAAGGCTAAATTATAGCAGAAAATAAAACGCTTCGATTTTTGGTTTTAAAATATGTTTTTCTGGTTATTTCATGAATGATATTCGTTTTTTGATAACTTTTTTAAACTAAACTCTGCAGAAGTGTCTTAATGGTTCCCCAAGCAGTGAATTCAAACACAGTTCAATGAAATGCAGGTTCCACTTACAAGCAGAAATCTTTGTTCGAAGTCGCGTCGAAGATTTGTTTCGTTGAATTTACCGACCACTTGTAAATATCGGGCAACAAATCGTTGTCGCAAAATCCGAGATTTATGCCGCCGTATGGACCTGCAAATGAAACGTTCATATAAACGATGGTATTTTGTGATCAAGGCATTGATTTCCCAAAATTTTCAAAGGGGGGCACGGTGTAAAAAAAGGTTGGGAACCCTGGTAATAAATACTCTAAAATCTATCGTTTAAGCACGAAAGCTGATTAGGTTAGGCCAGTGTTTCTTAAATTTTGTTAACGAGTACACCCTAAAAGGGTCCTCTCTTACATAATCACCGCCTTAAAGTGAGCAACTTACCCATGTTTAGTGTTGTCGGTGCTTGAGCTAAGGCTGCTTTAAGCTGCTGTGAGGCTCTACGGCCTTGAACAAAGCACGCGTATTCGAACAAGAGGTTAGACGAAAATGCAATTGGGGTTCCTTTGACGAAATACTGGATGAGGTCAATGATATTCGAAGAGCTCTTGAAAGCAGATACCAGGGTCTGCATTGGAAAAAAAGGTAGTGTTGTTATGACTTGCGGGCTTAGAAACTTTAGTTCCATAAACTTAAATTCGCCAAAGTGTGGTCCCACTATAAGGTTAACAATAACAACAAGTAAGGGCAGTTAGAATGTTAGGGTGCCATGTGCTCAGTAAACCCTTAAAAGCCGATACCAGGGTCTGCCTTGGAAAGAAAAGCAGTGTTGTAATGACTTCATGACTTGTGACTTGACTGAAGTGCACTAATGTCACGTTTTTTTAAATGGCACGACTTGACTTCAGTCTTTTGGACAAATGACTTGACCTGAAAAGTATTTTGGACAATGACTTTAGTTGAAAAGAAGTTATTTTATTAGGCATTTTTTATTTTTAAATAGGGTTATTTATCCTAAGTTTTGTGCGCAAAACATTTTGCTGCAATATGTTGCGTTTTGGTCTTTTTTTGTAGATATTTGGACTAATTTACCAATTTAATAGTTTAACGTTGAATTTTTATAAAGTAGTTTTAATAGTTTAACGTTGAGGACTAGACTTTAATAGTTTAACGTTGAGGACTAGACTTAAAATTGACTTGCTCTAATTATGACTTGACTTGTCATTTATTCAAAATCACTCAACTTGGACTTAAGTTTTTTCTTAAATGACTTGATTTAAACTTAATTTTTTTCACCAAAGACTTGTTTACAACACTGGCAACACTAACAAAAATACTTCTTCAGTGAAAATTAGCCGATGCTATACTGAAGTCTTTTTATGTGTTTAGAAATGTATTACCCATACAAGGCTTTTCACAAGTGGTTCATCTCTCATAGAATATTAAATACATATAAATTGTAAACAGCATTCCCATACACCTTAACCAGCAAGGCCAATTAACAAACAAATATTAAGTGAACACGATTGGTTTCGATAAGTCACTGACATTTATTAAAACACAATGGGTTGGTCAAGTCGATTGATGTCTTATTTAAATAGAATAGTAAATACATACAAAACATTGGTGCTATTACAGCATCAGTGTAAGTAGAAACTTTAGTACCATAAACTTAAATTAGCTAATGTGTGCTCCTACTATAAGGTAAGGGCAATTGTAATTTAAGGAGCCACGTGCTCACTGACATTTGAGAAGTATTTTAATGCTTATAGTCTTACAACACTTAAACTGAAATGTGTAAGGTTAAAAATCAGATTATTAAAAATTTTGTGCCACCTTAAAAAACCTGCTGTACTATTACCAATCCCAACAATAATTGTACTTCTCTTTCAATTTGTCCCTGTTTTAATACGGTGAAAGTTTTTTCATACAAGTCGAAAATAAACTAAAGGTATGATAAAGTTAAATTTGTAAAACTAAAAATGTTTAAAGCAAGAACAGAGTCATACCGGGTAATAGTTTCGTATCGTGGTTGAGGCACTGAATACATCCCAGCAATCAACCCTGGAGTAACAGTCCAAGGCAATGTTGCGAACACAGTTAAAGGGCTCAGCCATTTTCGCTTTGCACGTGTTTAAGTCAGAGAAGGGATAGGCTTGTAGCAGTGGTTTGAAGCAGGACAGCAGGCCGTCAAGCTTCGACTCCAAATGGCACATCGGAGTTATTTGAACCTCTGTAAACGTAAACTTATGTGGTTATCCTTGAAGTTCAACTTGGCATTCGAGGCCATCAAAGAAGGTTTTATCAGATTATACTTCACAAAAACCTTTTAATTAAGTAGTACAAAGATTAATGAAAGTTAACCGTTTTTTGGTTGATTAAGATTTGATAAAATTTTTAGATTAAACCTTAAAACTGAACGTTATTATGTTCAGAAGGCATATTGACGCTAACTGAACCTGCAAAAACCTGGCGACCAAAACGAGACTTTACTTCTATTAAATACAGCTTTAGTTACTATTAGGAACTTACAAAATTTGCCATTAAATTAAAAAAAATATTTCCCTCTTTTGTCGGTCATTTAACTGTGACGTTGGAATTTTTTTATCAATAATGATTTTACAAAACTAATTATTGTGACAAAAATGGATTGTAAAAAATCAATAATTTTTTTCTATCTTTTTCTAGAGTTTTTTTATTAAGTCATTCCAAAACCAATCCCAAATAAATAAAAAGTAAATCTTACTGTCTGGGTTTGGCATAGGGCAATCAGGATGGGGTCTTGGTGGTTGATTACACATTTCACGCGAGCAAGTGGTTGAAGTGCAATTGACCAAGTTGTTTCTGTTCCCTTTAGTGTTGGTCACGGGGATTGGGCAGACGTCAATCACACGACCAGGACTCACGCAACCTCGATGTTTGGTGGTGCCTATAAAAAACATAGGGTTTGTTTCGCAGACTGGATTGAAGTAGGACGAACCAAAAAGAAAAAGACAACGGCAAAAAGGATTACTTTGAATCTGAAAACCATTTTGTCAATTTAACAAAAAAATGGATTATTTCGAGTTTGACTGCTTTGAATGATTGAAGTGCGCCGAAAATGATCTACATGACATAATTCGTTTGGTTGTGTAAATAAGCTTTTAAATCACTTAAAGCTATTGTGTTGTAAACAAGTACCTGTACAGTATACTGATAAAAATTTCAGATAACACCCGCTTGCTTAGCAGGAAACAAGATTAACTTACTGAGGAAAGACCTTTCTTGTGAGAAACCACACTGGCTGTTGATGGGGCAGTACTGTGTGCTAAGTGCTCCGTAGGTAGTTGAAGATAACTTTGAAGTCAACTGAGTACCACTGAAGCAAATCTTGCTCTTCGTGACTGGGGCAAGTTCAGCTAAAAACAAAGTTGAGATAAAACAGGGTTTTCTTTGAAAACAAATTTTCTTTGAAAACAAAAAAAAATGTAAACCACTGGGTTACGAAGAATATTGCAGAGCGACGACTGAACGCTTTATAAAAATTAATTGCAATGACTGAGCATGCGTACAATAACTCAACGTTAAAACTTTCCACAACCCTCCCAACTCCCTACTAGACATTTTTGATTCTAATGCGCCCTAAATAAGCTAAACATAGATTTTCACCCTTTAACAAACCCTCACATCAATTATTAAACGACAAAGGGAAGCATGCAGCTCGAAATGTAATCGTCCTAAAGTAAATAATATATTGATGATAAAATTGTTACACATTATGCAAAGCAACTTAATTAGTAAGCAGACAGACTGATGTTGCACGATAAATTTTAAGCTGCGTTGTTCCCTTTGATTTCTTAAACGGATTTCGACCAGAGGTTACCAAAGTACCGCCCACTAGATACGACCCGCAGATTTTTTACGAATAAATGCATACCTTACCGGGAGGGGGGGGGGGGGTTTCTTAGGGGGCGCGAGCTCTACTTCATTATTTGCAGTGATTTTTGGGTTAGACACCACTTCTACCGCCTGAACAAACTTTGTTTTTGCAACTTAAACAACATTGAAACAGCAAAAAGTTTTTCGCGCTACAAATTTCCTTTTGGGGAAAATTTGGCCAAAGAGGTCCGCGAGGTATAAACAACACAAAATGACACCAAATCAGACGATGCAAAAAACGGAAGACAAGACGAGATAAGTCTCTTTACCTTCCTTCTTTCCACACATAACTGCCGGAACCGTTTTCCAATTTTTCAAAACGAAATCATGAGCCTTGATAATAACGTCCGTAAAGTCCGGAAATGCTGGGCCCAAGCTGACTTTTATGAAAGCCTCGAACATTTTGCTGCTGCATCGTGCAACCCAAGCGTGCATTGCGTATTCAAAGCTCTCCTCTATGAACCTACAAATACAGCAGAACATGGATACACTGTTTCTGCAGAGGTATTGTATCATAAACTGTTCATCCGGCAAGGATTTAATAATATGTAGGAGCGTTTTAATAACCTATTTAAAGTGCACTTAAGTCAAGTCATTTACTTCGATCATTACACCGCTGCTGGAGAGACCGTTGTAGAAATTTAGCAGACCATTTCGGTCCCCTAAAAACATACACGGATTACAGCTTTAACTTATTATAATTAATGTTGGAAGTAAGGCAAATACTTGCTCTCAACAGCTTTCAAAACAACGACCTACCCGCAAACCTCTTTTTGCGATGTGAGCGTGAAGTATTTCTTTGCCAGGGTGATTCCAACATCTACCATGTCGTGGAGAAATCGCGAGTCGCAAGCTGGCATGTAACTAGAAGCGCTTGGTCCCCTTAGCAGCTGGTCGCTGTAGCTCAAGCCGCTCATCATACTTTTTATCTGCCTTTCCTGGGCGCCGCCTTTGACATGACAAGCATAGCCGGCGATGGAGGACATCAAGCTGTCACTTACATTAAGTGCTGTCACCAGTGAAGTAAGTGTTGGATAGCGCTCCGCATAGTCCACTATCATCTGTAAGTTTAACCAATCTACAAGTCATGTCGCGAAGTAAAGACCAATGCAATGAGTTGGTTTGTTCCAATGTAAGATAACAAGTTTAAACCAAGACAATGCGTTAAAACAGGGGTTCTTAAACTGGGGTCCGGCACCTAGCTTTAGGGGGTCCATGAAAGTCTAATTGAAATATTATTGTATATTTAAGAAGTCACACAACAGTTCAATTAAAAATAAAGCGGTATTGCACTGAATGCATTAAGACTCTATTTCACTTTCACATTTGTGGACAAAATAAGCAGACTTATGAAGTCTATTTGTATTGTGACGTAATTTTATTTCGTCATTTAAAAACAAATTGCCTATTGTGGCCCACGCGAGGCCAAAAAAATGTTTATGGGTCCGCGGTAAAAAAAGTTTAAAAACCCCTGCGTTAAAAGGTCCTGAGCAAGTAACATAGGTACTAAGTTGAAACAAGGAATTGAGTTAAAATATTAAAGTACTAAGATAACAAGCAAGCAATTGAGTCACCAATTAAGAAGTTAATTTAGAAATTAAGGCATCCGCTTAAAAATAAAACCCAATACACTAAGTTGCCAATTACTTGATAAGTTACAATTAAAGGGACCAGGTTAAAAATTTGCTAATTAAGGAAATAGCTTTAAAATTGAGGCGCTCCAAAACACTTACACACAGCACTTTACAAAAAAAACCACTGAGTTAAAAATTAGGACCCTGACCTTCAAATCAATAGGCTACATGTCATGTCAACAAGTTAATAACCATTGAGTTCTAAATACTAAAAATTAGGGCACTTATTTCAGTTGTTTGCGAAGAACTCGGAATCTTAAAGTATTAGTTTAGGTAATTACGAAATTAATTTAAACTCACACAGCCAACATAATAACAAACTGATATATAAAAACTATTTTTCACACGAAGCCTACCTTGTAGTATTGACGAAGTCCAAGGTCTGTGAAAATATCAAGGCAGTTACCTTTTAAGCAATCAGTGTAATTGCGGACACAAGTGTACATCTGGTCCATGTTGGACCTAAAGACGTTTAATAGAAAGTCAAACACGGAAGAACTTAGTTGTTAAACCAATTAAACGAGTTCAACATTTAAAAAAATATTTTAAAGGGTGGTATTTTCTTCTATATCTAGATTAGAGTTTGAAAGAACGCCAAAAAATGGTTTTAAAGGGAGTCCTCTTTTTCGAGATGTATATCATGAGTAAGGTTACAAAGGCTAGGTATTCATTTTAAATATTGGGTGGAGCCAATACCTTTTAGTAAATTGAATACAACAATATCGGTATAATATGGTGTAAAACGTGTCTGTGCGTAGGTTTACTCCTTGAGAAGGTGATGTATCTGCCCTGTAATTTCCTACCAAAGTGTACCTGAGTTTATTTTGCCCTCTTTTCTTTCAAAAACGATACAACCCAGTTGTAAAATCCATGGAACGAGTTCAACAGTTTTAAAAATAATTAAAGGGGCATTTTTTTCTTCTAGATAACCAGTTTTAAAGGGTGCCCTCTTATTCAAAAAGTATATCATGATTAAGGCTACAGAGACTAGATCTTCGTTTTAAAGATGGAATGGAGTCAGTAGTTTCTAGTAAATTAAATAAAACCATATTTAATGATTTCCAATTCTATTAGGACTAACACTCACATGCAAGTGGATAGACTTGTGTAGGGGTAACCAACTGCCAAAGGGGTGAAGCAACGCAAGATGGGCCAGGATTCTTTCATGCTGCATTTAGGCCACAGCTGGAAATCTGCCAATAAACATTTTTCAAGTTAAAATAGGCCTGGTTAAAGTTGAAACTTATATTTATAATATTCAACTAAGAAGCTGCGCTTGTAAATCTTAGGTCACTGTTATGGATGTTTTCGATAATATCGGTCTACAGTATCGGTACTCGTCAGATATTCATATTATATTGGTGTTCATCCGATACCGAATTAATTTGTATCGTAGAGTTTTTTCTTTAAAGGTAAATCTCTGAAAAAAAATACATCAAACATGGAAAAGTTTGATATTTTTTGAATATATGCAAACGTTTATTTAGTATTTTGAACTTAAGCTGCTTTATTTTGTCAAAACCAGTAATTTCAATAATTTGTGTTTATATTTGCACAAATGTATGATAAATAAAGTGATTTTCGTTTGAAAATGAACACAAATCGTGATAAAGAAAAAGTCCTTGCACAGTATATTTCGATTCAGAATTACCTTAAGCAGTTCATTTGATATAGCGATGGCATGTGTTCGATTAAATAAAATTAAAATATGGTAAATAAAATAGAATAATCATATATAGAATGTATATTATTTAAATTATATGTATTCTATGGGGTTCTTTTAACTTGAAAGTTTGTTACATTTTTATTCAATGTGTGCTTTCGAAGTTAACCTTACAAAAGCCCATTTCCCCGAAATTTCTCACCGTCAGAATCAAGCTTGGGGCAGGTTTCAAGTTGTGAGAAGGAGTTGCAGTTTGAAGTGTTGCACTGACTCATCGTACACTTGGCCCGCTCGTCCAGTCCATGAAGCTTGGCCAGCGAAGAACAATCCTGCATCGAGCTGTTCATACACATCCGGTATTGAGACACGGCTGTAAAGAAATCAAGATTGAAAACCATTTAAAGTTATGTTACTGTACATTCGGTACTGAGGCATTTCTGAAAAGAAATTAAAATTTAAATAACATATTAAGTTATGTTGCTGTACATTCGGTACTAAGACATTGCTGAAAAACATTAAAATTAACATAGTTAACAAACTTGATTTTATTTGTGGAATTGTTGAAACGTTGCTGCAGATGCGGTACTGACATGGCTAAAAAAACATGGTATCAAGGTTTAAAAAAACAACAAAATAGCATTTTGTGATGAAATTAAAGTTATGTTGCAGTATATCCGGTACTGAGACACGACTGAAAAAAAACAAGAATTAAATTACCTATAAAATTATGTTCATACACATTAGGTACTGAGACCTGGCTGAAAAAATTAACCATAAATTAACATTAAAAATTTTTTTTTTATACATCATTTAATTTTCGAACGAAGACTTCTCTACTATAACTTTTCGTCGCGGCTTATAGTTTTCAAAACCAAATTATGCTGTTGCGCATTCTGTACTGAGACATGTAAATAAATCAGAATTAAAATAGTTAACAAACTAGTTTTAATTTGTAAAATTGGTAATGTGTTACTAGAATCGGTTATGGTTGAAAAAATAATCATAATTGATAGATAAACATAAGATAAATAGCATTTCTTTAATTAGAAAGGATATTTTGTTGCTGCACATTCGGTATTAAGACATGGCTATAAAATTTCAAGATTTAAATAACAACATAAAATTTTGTTGCTGTACATTCGGTACTAAGACATGGCTATAAAGAAGGATAAAGTTTTAGTTACCTCAACACTAGTATATTTATACATTAGCAGTACGACAAACTTAGTTTTACTTAACACCTATTTTACACACAATACTAACCTGAAACTCCATTTTGGACTGGGAATTCCACGTCGAAAGACACACAAGTGCAGTTTGAACTTCGATCGCAGTAAGAGGTGGCGATTTTCTCCTCCAAAATAACTCCGCCAACAGATAAGCGCTTACCAGAGAGGCACTGACGCGACCAATAACCACCACATTGACTGATATAGTTGGGTGGGTAAGATGGGTAGGATGGGTAGTTATTGGACGAGTAGCTGTTTGACGAATAACTGTTTGACGAGTAGCTATTGGGCGAATAGCTGTTTGACGAATAACTGTTTGACGAGTAGCTATTGGGCGAATAGCTGTTGGACGAATAACTGTTTGACGAGTAGCTATTGGGAGAGTAACTATTGGGAGAGTCATTATTGGACGAGTAGCTTATTGGAGAGTAGGTATTTGGAGAGTAGGTATTTGATGGGTAGTTAATGGTCGGTCGTACACTTAACGAAGACCTACCAGGGATATCATCACCCAAAATCGCATCTAACATTCTTTCTATTTCCTCCGCACTAGGCGTCGATGATGTAGAGGCGTGAGCTGAAGCCCGTAAACCTGCAAAGTACAACAAGGTTGCAAACCGATTACCGATTAGTTCGCATGTATTAATCTAGTAAGGTCATACTGATTAGTGATTACGTCACCCGCAGGAAATGTACGCCGCGACCCCAAAATCGAAACAAGTCACTATGTCACGGAGTTATGTGATGAAAATCGACTTAACCACACAAGCTTAGTTATGCATCATGTCGAAAAGAGCCACAGCACCGTTGTCTGCTGCATCCTGGTCGTACCAGTAAAATTAAAGCAGAAACGTACCTAATTTTGCCACGCTCAAAGGGTCTACCAAGATATATTTCTCCAGCACTGCAGAAAATGGCAGTTAGTAGATATTTAGACAAAACTGTTTCTGTTGTAAACCCATACGCGATAAAACGCCAAGCCTTGAACAAACTCGAGTATAATTTGCCAATTGCCTTCAGGACCAATTAGTCTGGATTTTTGGACGAAGGATATGCAATATTTTGTTCAACGGGAAGGTAAAATAAAAAACTTTAAACTTGAAGCAATTAACTTTGGAGCATAATGGTTGGAGGTTGTAGTAAGACGTAATAAGAATATCAAAGCCCATACAGAAGTAGGTATCATTTTGGACGTTTCGAATAACTCTTTATTCATTTTCAACATGATGTTGAAAATGAATAAAGAGTTATTCGAAACGTCCAAAATGATACCTACTTCTGTATGGGCTTTGATATTCTTATTACGTGAAGCAATTAAATTTAAGAGATTAGGGTGCTTAGAACAAGCAGGTTAAATCTTTTGGATATACTTATAGCGTCATTACGTTACTTAATTGGTTAAAGAGTGGGAATAAAAAGCGATCTTTGAGCAAACTGCTTTATAAAACAGCAATACAATTTTGCAAGTTCGTAATTACGTAATTGATACTTTTTAGAATTTTTTGTTGAGCAAATGCGAAGGATTAAAAAAATCACTGCTGGTAAATTGAAGCTTTCACTAGACGCCCTAAGACAGGGGTTCTAAAACTGTATTAACACGGACCCTTAAAATAATTTTTTTGGTTTGCTTGAATCAGGGTTGGCGTTGAATTGTTAAAGATGACGTCATACGTTTACGTCATTAGTAGATAAAGCCTGTTGTTTTTAATCCAATCGATGTGAAACTAAATAAAATAAAGTCTATACATATACGGATAGGGAGCCAAAGCCTTTATTTAAACTGTTTTCTTTGAACAAATCATCTCATTTTTATACAGCACGATTTCAATGATATCTTTAACGAACCCCTAAAGCGGTACATGGGCCCAAGCTTAAGATTCCCTACCCTAATGGTAAAAACAGCTTTGCGGGCTATACCAGCGGTAATAAGTAGCCTACTACTTTCTAAGCGCATCTCAAGGCGAAAATATGCACCATAGTTGCAAAAATAATCATGTTATTTGCTTAATAGTAATTTTCAAAGGGTGAAAAGTTAAAGCAAATCAAGTGGAGACAAAAACCTAAAGACCAGGCTACATTAGCGATTTATTTACTGTAATACGATTATAAACATATAAGACGTTGGTTAAACGTCAAATAAGTTTATTGCAACAAAAACAACAACGTTTTACTTACCGGCCAAGCAAAGACAGGCGAGGATCGCAAAAACTGAACTCATTGCAGCTTTGGTGAATGTCACAACACTTCTAGCACAAATCTCCTTAGAATACGCTTTACATCAGCAACGCACCTAATATAGCCGAAGAAAAAGCTTTTCCCTGCTTGAGGCAATTTTTTCTGCACTGAAAAGCAAGTTGTATTTTTTCTTCCTTCCTATCTTATTTCACTAATAACCGTTGGAAAACAGGTTTCCCCTTTCAAAAAGCTCAAGTTTAAAATATGTCGTGCCTTTAGGGATAAAAACGTACTAAGCGCAGTATAGTGTTGGATTTCAAGTCTCTTTGGTTGGCAGGAAATTATCAAACCACCAAGTATGCAAGTCGGTATAGGCTTTCGTTGAAACGCAATAAAGAGTTCGAAACGTTGTATGGGCTTTGATATTCTTACCACGTCTAACGACAACCTCAATCAATTACGCTCTAGACTTTATTGTTAAAATGAATAAAAATATACTCAAAATGCTACCTATAACTTATGTATGGGCTTCACTATTCTAACAACATCAAACTACAAGAGTTTTATTCTTAGCAGCAATGTATGTACTTGTATACAGTCTGCGTGTTATATGATCCCCACAGGCGATAGATAATGCCTTTAATCTTCAACATAATTGCAGGCTTCTCTATAAACCGTTTAGCACCAGTTAGATTTCTCTCATAATGTCCAACATTCAATTCTATACGGAATAGGTTAAATAATATCAGAAGGGCTAGATTGCAGCTATTGAACACGTATCGTCGTATCGTATATGTATGTAGCTTTCCAAAATTTTTTTAGTATGATAATAAATCCCGAAAAGTAGTAAATAACATTTTATTAAACATTCAAATAATTATAATGATTAATATGAATAAAGAAATTTTCAACAATTTTTTTTTAATATGAATAAATAAATTTTCTGCGTTCCACAGCAAACTTGCATGCAATAAAAATATTCACATACCTTTCAAACACTCTTGCTAAAAAGTGCATCGCCCATTTTTTGCATTTCCACCATGGCAGTTCTGGCCTTTCCAATTCATCGACCTGAAAAAAAATATTAAACCTTGCTATTTGGTAAAGTTAACTTTTACTTATGTGAAAACTTCATTGAGTTGTGAAAAAAAACTTCATTGAGTTGTGTTAATTTTCATTGTTTATATTCGGATCAAGCCAGTTGAAAGTTTGTGTATAAGCTGAAGGAATTAGTAAAATAACAAATATTCTAAAAGGAAGAAAAATAACGATGTTGTTTACATGCGACTCAACCACCCAGAATATTACTGAGCCAAAGCTTTGATAGACATGCATCCAATGCGTTTCCTTCTAGTTATTTTTTGGCTTTACAACGTTTTAACAGGCTTGTTAAATAGATCCAATGAAGTTGCATGCTTGTGGTTAGGGTTGCCCGATAATTGACATTTTATTCCGATACACGATATTTTGGACAAAAAGTATCGCGATACGATACCAATGACGTCATTACTATGCTCTAACCAGCAATGCAGGTGAAATTTAATAAATCTTCAAAGGCATTTTTCTATGTTTTTTATGTTACACCAAAATATGTTTTTTGTTGAAAAGTTTCGTCCCCTTCAGTTGTTCACGTAGTAGTTTGTAAAACATTTACCTTAAATCGCTGCCTTGGATCGCAAGTCATGGTTAAAATATCCATAGTGTCTAGTATCGGATCGGCACTGATACCATCCAAGTATCGGACGAGTACCGATTCTACCACTTGGTATCGGGTATCGGCTATGATCCGATATTATTGACCATCCCTACTTATGACCTAATATCAATTCCTTGATTTAAAACAAGAGCATTTCACTATCTCATTATTAATTCAACCGACAAAAAGTATGATCCTGGTTTATTTTACATTCGTCTGTCCTAAAAAACATTGTGCAAACTTTCTAAACATCTCAGGGGTGGGCGATTATTATTGACAAGGGGACGCATAAAGACAGAAAATGTCTTGGCCGTCCGGATCAAAAGGAGATTGTAAATACACACAAAATAAAGTGTGATTCATTTGTAAACATAGCTATAAATATTATAGTTTTGACAACACGTTAAAAGTAGGAACAAATTTTCTATTTTCTAAAAGTTTGATAAAAAAGTACGATAAAAAAGTAAGACGCCCGCCGAATTAAATTGCTTCACGGGCCGAATTTGGCCTGAGGTGAGCTTGTATAACCTTTCAGGCCTAAGGCTTTTTCGATTCGTGTTTGTGGCGCAAAAAAAGCCAAAAGCCAGCTCATGCGGTAGAAGTACCGTGTGCAAAACCACGAGTGCCGGGTGCAAAATATAATCTACACAACGATTGGTGAAATTCAGGAAAAGCTTTGCTTCGTTTGCGATTCTAACGTGGATTGCAAAATAGAGGAAACTAAATCGTTATCGGAGTGATCACGTGATGACAAAAACATCAACCGAATCAGTTTTTTAAGGTGGTCACGTGACGCCAAAAACGTTGATTGGACCGAAGAGGCTTTTAAAACTCGGAGATCACAAAAAAAAGTTTAAATATTAAGATTATTTATTAAATTCTACCGATCGACCGACCCTTGTTTTGTAGTGTCTTGCTTTTCAATTGGTTGAATGTGAGCAGAACGCTCTACATGTGTTCTTACATGTTTTTCAAGCAGACAACTGATTGTCTTCCTACCAACCTAAATATATTGTACATAAAAGTGTTGCAATCATTAGCTGTTGTCGTAAAATTGCGCTAATCAACTCACTACCTATCTGCAAAGCAACCTGTAATTTGTATACTGTAAATTGCACATAAAACTCATCAGATAGAAAGATACATAGATATATGATTTTATTTGGAACATAAAAAAAAACAAAAAAATAAAAGTGGCCGAAATCAAAACGTTTAGCAATATTTACCATTCCCAGGAGACAGCGAAAGACCGTAAGGTTCATCGAGTCAGCTGTCTCCTGGTTTAGATTCAATTCGAAAAAACTGTAAAATTAAAACACAAAATTTGATTCATAAGTCTCTCTTCCATTGGCTTATAAGCATGGTTGCGCTCTCCATGTACCCAAAAAGAAGGACAACCGAAACAACCACGTTTTTATTTTACTTCTTGTATTGAAGGCGCATCAATTTCTGTTCATTTGGTTGCTAGAGTTAACAGAGAACAGTTTAATTTATGCGGCGTGTGTGTTTGTAGTGACATGGCGCAAGGGCTTAAGTCGTCAGCTTACATTCCGCACTAGTAGATAGTAAATGTCTTGCCAAGTTGAAAATGAATGAAAAGTTATTAGAAACGTCTAAAATGCTGCCTACTTCTGTACAGGCTTATTCTTACTTCGTCTAATCGTGATGCCTTTTAATCGAAATAATTTTGTCAAAGCAATGTTTATACACGTAATAAGAATATGGGCTTTGATATTCTTATTACGTCTCACTACAACCTCCAACCATTGTGCTTTAATCTTGTCAAAGCAATGTTTATACAGTTAATGCACGTTTTTTATTATCTTTAACACATCTATATATAATGTTGTTTCGTCTCATGTGTTCAGCTGTATTCCTTAAACCACTGCATTCAAATCAAATTCAAAGCAAAATAATATCTTCCTATTTACGCTGGCTGTAGGCAGAATGTATTTGGTTTTGTGATGACTTGTTTAATTACGAATTTTTGATGCGACCCAAACTAGGTCTGAGTAACACTTTAAATTTATCTTCGCAACATTTATTGTTTATTCCCTATAAATATAACCTTTGGTTTTATAAAGATCCCAGTGATAACCTGATTTAGAAAAACGATAAAAATTTTAGCTTAACGATTGGCCATGTGACATTTAAAAGTCTTAAAGTCAAATTTTCAATTTAATCATAAAACACGGATCTGAGTAGCTTTAAAATGAATATTTTTATTGCAACAATTTTATTCTGTATTTCCTTTAAACGTTATTGTTGCCTAGTAGAGTAAAAAAAATGAAGTCTTGGCAAGTTAGTGTATATTAGGAAACATTGTGGAAAATTACCTTGTCAACGTTACATGTTAGGCCTTTGTCGAAGAAAACATACAAATATAAATAAATAATATAATATACTTTATCATCTACATGAATATATATAGATGTTTCTATCTACGCAGGTTGTTTTGATTGAACCAGTAGCTCAAAAGCAAATGCAAACATACCAAATATTTTAGTGCAATGTAATTAAGTCCAGCCGAAATATAATATCTATAGTCAAAGAACATGACGTAATCCAAACTGGTAAGAAAATTCCCCTCACACTCGACAATAGGCGGTAATAATTGAAAAAATACGTTCCAAGATGTAAGTGCTATTACCATAAGATCAGAATTGTATCGCAAACCTGAAGATTTTTTTCTGTGCAATATATGCAGTTTTATAAATGATCAACACACAACAATTCCGGTGTTTGAAGATATTTAGACGAATTTTTTTTAACTGCTGAAAACATTTAATAAAAGAATTCTAATAGATACTTTAAAAGCTTTTTTTTTGGAAACTCATGGCAACATTACCAGGTATGTCAAGATAAAAAAATGAAGCCGAATATGAGTGTAAAATTCCCAATACGCCGTGTGAGGCTCTTTGCAAAGGCTGCGCAAAACCTATTTGACATATTCCACAAACATCAAAACAAGGCAAGGACGCAGCCAACAGATTACGACTGTTGGTGCTCCAATATGTTGACGCAAAACGCAGGTAATCTCCAGAGGCGCGGCGCACTTATAATCTGCCGCTTGTTCAGACCAACCACTTTCTAACAAACGCATTTCGCTCGATTCTGAGCCTGGAGCGAAATAATCGAAGCTATTGGCTCGCCCTAAAAATTACGTCATTCGATTTTCGATCCACCTGTAATAATGGCCGGTTAAAATGCGGAAACGAAACTTGACCGAGATATGTGAAACATCCCCTTTTTTAAATCGAATTGCGCCAGTCGATGCGATTATTGCGTAATCCAGCTTGGTGAACTTCATCGCGATATGACGTCACAGTAATGACAGAAAATAATTTAGCACCCTGAGTAGGTTATCAAATCAACGGGTTGAAAGCAAGTAGTTTTATTAAATTTTGTGTCATGATGTGTAAAACTTCAATGATATTTGTTTGAAGTATTTGTTATTATTATGTCACATGGTAAAATACTTCAATATTGACGGCTTTTTAAGCAAAGTATTGTAGGTGTTAATTACATTGTATAAGCAGGGTTGGCCGACACGTCGATCGCGATCGACCGCCACATTTCACCTGGTCAATTGTGTTAAATATGTATTACGTCATTACAGTAGATCGTACACAAGCGGAAAATTTAAATGACTTATTGCTGTCTGGACAAGCGTAATAAAGCGTTCTTTGACGTAACAAATTAACCTCATCGCTGGCTTGAAATGCAATTAACGCTCAAAATATTTATGTTCTTGTGACTTTTCTACCGAACCAGTCGATCGAGAGACTCTAAAAAATATTTCAGTAGATCGCAGTCAAACATAAGTTTGCTTCACCTGCCGTTTAGAATACCAACAAAAATAAACAAATGCCATACATAGATTGTAAAAATACAGGGTATTTTATTAGAAGTGTTTATGTGTACAAATAGGCTTGACATTCATATAACCAACGGATAAGAAGAGTTTGAACGCAAATCCAATAAGTGTAGGAACAACAAACAACCTTATTTTATCCTCTTTAGCTTAATTAAATCGTTGTCTGATTGCCTATGATATTTACGTCTTATTTGCATAAGGTTAAGAATTGGTTTCATCTTGCAATCTTAATTTTGTTAGACATTTAATGTTTTATTTTTTCGTTTCGACACGTGCTCGTGTACTTCCAAGTCGCAAAGGAATATAAGCACAAAATTTCCACTAACTGTAGCATAAGCGTATATACGTATATACAACGATTAGGTTTTCCCCTTACTCTATATGTGGAATAAACGATTCCTTATACACAAAAATGAGAAACGCCCATTAAATAGCCTAGTTTAGATTGAAAGAATTCCGCTCACATTAAAATAAAATTTCCAGTAAAGTACAACTTGTTTTTGCGAATAAAATGCCATTACCTCATAACTTGACAGACTAGAAGTGTGTCCACGTGATTCTTACACATAGGTGTCTAAGTGTCCAGTGTTAGTGGAAACAGAACGAGAAACTGCCTTCGAAACCACAGCTCAAAAAACACCAGCTAGAAGATGAAATCGCCACAGTAGCCAGTAAGAATTACGGAACAGAAAATATGACGCACTTCATATTGCATTCTTTGCAGCCGCTCTATATAAAAGAAGGACTCTTGGGTTAGAGTCAGTCTGCTGGGCCTGAGGGGTTTATCGCGGTATATGTGGTAGTATACACGGTGCACGGATAAGGCAGAGTGTATCTTAGAAATGGATACAACACATCGATTCCGATGGCGATTAGATAACCAGGTAAAGGGGATTTCTTCAGCTTTGCGTCAAACATCGAGGCCGTTGTGTTCTTCGCAGGCTTAAAAAGCTTTTATAATGCGATCAAACTTGTTGATTGTATAAAATGCGCCGCGCTGAACTAAATCTTAATTACTTGAAAAGTATTTTTGCTGACCTAACAACTAGTTAAGATTTCAGTGGTTTGCCGAGAGGTTTGTTAGTAGAAAACGGTGAAAAAACTTTTACGCGATTTGTAATCAATTTGTAAAAATAAAAGCATTACGTGTAGAATAAATACTAACGACCAAAACGTAAGTTGCATTTTGTGAACTTTTGCATAATTTGTGTGTTGAAACTGAATAAAGAGTTATTTAAAACGTAGCAAAATGCCACTTACCTATGCCAGGAATTTGACAATTAATTATTATACATTTAAGAAAAACCAGATATTATGCTCAAAAAATTGTTTTTGTTATTTTACGATCACGCCAGCAGTTATAGCCTTGTCAGTTTTGTGTTTTATTCTTTTGAGGTCTATTTTAGAATTTTTAAAATGCCGTCGAATAAAATTATTTCTTAAAGTTGTTCTTTTTTATTGATTCAAAAGTTGTACTTAGCGGAAAAATAATAAGTTTTGTTAGAATATTAAGTTCAACCAAAAAAAAAAGTATTTTTTTATTGTGTTTTGGCAGAAACAATTATAGCAGGTATTTTCATAAACGCTGAAAATGCTGCGACAATTTATACTTCTTTGTTTGGTCAGCTGCATTGTCGTCGCTCAACAAAGTGGACCTGCTTTAGTCACAGGTAATTTGCATATTTTCTCAACATACAATATCTAAAATTACGATATACCATTCACATGTGTTTGAAGCAATTTTAAGAACTATTTAAACATTTGAAATGGTTAGAAATCAAACAACTAAATGTCAAGTGTATTTGATTTTATGGGTTTATACGCCTAACAAAAAATGATATAGAAAATTTATGTTAAGCGTTCAACCGTAAATGTTTAAAAGAGGGAGAACAAAACATTTATTTATATTTATGCAATTCGTAATTGCCTTAACAACAAATAACTTGTAAGTTTTTATATTTTTCAAAACATATATTTCAAACAAACTATAGAGACATTTAAGTTGGCAAGAATTCTTGTCTGAACAGTAAATGATATAAAATCAACTGAATATGTAAGTTTAACAAGAAATATTTTTAGGTTAGTTTACTGGTGGCAATTTTGAAAGCTGTTTTTTCTAAAGTAACCGTTCAAAGACAAAAATCAACGCCGCGACTGAAAATAAAGTTACTCTGTTATATATTACGCTTAACTTGACGTGACTTAAGTCTTTGGGACAATTTTTTGGTCATTCAGTTAAATCACTTTGGTAAACTTTTTTTTATAAAATCGGGATATTTATTTTAAATGTTTCACGTAAAACATTTTGCTCGTAATATGTTGGATTCTGCTAATTTTTTTATTTGCGTTGCTATTTATAATGGAACGAGTTAACTAATTTTAATAGTTTAACGTTTTATTTTTATATCAATGACTTGACTCGGATTTGACTTATTCTAATAATGACTTTAGTGGGACTTACGTCGATTCAACAAGACCTGTTTTCAATATTGGTAATGGATTTATGTAGTAGGCCTACCACCTGGTGTACTATTACAGTCGAGCCGTTATTGTTGGCCGGTAAAATGACTTGGGAAGAGCTAAATAAAAGCGGCACAAGCATGTGTATTTTGTATGAATGCAAACCACCCCCATGACACATTAAAGCAAAGTTTTACAAAATCGTGGCATACATATTAAAAAATCGTGCAAATAAAACTTAACCCAAGTCACATAAATATCAGCGTATTTTAACTAGGGCGATTATCTTGTTGAAAATGAGAAATTTTGTTTGACATTATTTTGACCTAATCGAAACACATTGATTTAAATAACACATTGTTGTACAAAATACTGCATTAATGGTGTAGCGCAGTTAATCATTTGTTTTTTATGCTTTACTGACGACCGGTGGAACACAATTCAGTAATTTGCTCAGTTTATCAAAATCTCTTGAAAATGCTTCATTGATATTTTTAGCATATCAAAAAAAACTAACAGCCATAAATAGTTTGCATTAAAGTCTGCTTGCCTGTTCGTAATTCGAACCGCGTTGAGTTAAAATAACGGTCTTATAAAGTGCGCGTTTAATAATGTTTTGTGCTTTTAAGATGGGCAAATTTATCATACTTTTCTTTAAGTTTCCAGCACCAAGGTCTCGATAGATGATTGGGTAGATTCAAGATCGAAAACTACTGACGAGATTCCAATGAAAAACGTCACTGAACCACTTAACCCTGGTTCCAGCGTATCTGGTGAGTTATGATACTGTCCATCAAGTTAAAAACAGTTAAAAACCCAATATTACACAACTATAGTCATAAACAATTCTTTTTGTTTTTGAACTGACTTATTTAGTAGTAACGGTAAAATTTGGCCGACATGTTTGGAAACTATAGTAAACCATAGTAAGAATATCAAAGCACATACAGAAAGGTAGCATTTTAAACGTCAAAAGTGACTATATAATTATTTAACATGATAATGAATAAAGAGTTACTCGAAACGTTCAAAATGCTCCCTACTTCTGTATGGGCTTTGATGTTTATTCTACGTCTAACTACAACTTCCAGCCATTATATTAACATTTATTCGAAACGTTCAAAATGCTCCCTACTTCTGTATGGGCTTTGAGATTCTTACTAAATCTTACTACAACCTCCAACCTTGATGCTCGAATGCATATTCGATGCAAAAAATCCATAGTATGACTAAAATCCTAGTTTTGTTTTAGTGTTGTATCCATAATTCAGTAAATATTCAGGTAAACAACTACAGATGGATGCTAACATAAGCAAGTCTTTGGTAATAATAAAAAGCATGTTCGTTCAAGGCTAATACTGTAGCACAAAATACGGTGTACCAACAAATAAATATATTAATTAGGATGACCACAGTACTACAAAATGTGTCTTATAATACCTTATTTTTTACGCGGAAATGAAAAAACTTGCATTGAAATCGAGAATTAACTTCGTTTGTCGTTTTATATTGTTTACTAGTGGGCAAAATCAAGATTAATTTTTATCGCAGTTAAGGAGATTAAACCTGTATATTGTTAGCCCAGGGGCGCTATTCACGTGTTGCGTGTTCTGTAAAACTAGACTATAAATGCCGTTATTTTGAGCAATAGTCGAGTTTCTTTTATGTGCCTAATGCGCCACGCATCCCTTTAATTAAAAGTTTTGCCAGTTAAAGTAATAAACGCAGTTCTTTTCACGCTATAAAAGGCGCGATTAAACGGGACTTTAGCTGCATATTTTGAGCACTTTATGTTCACTGCAGACGAATGTATGCTACGACGATTAATTATCGTTTTATGAAGTCACGCTATGACTTTCCTTGGGCACATAAAGTTGTTTTCACGCTTCTTATAAATGTTTGATATAACCTTTACTTGGTGTTATAACAAAAGGTAACAAATTTTTTATGGTTTATTTAATAGCCTTATTAAGAAAATTTGTTAAGATATTTAAAACTTGGGACTATAGGGGATAAACTCACAAGTCAATTTATACATATATGTATTGCTCTGACATCCTTCACAGTTGGCAAAAAGCCTGATTTTAAGTTTAATGACGTCACAGTACGACATAACTTCGTTACGTAAAAAAAATTTTCACGGACCCGCAAACCAAAAACCTCAGATCTATTTTCGCTCATCACTTAGCGACCCGGTTCAATTTCCTCAAGCGCAAGTTTTTTGTTTATCGACCGGCAAACAAACTCCTAGAAACTATATCTGCTCATCGCTTAACTAACGATACACTTTTTTTCTCAAGCGCACCTCGAATTGACGTCGATAGCCAAGGAACCGCAATTCGTAAGCACAACGCTATCACAACTAACCACAAAATCCCCGATCACCACTAAACCAACGCAACCATCCACCAGCGAAAACACACCAACCAACCCTACTACGACAACTCCGCCACCCACAGCCGTTGTGACATCATCGCACAAAGTTGTGACGTCACCGGAAACGTCACCTTCCAGCACGGAGGCTCCGGCGACCTCTAGTGGTGGATCTACGGTTACCCGAGCGCCTACAGCAGCGACCACTAGCGGAAGTTGCAAGGTGTCGATCTCGGATTTGAAATTATTGGCGCTTTTAATATTTTCTGTTGTTCTTTTCACGTTGCTGTAACTATTTAAACTTTGCAGCATAATGGCTGAAGATGTGAGTTAGATTTAAAACGAATATAACAACCTATACAGAAAAACATAAGCATTTGTGGAAAGACTATTTTTAAAAAGAATAAAGATTTATTCGCTCACAAAATGCTATACCTACTGATGTATCCGCTTTGTTAATTTTTTATGACGTTATTATTTTACAATGAAATGGCACTCACTAGCAACCCCAAAAGGTGTATACGATGGTATTGAGAATCCCTATACATAATGTGCATTCTGTGATCAAAACCTTCTGGAGCCCTTCTGACCATCGATAACGGCACACGATATATCGCAGCCTGCGTAGCTCAGTTAACAGAGCGACATTCCTTGTCATTCCGAGGTCTCGAGTTTAAACCTCAAGGCTGGTTGTTTTTCTAGCCTAACTTTGTTTGCAAGTTTCCGCCTGAAATAAACCTAAAGTTTTGTGGATAATGGTTGGAGGTTGTAGTAAGACGTAATAAGAATATCAAAGCCCATACAGAAGTAGGGAGCATTTTGAACGTTTCGAATAACTCTTTATTTATTTTTAACATCGATGTTGAAAATGACTAAAGAGGTATTCTAAATTTAAGGCGTAAAAGGCATTTTACAATATGTTCATCCATATAACATGCTTAACCACACTGACCTATCTAAGTTTGCCTTGTAATTTATTTTTTGCCGTCGACTCTTAAATAGTCCGTTGCTTTCATGCTTTTTTTGCTTCATTATACCCCGTTCATCTTTATTATATATACGTTCAATTTTCTTTGGTACGTACAGTTGTTTTTACGCTTATTAAAAATGTGCCATACAACCTTTGTGTGATGTCATACCAAAGGGTAATAATTTTTTATGGTTTTATTTATTTAATAGCCTTGACAAGGCAATATCATCAGTACGTTTGAAACTTGTATATAAAGGACTATATAGGGGCTAAACTGACAAAACAATTTACATATATTTGTATTGCCATAACCTGTTTTAAAGTTGCCAAAAATCCTAATTTAAAGTTGGCAAAAACAGTAAGTGGTGAGATTTCAAATCGTTTTTGGCGATTTTAACCTCAAACTGCCAAAGCACAATAACGACAGGGATCCTGGACTGCTTTCAACAAAATCAAACTTTTGCAATAGATTTTAGGTTTAAGTTAAGCCACAGTATTTTTACCGCTGCGTAATTGAGACTGATAAAAGAGAACACGCGAAACTTTATGATAGATTTCAAGTGACTTCGTAGGTCGGTGGTCGGCAATCACCGGTCCGAGGGGATTTCTCTTCCGTTCCGTTGGTTGCTAGATTTAAATTTTGATTAAAACCCAAACAGTATAACCTACATACAAAGCCAGGTATAAGTCAAAAAAAATAAAATGTATTAAATCAGGCAAACAATGTTTATAAACAAATATAAAATGATTTATTATTTTGATGTTCAGTCAGGAAAGTTGTCGAAATAAACGCATGTGTTGTAATTAAAGTTGTAATAAACTTCCTTTATTGAACATTTGTCTTTGTTTTGAGGTCGGTCCGCGACAAAATTTCAGTTTCCAACTGGTCCGCAGTGCGAAAAGGTTGCCGACCCCCTCTAGTAGGTGAGTTGTGACCTTTAACTAATGAGTGGTAAAATTATGACAGTTGAATTTTAGATTCGGAAGTTAGGACTAAATCAATTCGGTTAATTTTGCTGAAACCCGACTAGAGTTGTGCCGTTCACAAAACATATCTTTATTGCTTAGGCATGAGGAACAATTCAAATAAAAATAATTAGGATTTTAAGAAAATGATTAAAAATTTGAGTGCTTAGTAATTTGATAAACAAAAGAGATTTATTACAGTTGGAACCTAAACAAAGGTTAACAAAAGTAGCATGAAAGCAAAAGTTGTCAATATTTTTCAATTTCATTTAAAATCTACGCTTACCACTTCCCTCAAATCGGACTCGGGACTCGAGTAAGCTGCTCAAGACTACAAATCCTTAGTTTCAAATGCGTTTTCGCTGTAGCAAGTTCGGTACCGAGAAGACTGCACACTGTAAATCAGTGATTCTTAAAATAAACTGCGAACCCTCGAAAACCAAAGAATTTCGCGGACCATGGTCGGCGTGGAGTTTTTAGAGATAACGTCATAGATAGACTTGTGCAATCTGCTGCTTTAGGCCGAACTGACGCCGAACTGAAACAATTTGTAAATACATAAAGGCGCAAAAGAATTTTAAAATTCAACTCTTTCTTAAAAAAATTAGCAATTAATAAAAAAATCTACAGTTAAAAGGCCTTCATGAACCCCTATAATTATCCCACGTACTCCTAAGAAGTCAACGAACCCCAGTTAAGAACCATCTGTAAATCATTAAAGTGTAGTGGTGTACATTGGAATATGTTATGTTGTTATATGACACTCAAATGAATGAATTGCTGTACTTATCCTGAATCGACTTTTTTCTAGCCTGAAGTCGGAATTTTAAACCATTGCGCCGTCCTGAATGATACAAATAGAGAACAATACAAACATCGTAAGCCTGATAAATATTTTGGAGAGATCGTGAAGTCTAATAAATAATTTGAAAATATCGTGGAGTTTAAAATTAGTTTCAAATTGGCAAACTGGGTGAATTCTTGCGACAGACAAGTGTTAAAACTGTAACACAAAGCAGCTAACTGTCACTGGTAGAGAATGTAGAGGGCTCGTGGTAATATTTCATTGAAATTACCTGACGCGCATTACGTCACGAACGCGCGCGGTTCCTCGATTGTTTGAAAGGATGTGACGTCACACGGGCGTGAAAGTTAGAGAGACTTGCGGTGGAACCAGGGTAGGAAATCCTATGTGGCTCAGTTTGACGCAATTACAACACGACCATTTAACCATGTTTATAAAAAATACTTTAAACTCAAGTTGTACTGAAACTTAAGTTATTTTAAAATCGCTTGCTTATAACGCTGATAAGAAAAAAAACTGTCTTTGCGGTTTTGCAGTGTCAATAGTAAATTGCTTCCTTAAGGCTTGCGGTTTTGCAGTGTTTTGTAGTTTTGTAGTTTCTTAGTAAGTTGCTTTCTCAAATATTGCGGTGTTGTAGTCTCAAAAGCGCAACTAGCCACTTTTGCCGTGTTCAGTTGTTTCATAGGACTCTAAAACAGGAAAAGTATTTCCAAGTCATCGGTTACAACTTAATAGTATATGCTTTATATCGCTTTAGGAAACGTCGCAACTCCAGTGACCCCCGAAAGCATGCAAACCACCAGAATGGTTACATCTACGCGAGTTGCCATCCATTTATTACCACAAATGCAATAAATGTTTAACTGAATTGGCCTATTTTCTATTTTGGTGAAATTAACAAATTGCCAGCCACAACGAGGAAATGTTTAGATATTCTTGGGTAACTATGATATTTTCACGGCCTGTATAAGTCAGTTAAACTATACGGTGAAATGTTTGTAAAATTCCGATCTTCTTGCATACTTTATCTGTATTTACAAAAAGATCCAAAACATATTCATCGTTTGTTGCCCTTTTTTATTGTTTTTCGACGCTATTTTTCAAACTGTTTAACTTCGGGATCGCGTTATGTGCAATAACCCCGCTATATTGAGGTGATAAACGACATTCAAAGGCGAGAGCAAAATTGTTAGATAGCTGCATTAATTGCTGAAACTGGTAGAAGGCAAAGCAAGTTAATAGCGACTTCCCAATGTTTCTTGCATTGCCACGCCCATTGTTGTGAGTGCACCTAAGTCAATGTCTTGTCTTGATTCAATGTCAATGTCTTGACTTAAGTCTTTTTGGACAAAATTGCTTGACTTTACCTTAATCTTTTGGACAAAAAGACTTTGGCTGACATAAAGTTTTTTCATTGAGCTTTGTTTTCGTTATGTTTCGCACGTAAAAAATTTGGCTTGCAATATGTAGGGTTTTTGTTGTTTTTAGAGGGATTGGTCATGATCGGACGAATTTACCAATCTTAATACTTTAACGTTTATTTTTATGACAAGGACTTGACTTGAAATTGACTTGCTCTAATTATGACCTGAATGGGACTTGACTTGCCATTTTTTCGAAATGAATTGACTTGAACTTAAGTTTTTTCAAAAACGAGTTGTTTGCAGCACTGGGCTAATGCCCGCCTTATTTGAAGGAAAACTTTAGAGCCAAGTCAACGGAATAGTGAAGCGACCCTAAAGGCAGAAAAACAGGTTTCTGGCTAGAATATTACAACCACACAACATTAAACAAATTCAAACAGCAATACAGGTAAAAACTGTGTCGGTCTGTTTATAGCGCTATATTTGAAGCAATGATAAGCGTATGCCAACGTTATTAAATGAATAATCTATTAGATGAATAATCTATCAGATGAAGTGACGTTTTGCCTAATAGGAAGTTGTCGTTGAATTGCGGTAGAATGTCAGCCAACCGCTTTGACATTAATCACCCCATTTGACTTTCAGCACTTCGCATGCTCAAATCAGTAGTTCGCATGATATAACGCCGAAACGCTGGCAGCGCTTTTTTGCGTCTGCAAAATTTGTTTGGCCGGCGTTTGGTATTGCGTATGTAATTCATACACGGCGATTTTATGATTCGCCGAATGCCTTTGGAGCATAATGGTTGAAGGTTGTAGTACAATGTAGTAAGAACAGCAAAGCCCATACACAAGTAAGTGGCATTTTGAACGTTTTGAATAATTTTTAACATTAAATTATGAGATATTTGAAACGTTTAAAATGCTACCTACTTCTGTACAGGCTTTGATATCAAATCAGCAGTTCAAACTCTCGGTTCTATAAACCGCGTGCTAGTGTGAGACTTTTAAATATGATAAATTTTGTTACAAGAAAAAGAATAGCTGTATATAAACCGCCGATTCCAAAAAGATGGTGTATTAAAGATAATTAGACTTGTGAACCAATGCACTGTTCAATCGTTGTTGCAGTAAGCTTACTAGCAAAGAGTTTTTGGTTAAGAACTTGATCGCACTTCTATTCTAGGCAGAAGTTTTGTTTTCAAGAGTTATCGTATTTCTCTTGCTTAACTTTTAGTATATTAAGGCAATTTTCTAGTGGCAACCAAGTACATAAATTTGTATAATTCCTTACGATCTGTATACACTACATAGGTCGTGAATATCACAAAACAGTTATGGAATACACAGTTGTAGGCTGTAGGTTGTAATTATTCTATATCTATACTATAGTGTTCCATCATCGTTATAAACAAACTCTTTTGTCCGGGACTTTATATAAATTAGATTTTTAAGTATGGCTATTTGGAAATGTAAAGCAGCATTTACATTGTCGTTAATTTTGATGTATTGTCCTACAAAGAAAATTTAGTGATACCCCAAAATGTGGGTTTACCAAGGGTGACGTTAGTTTTGCGAAGAGAAAAAAAATGTTCATCAAGAGTTAATTCTGTTATTGATTAAGGAGTTTAAAAAACAAACACTGGTCATTCGACCTGTTTACGCCTGCAAAATCTAAGTTCTAAGTTATGTGACGTAGTTTCATATCACGCCCCTTTTTAACTGACGTAAGTAAACCTCACATTATCGAAACCTTACGCATATATGCCACGAAACCAAACTTTTACATTAAGTAGACATAGTGCTATATAGTTAGTTTCGGAATTAGACTAAAGATATTGTCAGAATTAGACTAAAAATTTAAGTCAAACCTCACAATAATTCGTTCACAGTTTTGGTCTGTTGTTCAAATATGTTTGAATTCGAAAACAACAGAACTTATCAAAGCCCATACAGAAGTAGGTATCATTTTGAACGTTTCGAATAACTCTTTATTCATTTTCAACATCATAAAGAGTTATTCGAAACGTTCCAAATGCTACATACTTCTGTACGGGCTTTGATATTCTTATTACGTCTTACTACAACCTCCAACCATTATGCTCCAAAACCGAACTTAGTTTGAGCAAATTAAACAGTTCAGGCTGAATATATGTAGACTGTTTCGTACAGCCAGTATAAAAGCACAGAATCATTTCTTAAAATATTACAAAGATAGATATTTCGCCGTAAGAAATAGGCATCATTCTAACAATTCAAACTAATTTTAAATAGCATCTTTATCGCCGTATTTCTAATATGACCAATGATTGTTTTGGAAATGAAAATGAGAGCCTGTTGTTTTTATAGCAGTCATTTAAACCGACACGAGATGCGTTCAAAGGAAAGTTTTGGCCATATAGTTTTAGTTGTTCCATCAATTGTTTAGACAACTTATAGGAAGTCGCAGTGTTTGTGCTAAAATTTTAGTCGATTAAATTTGCCATGATATGAGAATCTGTGGTTCCGCAACTATTTCAGCGCAATATGCAACGATGAAAATCTTAGTGAAACTACCAGGGCTGCGGAGTCGGAAACTACCCGAGTCCCGAGTCCGACGTGCGCCTGCGCAGTATCAAATTTTTTAACTGTTATGGCGGTAAAATGTTGTAAAAGTGTAGCCTAACAGCAAATGTTGAAATATTTGTAAACCATGTAATGCGGGTAGATCAATTATGACACCAATATGAGTGGATTGCAGAAAATCCACCTTAATTTAGTTGCGTAAATGGTTAAAATGCAGGCTGAAGAGTCAGAGCTGGATTCGGGACTCGACAAAATCTTACATTTGGAGTCGGAGCCCCCGGGACTCGGGAGTCAGACTCGGGTGTATTTTTTTGGCCGGAGTCGGACTCGGGACTCGGGAGTCGGACTCTGGTGTATTTTTTTGGCCGGATTCGGACTCGGGTTGTTTATAACCGACTCCGCAGCCCTGGAAACTACTATAGCTACCGAATTTGGCTAAATATTACGAGACCGATGCAGAAATTTAAAACTCCCTAAAAAAACTGCACCTGTAAGCGGCCAATAACAATAAAAAATAACAAAAAAACAACGCAAAAATAGGGAAATACTTTTGAATTTTAGGAAACTTTGACGAGTCAAAGGATTTGCCTTATTTTCATTAAATTGTTGCCAAGCGATTCAAGGCATAACTTTCGGCTGCAATAATCCGTGTTGTAGTGCAGCGCTGAATCTTGAAAAAAAGGGCAGAAACGAAATAACGAATGGCCTTATTTTGCGAAAGTTGCAAAGATACATTTATGTATAAATTGTTGCTCAGGCATAGTAATATTTAATCATAAAATAAGCTCCTCTGAGAATTGTGATGTGAAAAAACACCCTGAAAAAAGGCGATTTGAATAGGTTGCCGAATCGTTGGTCATAGCAACAATTACCAGAGAAGCTTCTGTATGGGCTTTGATATTCTTATTACGTCTTACTACAACCTCCAACCATTATGCACCAGAGAAGCTGTTTTTGATTATTAATATATAGATATCTATGAATTAGCATTACATGCGCTTAGTGCGGTTTGTCGAGGATGCGGCCTGTTTTGATTGATGTCCTTCCTTCACGAGTTATGCATCAGTTATATAGGAAGCACGATTCAAACCACAACCACTGAGTAATCGATATAACGCCGAAATGCTGGCAGCGCGTTTTAGCGTCTGCAAAATTTGTTTGGCCGGCGTTTGGTGTTGCGTATGTAATTCATACAAGCCGATTTTATGATTCGCCGAATGCCTTTGGAGCATAATGGTTGAAGGTTGTAGTACAATGCAGTAAGAATAGCAAAGCCCATACAGAAGTAAGTGGCATTTTGAACGTTTTGAATATTTGTTATTATTTTCAACATTAAATTATGTGATATTTGAAACGTTTAAAATGCTACTTAATTCTGTATGGATTTTGATATTTTTACTACAAATGCCTCTGTTCTTTAAGCTTTTTAAATTACGCGATGCTCACAATAGCAATAAGAACGTGTTGTATATATTATAATTGAGCCAGACAAAACCTAGGGTCAGCCGGTGTTACTTGTTCTTTAGTGTTCCATGAAAGGCAAATTCGTATGTCAACTTACACTTTATTGTTTTTCGATCAGAATGTCACCGGCCATTTTTTGTAATACAGTTTTGCTTATAGCTGTGGGCCGCGTGATAGCAGTACATTCACTCTAATGTGTTTTAAAAATTGTGTGGTTAAGGGTTTTTTACTTATTGTTACAGTATAAGCCACCGTGCTCTGCACCCTCTAAAACACTATACTTTATTAAATCGTTTAAACCCAAAGACGCTATGCATACTATAACATGTTGCGCCGTGTGACCTATAAACGCTACAAAGGTATTTTTTTTAATAAATGAGAATATAAACTATTTGCACTAAAGGCAAGATTTTTTAGGATTATGTGATTTACCACATAACTTTGTGACGTCATTCGTTTCACGTATTAGGCCTTCAAAAGTTCTTGAATTAGTCCTAATGCCTACCTCATGCACACAAATTGCACATTGCGCGCATGTGGTGTTTAATAAACCTGTTAAAAAGCCAAAAAAGTTCTTCAAAGAGCATTTTGGGTTTGCCGACCACTGGTCTGAATAAACACGGTTATTTCGTGCCATTGCGCTATCGTTATCAGGCCAATAAGTCACACGGCGCGATAAGTGATTCCAAATAGCAGTCGTTTTAATTCGCCCTTTACATTCCAACTTGGTGATATTTAAGCCGAAGGCAAGCTGAGGCCTTTGTTCGCGAAAACTTTAAGCGAATGCCGAGAAGTGCCTGAAGGCTCAAAGGAAATGTGCTTCGTCGGATTTCGTGGCAATATTCGACAAATTAATAGCTACAGCTTGTTGAAATCAAACTGTTGTAGTTCGAGAGGCCTGGTGCTTGTATTATTCAGATAACGATAGCTGTAAAACACAGCTCTCGCAAACAATACTAATTGACTTCATTACCATCGTGAAATAAGCCAAAATAATGAAATTGAAACCAGGCAATGAGTTTTTAGATAATTAGGACAAAAATTGATGTAGTCTTAGAAAAGTTTAGTTACGTTTGGTAAAGTTTACTAAAAAATAGGAAATTAAGACCTGTAAAGACAATGTGTTTTTCGATTATTGGGACCAAAACATAATCTAGTTTTTAAAAGTTTATTTACGTTTGTCACAATTTGCTAAAAAATATGAACTTAACCCCTGCAAAGACAATGTGATTTCACATTTTTAGGACAAAAATGAATGTAGTCTTAGTAAAAGTCTAGTTACTTCTGCTACAGTTTACTATTACACATGAAACATATTTAACACGTAAACCCTACGTTGAACTACAAGGCAGGCTAAATTACCAAACATCCGTTTAGCATCATATCCGCACTATCACCCCTTATAAATAACAATAATACAATTTGTTGTCGGGTGTCAGTTTCGCTTTGATAATATCGCAAGTCGTATAAGATGAGGGTTAAAACAAGTTGGCGTTTATTGCAGCAGATGATGTGCTTTGTAAATTTGCACCCGGCTACCAAGCAAACTTACTGCATTGTTTTATGTTTTCTTCCACAGCTCTTTCTATAGACTGGCTGGGTTGAAATATATTTGGTGTTTAGTTGTCTTTTTGTTGTACTATTACGCTTAACGAGATGAAAAAAACAGGCGGAAATGAAAAAGCACCCATCAAGAAGCGACAGGTTAGGCTAACAGCCAGTCCGCTTAATTTTAGTGCTGCGAAATTTTCAGAATGGGTATACTCGTTTTCAGTCTTTAGTTGAACGCGTGTGTTGTGTTTTGACTGTTTGCTGCGAGCCAGTGTCATGGTCCAAATACAAACGTGAGGTTTTCAGGTTTAAAGCGAGGGGTTATACCTACTTCAGTAAGGCCGTCGATATTCTTACCGTATAGGTCTTGACAATTTTTTACAGTACCTGAATGTTTTAATATTTTAAAGAAAAGTGTGCCCAGTCTAAAATACAAATTGCCGTATTGATAGTATAGTAATCGCAGCTTATTAACTTATTCTGAAAGGAAAGTTTGTAATGCGACACCGGGACTTCGTTTTTTATAATTAAAGAACTAAATATTTAGTACAGAGTTTAAAAAACAAGCCCGGTAACTTAGATTTGCAAGACTTTCAACAAAATTTGCGTAACACTTTGTAGCAAAATTCTAGCAGCTTAATAATTGCGTGCAAGGCAAAATAAAAAAGTGAATATATTTGCATGGGTTGCGCATTTGTTTTGCACCAACATTATTTTAAACAGCGTTTAAAAGCAGTGAAGATTTTTTCGAATCCATACCCATTGGCAGCAGATGTCCAAAATGCTCAATTACTACTGTTAACTAAACTATAAATATCGAAAAACATCCTACGTTACATAATGATGAATCAAGAGCGTGATTCTAGATGAAATATGTCATATTCTCTAACTATCCTGATTGTGTAGCCACAGGGTGGCCCGTTCCATTTAGGTAGTTCGACGAATTCTGATTTATCGTCTGACATATTTTTTAGCTGGGCCTTTTTTACGTGCCATTGCTCCTTTTCGCTTGAGTGACTTTGTTTTCGTTGGAGAGCTAAGCGAAACTGGTAAGAACGCCGCAACCGCACAGCGTGACTCAGTTTTGCAAGATTTTAGTTGCAAAAAAACAAAAATATAATAGGCAATAAAATGTAATACTACTCGGTCCGGGTTTGGCCTTAGTTCGTGAGTTCGAACCTAACTGCAGGATAGTTGTTTTTCTAGTCTGCTCTGCTTGTAGTATTGTTCGACAGGTTCGGTGAGTCTATGATAGTTTTCGGTATACTAATAATGATAGGTAAGCCGTAATCGTTGGTCAAAATACAGCAAGGGCTAGATCACAGTTGTAAAACACATATACGCGTTGATCCTTAACTAAAGTTCAAGTTTGAAGCAGGGCTACTCAGCGCAGTCTGCTATCACTGTAGCATTTCATATTACGTTGCTTTCGTCTGTAGCCAAGGAGTGATATCGCACACAAAACGAATGCCACTTCTAGTTGATGAAACGCAGGCCTTGGACGTTTAAGGGAATAGAAACACATATTTGGATTCATTGAGACCAGGAAACAGTGTTTTCTAAACTTTATTAGCTTGCATCAAATCAGACAAAGTTTCGCGGCACACTTTCTAAAAAAGAATACTTTAATAACTAAAAAAAAACGCGCTAAGTACATCACATCGCGTTGTGGGCACAGGTAAGTATCCTAAAATGTTTTTTATTGATGTATTGTTTTGCATCCAAGTTTTCACGCTTGCTTGAATGTTTATTTGCAATAGAGAAAAGCTTATTTCTCGAAAAAAATATCTGCGAAACATGTAGTATGTCATGTTTATTGCAAGGTGCTTCCTTTGAAGATTAGTAAACAAATTGTACAGCCTAAAATCAGTAAAATTTGCCCTTTCAGTGTTAAACCTTTCACTTACCAGTAAAAATAAGTTGTTATAGAAAGTTAACACTTTTTGTGACAAAAATCTTTGACACAAGATTCTTATATATTTAGTGAGCTTGCTACCAGGCGCAATAATCCCTTGGCACATCTCCTATTAATACCGTAGGGATTTTCTGACGCCGTCTTTTTTGTTCGCCAAACAGCAGCTGCCAGCATAGATTCGTGCGGTAGACAGCCTGTGTACATATTTCCGTCATTGAAATTGAAGCGTTTTTGCGAAATTGAAGTATTACTCTTTTGAAGGATAAGCGCTTAGTTTAAAACAGTGGTTTTCCTTGGAGGGGCTCTAGCACTACTTCAATACTTAAGTTTTTCCAAGCAATTTTATTGGTCGGCTTGGTGTTAATTCCGCTTTTTTGCTACCCAATGGTATACAATAAAATTACACCCTTGTGTAGTTTACTAACTGCGAAATACGGTTTGCGATTTGCAAATATTTTAGCTGCTATTTTTTTAATTCTAGATGTCTAGTCGCCTTAAATTTTATTTGCTGACTTCACGACCGATTTAAGCTGTGTTTTGCAACAACAATGCGGTACAGTTGCACCTATAGTGTACGGTTTACAAGTAAGCGTAGATACAACAACACAGCTTTATAGGCTACATTGGCGCCAGCTAGAAGCCAACGTGTACAATGAGGAATAAAGGAATTTTACCTCAAAATTGGAAATATTAGTTATATACATGTTACTTAAATACAACAAAATCTGTTCGTCAAACAGCTTTAGAACTTAGCGTAAAAAACAACAGAGCGTTATACGTTGACGCCAAACGCGAAAAGCCAATGTGTACAATGTGGGGGATCAATCTAAGTGCATTTTTCCTTCTTCCCATTTACCTGATCTACCGACAGTTTTACCGTCGCCCCTCAGACGCCCCACCCGGCCCCATAGGGGTCCCGGTCCTGGGGGTGGTCATGCAGTTTGGCAAGGATACGGGGAAGACTTGTTACGACTGGAGCCTCGAGTATGGACCCATATTCTCGGCAAGAATGGGATTCAGCGATATTGTGGTGCTGAACGACTATGACAGCCTTCGTGAGGTAATTGGTAGAATGTTGAAAAATTGATAATATCTATATACCCGATAGCCTGTGTAGTGAGGTATATACAGGGCTGGATTGACCATTAAGCAAAGTGCACGTGCTTAGGGCACAAAGGGAAGGGGGCCACAGGATTTTTCATTGCCGAACTTTCAATGGTGCCTTAGTTTTAATGAAAATAAGTTGGCCAGACGACTCAGAACTCAATAGTGGCCCAGTTGAAACTTTGCTTGTTTTTTAGTTGCCAAGTATCATCTTAAACCTCACACATACAGGGCGTCTTAACTGCTTTATCCTCAAAAATGCATGATCCTGCCCTGGGTATCTGTAACAATTATGTATATAACCAAGCCTACACAGAAGTATAGATCACATTCTGTACATTTTAATAAAAATAACAAAGCCATCATGTTCGATAAAATATTTCGTTGCTATAAACGTTTGCTTTGTCCTTTTGTACTTTTTTGTGTTTTTTATCACTTTTTTCGTTCACTTTTTTACACTGATGATGGCAAAAGGCATTGCGCAAACCTAAACGTTTGTAAATCAACTAAATGTCAATTTAATGAATATTGTGATTTATTACTGTTATTAAAAATACTAAGAAACCCTTTTTATTGTGTTCCTTTTTCAAACGTATGTTTCTAGTAAATTAGCACATTAAAAATGAAGATAACCAGATTTTTGGTTTCACAAAAAAAATTGTATCTCATGCCCTTAAAATCATTATTATTACACTATCTACTTTAGTCAAAATGACGAATTGGCTACGACGTAATATGCAATCGAATATCCCTATATAATAAAACCGACCTTTATTTTTTTCATTATTTCCAGGCCCTTGTAGACCAAAAGAAGAAGTTCTCCGGTCGGCCGCAAAGCAGTTTCCTGGATATAATCAACGACAACGGATACGGGATCGGGTTTGTCGATTACGGCAAGTTCTTCAAGCAGCAAAAACCGCTGGGAGAGAAAGCTCTTTACGGGTTAGAATATTTTTCGGACTTAAAATAGTAAAAATGTACTCAAGTAATGGTAGCTATAGGGAATTAGCCTGTCTAAACGAAGCAGTTTAAAAAGTTACTCAATTGAAGCGATTTAAAAAGACTTTGGCCTTTTGTTACACTGTGTGGCACAATATGGACTTACTCCATTTCGTTTGACGACAAAAATCCAATCTTTAACTTAAAACTAAGTCATTATATAATAGTTGGTTGCTTACATATCATTTGTTGATAGCCTTTGATCTGCTATTGATAATTCCGGCCCCATTAATTATCTTTTGACACTGTCAACTAAGACACGGTCCGGATGAAACCTGTCTGCGTTTTCAATAATATATTACAGGTAATGTGTTTTTGTTTGTTAGCTTGCAACTTGACAGAAAGATGAACGAAGAACTTCCGCATCTCTTGGAAGATGTGAGAAAACTAAGCAACGGCAAGGCTTACGACATTACTGTAAGTCGCTATGTTATCTGTCAGTTTATTTTTAGCCAAGTATGGTCGAAAATCTATACCAGACTAGAGGCCGAATAATCGTCTGCTGAATACACCTTAGCATCCATGTTATACTCCAGGGATTTGTATTTGCATATTAACGCACGCAACGCAAGGGTAGAACGACTCTGTTCTAATGGTCAGCCCATACAGAAGTAGGTATCATCTTGAACGTTTCGAATAACTCTTACCCACTTCTGTATGGGCTTTGATATTCTTATTACGTTAAACTAAAGAAATCCCTATGAATTGCGTGGTTAAACCTTGCCATTTCAAGCTAAATAAACAGTGACCAGTAATGCTTAAAACGCTATATAAAACACGACTATACAAATATTTAGAAACATGTGTCAGGTACTACAAATACGAAGGCTTACGATGTCACCGTAAGCCGCTATGCCTATGTATAAGTTTATATTCATCCAAGTATGTTGAAAACTTCCTACAAGACTCGAGACCCAATAATCGTTTGCTGAAGCACACAACATTGTCTACTCTATCCTTATTTCGGACTTACACCGATCAACAACGGACTTGTTTTCACAGAAAGATAGTTATCCATTCTTGGGCAAATTGACAACAGATATAGGTTAAACTATATTTAGAGTGCCATGGTCGGAAAGCATGTTTCTGTTGTGAAGTTTGAAACGGTACCATAATTGTTTTTAAGCTGTATTTGCATCGGTTGAAAAGGATTGCGATTTTTTATATGTTCTATAACAATTTTTAATATTTGTGGTCTTTAAGAATAAACCCACCTCGTAAAGAAAATATACGTTTCGCGTTAATTACGCAAAGTTAACCTTTATACAAATAATTTGTGGACTTGGCAGAGAATCAAATCAACGAGTAATGTACTAACTATTAAAACCAAAACAGAAACAGAAGTAGGTAGCATTTTTAACGTTTTAAATATCTCTTTAATCACTTTTTTAACCTACTATGAGAATAAAGAGTTATTCCAAACGTTCAAAATGATACCTACTTCTGTATGGGCTTTGGAATTCTTACTACGTCTAACTACAACCTCCATCCATTGTACTCCAAAGTATTAATTATGTTACTGCTAAGCTGCGTAGCACGTGCAAACCTTGATAAGCCACCGCGGTTTTAGTAGTTAAACAATCTGTTGATTACCAAATCAGTCTAAAAAAGTATAAGAAAATAAGCTATTTTAAATGTGAATGTAAACCGTTTTATGGAATAGAAATGTTAACGTTATTTATTTAATGGAGTAGGTAAAATTTTTTATTAAATAGAAGTATTAACTTTTTGATTAAATGAAAATGTTTACTTTTTATTAAAAAGAAATATAATCTTTTTTTAAATCGAAATTTTTATTTTTTTATGTACAATTGTTAATACTCTTAAACTTTTCACGTATTGTTTGTCAGTATCCCAATAGTAAGTATAGTTGAATAACATTTTCAATATGTTTTCTGATGATCCCTATAGGAAAGCTTATCTCACGCAATGATTCACTTATTTTGCAACATTATGCTCGGACAGCGACTGAAGACAGAGGACCCGAGGTTCCAAAAACTTCACGCCTACTTTAGTGTCGTGTAAGTATTTTGCAGCCGTACTTCTGCTCAAAGGATACTGGAATACTTAGTTTAGCGAAATTATAATTGTGAACACAAAGTGGAAACACGGTTTAAGTGATAGAAATCCGATTTTTGTATAATTTGACAACATAATATAATCTGTATTTTGTTTTTTATTTAAATATTTTTTCCTGTATAAATTATATTGCATTTTGTTTTAGCAAATCATTTATATTTTATTTATATTTGTATAAGTAAAACAACAAAACGATATATTTACACAACAACAGTCGATTAAGTATAAGTGAAACATTCGATTTTGTTTTTCATTACTAATATAGGGAAATCTACGTAATATTTAATTAAAAAATGTTTATTTTAATTTCCTAAAAAATATTTAGTTATGTAAAACAACGCGATTTTATATTCCCAACCGAAATTTAATCACTTTTTTAGTAAAACAACGCGATATTTACATGTTCAACCTAATAATCTTCTGTTATACTTTGTCAGGTTTGCGAACGAGGAGTTATCAGGAATGCTAGCCATCGGGGTTTTCATGCCATTCCTGCTCAATTTGCGCTACTTTTCTAAGCAAGCCGAAAACCAGAAACAACGTAAAGAGGTTGTTATGGGTGAGAGAGAAAACTAATCGAAAACGAAAAACTAGCTCGTTTTTGTAATGCTATGTTATCGTTATAGACGTTAGTGCTTCGTTTAACAACAAAAGTTTAATTAAGTTTATTGCAGTGTTTTGGGTCTTTTACGTTTGCGCATTGGTTTTAATAAATCGTTGTGTGCCATAAATGTCAGAGATACAACAACACAGAAAAAGATTACACATATGCAAAAACACAAGTATAAAAATACTTGTTGTGCTTAAACCTGAAGATTTGTTAAAAATTATCCTTTTTCCAATGCATTAAGTCAGTGGTTCTCAACCTTTATGTAGCCGTGGCCCTTTTTGATGCCGTCAAATAGTCGCGGACCCCTCACATTTTCTGGTGTAGTATGTGCGTTTAATTATTTTTAATAGTTCAGTATATCTGCGTAGGACACCGTATGTTGAGTAAAGAAACCACCAGATTTGCTTTATTATGAAAAACACCAGATTGCTTTATTATGACACGTTTATTTCAATATGATTTTTGCTGCTGCATCTACGAAGCAAGACTTGAAATGCGTGGTTGTGTTTTTGACAATGCTAGACGCATGTCATCTTTGCGAACGATAGCATGAAGTTAAACCGAGGTCCAGTACATGTGAACTGTTGCAATGCTGCTGTTCACTTTACAATCTATTTGTGTTACATCACAATGGAAGTGTTACGTCATACTAAATATGATTTACAACATGTGACAATGTGATTTTATCACTTACCTAGAATGTGATTAAGCACATATCCCAGCTTAAATTGATTTAATAAAGATATATTTTGGTTTTTGCGGACCCCCTGAAAACGTTTTGCGGACCCCCATGGGTCCGTGGACCCCCGGTTGTAAACCACTGCATTAAGTCTTTCAACATTCCCAATAAATTTACGGTTCGTGTTGTTGTCAGCTAGACCAGCGTATATATTAACACTCCAATTCTTGTAAAGCTAATCATAGTGTCAGACGCACACTCGCAGGTGGCTTACACCTCGCTCCTCGTTTTTTGCTGCGCACCTTTTTATCTATCTTTTTGCGACGCTTGTTTCTCACTTTTATATCATTCTTATCATTTCTTGGTGCGACCAAAGTGTGTATAAACGGGTGCAACCGACGTGGCCTTCATATCACTGATGATGGCATTAGAAATTGCCGAAACGTTTGAAAATAAAGCATGTCGCTTTTAACGTCTATTTGGGCCGTTATTTTTACCATTAAACTTAATCATAGTGGTTGTGGCAAAACAAAGCCACAGCGTAGCGTAGTATGCGATGGGCAGTTGTACTTTTTATTAATTATTTTTATTCTTTTTTTAACGGAGGATGAGCTTTTTTTAATATTTACAATATTTGCTGGCCTAAAACAAGTAGTACGCCGTAGTTTTCCAGTTTTTTAAATAAGCCATTTACTTTTTGTAACAGCAAAGTATTTAATCTTGCTATTTTGATTTGCAGATGTCATCGGCGAGTTTGTATCGGAGGAATTAAAGGATGAAGATGACCAAAGAGAATCAACAGATTTCATCGCAGCAACAACGAAGGGAGAGATTGAGGCGGAACACGATAAAACTTTCACGGTTAGTTCAATAATTCGTTCCATTAACCCAGTGTTTCGCAACCTTTTTGGCTTGCGGCACCCTACAGGAATTATGAATAGTTCGCGGCACCCTTGCTTGTATTTTTGCTAAATAAACTGTAACGTTACAATATTGTGTACGATGAAACTGGACAACTGTAACGTAACAATAAACAGCACATTAACTGTGCAACAAGGTTGAAAACAACTTTTTTTGGCACTTTTATTGTACAAAAAACATTGTATCAAGAAGCTTACCAATAGAGAAAAAATTAAAAACCAAAAGAATTTAAATTATCTCCTGGCACCCGTAAGCGTTAAAAATGGCACCCAGTTTACCCAGTTGAGAATCCTTGCATTAACCCTTAAGGTTTAATGTAGAAATGCCCGATACTTGAAATTTTATTCCTATTCCGATATTCGATATTTTGGGTAAAGGGTATACGTGATTGTTAAAATTTCCAACTTGAACCTAATTGAAAGGCCCGATTTATAGTAAATTCAAACAACCACAGCGCTTTACCTTTCCAATGTCAACGTTCATGGTTAAATCATCAAGCAAATTATGTCTTTGGAAATAAAACCTTTTTATATTTAATTGTCTAGTTTAGTGGTTCTCAAAAGGGAGCCACTTGACTCCCTTCGAATTTTTTTTTTAATTTGGGGTGGAAATTTCGAAGTAACTTTGAATTTGGGAGGTACTTTGACCTAAACAGCTTTTGCCCAGTGAACAAAAACCAAGGAAGTAGCCCTGACTTATAGGCGGATATCCTGACTTTGGATGGGAAAATACTACAACTAAATCAACTCGACTTTACGCTATATATAGCTCACGTTTATTTATAGCAGTCTCCTAGCTTGCGTAATTAGTTGTGTAATTACAAGTTCGCTCAATTACTTTTGGCACGCCCCAACAATGGTTCTCACGAGACAAAAAAAACTTTCTTTAGCACGATTTTCTCAGGAAAAGTTATGACATTATTACAATATCGCCCTTTCAGTTCATGTAAGGTATTTTTTTTTTCTTTTTTCATTTGAAAACAAATTAATGATTTTTTATTTGTAATGAATAAAAGTGAAAACCAAATTTACGTCCAACTTAAAATATGACGTAATTCACATTTTATGTAGATCTTTGTTATATTAGATGAATGTCGTTCAACTAGTATTTGCCAGCGGAAGGGTCAGTATTTGGCCTTTCATCTCAACATAAAACCAACGTTACAAGTGGAAATTTTACTAAGTCACTTTTATATGTTAAACCTGTATTTTTTAGCAATCAGAATGTTTGCTTAACGTAACGATAGCCCACACATTACCTAATGACGCCTGGCAGTGGCGTAGGTCTTTATATGGCTTCATGTTTTGACGAATTTTTTGAAACCACTGCTTTTACTATTTATGACTTTAAACTAACTTACTCTACAAATGCTAAAGTAACAAGCAGCTTACTTGTTAGAGACGCCAAGTCACTCAATTCACGTACGATTGCTTCTTCGCTGGAGTAGAGGGAACATACCAAGCGATCAGGTGGGCTATCATTGTGCTCATTCGGTTCCCTGAGATGCAGACAAGGTTGCGAGAGGAAATCAAACGCGTCTTTGGTAAGTTGCAACCTGAGAAAAATGACGTCGAGCTTAAATACGGGATGAGTAAGAAAAAGTCAACGGTTTAGTTTAAAGGGTCGAGGTTCCTAAACTTTTTGGCCCATTAAAAACATAAACATAGATTTGCGAACCTTGTACATTTAACGATACTTCGTAGAAGGCATTTTTCATAAACTCTTTTTAAAACATGCGTTCTAAACAATGTCAATGGTAAATTTAATTCGAAAAACGTATTTTTTAACACAAATTTTACAAAATATTCAAAAAGTGATCGGTAAAATTTATAAAGTGCGATTTAAACAAAAAATATATATATATTTAAAAAATTAGGGTGAAAATTCATCAACTACGATTTTTTAAAATTGTCATAGTTGAGTTTTTATGCAAAATAAATATATTCAATAACCTTGTTAGTCAGCGCTTAAAAAGCTGTAGCTTGAAGCATTATCGCTAACAACCTATTCTATATATTTGTTTTTATTTATCCCAAGAGAAAAAACTGATTTTGCTATTGCGAAACAAGTCACTTCTAAGCGCTAACTCGCATTCTAATTTATGTTACCATAGGAAATGAGCACCGACTGATAAAAGTTCTACGTCACAAAACTACCTATACCGGACAGTGGGTTTAATCGTATGTATAAAGGATACAAAACCGAAGGGCATAAGCGTTTTATAAAATTGTCCATATAGCTTCTATACTCATAATTCCCGGGGTTTAAAATAAATCCAGAAAAATTTCCAATGCTACGAATTTATTTACGGCGCTTTTTATCCTAGAAAAAACAACATTTCTTAACTTACTTGATGGCTTTTCCAAAGGAACTGCTTTGAACATTTTGCTTTTCCGTTTATACTTGCAAGATTGTGTGGTGTTATTTTCACCTAGTAGACACCAATATGGTATATTTATAATAGCTTGTTATCGAGCTAGCTTTATGCTTTATGAGATAGGTGACCAAAAAATTAAAATCCTTTTCTAAAAAAGTAAGTTTGTCACTTTTGACAATACATTACATTTATAAGGCAAGCCTAATGCTAAAATACTAGAAAATCACTAAGAAAACGCCTTTACATTAACAAATGGTATTTGTAGTTGCAACTGTGGCAATCTATCTTAAGTTAAAGGGTTTACATCAATAGGCTGTCTATGACTGTTGGCTAAAACTTGCAGCACAGTTACATGTTCAGCTCGCTGTTTGGGAATAAAACCTTTCTTCGCTTTGCCGGCGGAAAAACGAAAACGCTGATTGGATAATAATGGAATAATAATTAAGACGACAAACGGAGCGTAGTAATTCCAAACAAATTGTCAAATGTAAACGAGTTTTTAAGGGGTACGTTTAAAACACGTGGCGTATATGGCTGCCAAAAAAACGTCTCCTTTTCGAAAGGTGCTGTATGACAGCCGTTACACCAACACAATGATTTTATTTACAAAAGAGAAAGCGACCGTCTTTGAAAACTGATGCGGGTGAAAGCTTTAATCTCGACTTCAAACTATGAACTTTTTACGAAGCTGCAAGGGTTTTTCTGTGGAAACTATATTAGGTTGTTATGGGGAACTTTAGGGTTGAAAAGGTTAAGGGGGCTGATTTGGAAAGATATGACCCTTATCTTAATTTTACCATGTTAATGTCTAAATCATATATATCAATCTTTCACTAGTTTTTTCGCAAAAGCATAAGGTGTTAGTGGTTAAGCTGTCATTGAGGGTTAAGAAGGTTAAGTGGTTTAGAGAAAGGTATCAGGGAAAATAAGGGACATTTCAATTTCTAAATCACTTATATCCACCTTTTCATTCAGGCGACGAGGAATTTTCTGCTGAGAGTCCGAAGCTTAATCCAGAAGAGCTTCCCTTCACTTTCGCCTTCATGCAAGAGCTGTTCCGCTTCCGAACTATTGTTCCAACGGCTGTCCCCCACAAAACAACAGAAGACGTTGAGATCAGAGGCATGAAAGTCGCAAATAACACTGTTGTGAGTATAAACCTAGATAAATCAGCTAAAATAGCGTAACCGGCGACACTGACCTGTAACGTGAGCAGTTTTAAGAAATGTAAAACTTTTTTGACGACCTAGAATATAGATCGACAAAACGTGGTGTGTTTAAATTGAAAATATATCATATTTTACTGAGGGTTAAAATTGAAGTCTCAGTAGAGCAGTGCTTTTCAACCTTTTGCTGGAGTGGAACCATATGGAAACAGAACCCTGGTTGAAAACCACTGAAGTAGAGGCTTAGTTAAACCAGTAGACCAAGAATTCTCTTTTTCTGTGAAAAAACATTTTTGTGTATTTGCAAGAACGCAGGTGACCATCTAGCGGCCAAATAGAAATAAAATACCTACCACTTGCCGGTACTAACGGCACGATAGTGCAAACAAGTGTGCATTTAAAAATAAATAACACAAGATTTCGACATTAACTTTTATATATATGGTTTACCTCTTAAGCTCAAGTTTTACCCACGTTTTACGCCAATTTTAATTAAAAAAATCTAAAACACTTATTTTTTTCTCTTAGTGATCACAAAACTTGTGTAATCTACATTTTATAAAACCTAATTTCCAAGCAACAAAGACCTGGACAATCAACGTTGATATAAAACTTAATTATTAGTGAAAAATTATTTAAAAAACACAACTTTAAAAAACTTTATTCCACACTCGAAAACCCCTGGGCAATTAACCAAGATCTAACTCTTAAATTATTACTTATTAGTGTCTTTTACCTTAATAATAATGAATCTCAAAACCAAAAAGGTCGAGTAGATTAACAGCATTTTGATTAAGGCGTTTCGATGCGAACTTGTATTATCTTCAGTTAATGTAAAAAAAACAATTTTAAAGTAGTTTTAAAACACATTCTTTCCACAGGTGATCGCCAACCTCTGGGCAATTCACAGCAACCCGAAATACTGGGCGGACCCGGATAAATTCGACCCGGGGCGGCACCTGGACTCTGAGGGTCGGTTCCAGCCCTCAGACCACGTGATTCCCTTCTCAATTGGACCCCGCAGTTGTTTAGGAAGATTTCTCTTCCCAAAGATCGTCCGCAACTTCCTCGTCGCCATGGTAACCAGGTTCGAGTTCGGGGCCGACCCACTCGGGGAAGTACCGCGCCTGAAACCAAAGCTCAACGGAGCGGTGATCTACGCCTTTCCATTCGATTGCGTCACCACTGACGTGTGATGACGTAATGGTGGTGACGTCACGGTGTGGACCCACTTGTGCTGTGGGGTTTTCTGATGCTTTCGCATTTAATTTCAATACCTGATATTTTGGGCCAAAGTACCCCAATCCTATCCCTTATGACGTCATTGTTATGGTCAAATAGACAAAATATTTCAATTGAAACATAAACACGTAATTTTTCCAAGTTGTGGAGCAATAATTTGATTTATTGCTAGATAACTAAGTTACCTTACAAATAAAAACGCAATCTGCGCATTGATTATAAACAATGCACCAGCATAAATTTAATAGGACTATACTATATTCTAATACAGTACTTCCCAACCCTTTTCAGTTCGCGACCCACTTTTGATGCAAATTGTATTGTGCGATCCACAATGAGATATGACTAAACGAATAAAAACAAATTATTGAGAAAATAAAAAAATGTATACTTACACATGCAATATAGCCTACTATTATGCGGACTTTGGACTTGCATATTGGATATTATCATTTGTTACGTAGTTGCATAAATGTTACATAATGATAATGCAATGATGTCCCTATTTAATAGAAAACTGCAACATTTAAAAATTCTTCGCGACCTACTGGTTGGGAAGCACCATTCTTATATAATAGGCCATGTATTCAAACTTTCCACTTGCAAATTATACTACACTTATTGTTGTTGATTACTGCATCGGTTATTACAATTTTTGAAATGTAAAAAAAATTCGCTAGTTACTAAAATTGTACTTTTATAATCGTTTCAAGTCATCGCGTATCCATTCTTATTTTATTAGGATTTTTTTTATATTCTTTATTTCTTTGTGAACTTTTTAAGTAGTGTTATGTATGGTGTTTTAGAATTATTGGTATGGCAAATTCCCAAAACTTGGCATTTTTCGCATCTAAAAAAGAACAGTATGCTTTAACTAAATGCGTAGAACGCATATCAAAGCTATATCAAAATTAGGCAGCATATTTTAAATGATTTAAAAAAATTCAACTTTATTTATTTCGAACCAGTGCTCTCTTGAACATGTCGAAAATCAATAAAGTCTGGATAATGAATTAGAAAGCCATAAACGTCAAGTATATCAAAAACATCTCGATTAAAACGTTTCGAGACGAACTTGTATCAACTTCCGTTAATGTGACTGAGAAGTAATTCAAAGCATCACTTATAAAGGTTGGACCAAATTGTTACCAATCTGAGTCGGAACAAATTCCTATTACAACAAATTTGTCAAGACTATGTTGATCTAATCAACCTTTTTGGCATTGCAATTCATTATCAAGCTACATTACAGATCCGTGCATAGTGTAAGCCTACCAAAAAAAAAATTCGAACTTTTCAAATTATGTCCCCCACTTTTCTTTATTTGTCGGATCTTTGAGCAATTTAATTGCGGCCGTCAACGAGGCTTCCTGTACTTAACACGCTTGTCCTAGTTTACAAAATCGTGTGTACCTAACTTTCCTGAGCCATCTCCCGACATACTTCGTCCACGTTTGTTGATCACGTCCTTTCTCCACTGGAGGAGCTTTTTGCATCTTTCTCTCTCTCTCGTTCTTTCCCTTTCTTTTTTTCTTTCTCTTGTTCATGCTTATTTTTTCTCTCTTTTTGATTCTCTTTCTTTTGCTCTCTCTCACACTCTCTCCTTCTCTCTTTTGCTCTCTCTTGCTCTTGCTAGCTCTCTCTCTCTCTTTCTCTCTCTTCCATGTAAACGATCCTAACATTTTTTCTTGTTGATTGTTTTTCGTTGAGATTGAATAATTGCCGAACCCAAATTTTTACGCCAGTCTGTCTTACCTTCCTAACGAGTTTAGCTTCTGCCGGTTTCTCATAGTATTCTGTTTAATCTGCGTTATCTGTTTGAGGCGAAGCTCTGTATCTCAAAGTGAGTACGCGGTATAATAACTCTATTTTACTGCACGCTAATAAATCAGAATTTAAACCTTTGTATTCTGAGTCTAGTTTTTATTTAAAATGAGATCTGGAATATAAAATAATTGTACAAAAACTAAAATATCGATTTGTTGAATATTCGTTAAATCATGACATTCATAAATTAACGCAGTGTTGAAATTTGAGAGTACGCCTTGCTCGATTCGTATGCTTTGGTTGTTGCATGTTTAATTGTTAAATACCTGGCTGCGGAGTCGGACTCGGGGCTCGGATTTTTAGTGTTTTAAGCAAAACTAAACCAAGCTAATCTGTGAAATTTCTGCAATCTAGCCTGAAGATAGTTTTAATAAAGATTTACGCTACAAAGGTAACTAAGAAATTCTAGTTTGCCCTTAAACTGAGTGCACAAATTATACATACTGTGTAGTTTGAACCTATCTTCCTGAAAGTTAAAACGAATCCCTTAGGCTTAGCTAGTGTAACTATTTTCAAACTTTTTCTTATAGTTTATCCCTATGAGACTTTCGGTGACTGTTTGTGATTAAAAGTGCTAAACAAAACATTTCGTTGTCTGCTTAGCCATGCTAGCGTGAAAGTATTGTGTGTTCTAAGGTTTATTTTGCTTTATTGTTTTTATCAAAGGAATAAAAACTAGAATAATAGGTAAATCACTTCGTATACAGTTAATATACTGCCCCGCTCCTAAAACTTTGGTTGAGTTACCCCTCGCGGGCTCCAGCCATAAACCTATATAAGAACAAAATTAAACATCAAAATAAGACTAATACAATAATACATTATAGTGGCAATAACGTCTGAATCAGAACAAGTACGAAACCCGTCGGAATAAGACCTAAGTAGTCAGGATCAGGCCTAAACAACCTTTTACCTAACCGCAAACGCCAATCCTAAGTACATCACTAACTCCCCTAATAATTTTAACACTAATTCAATTTCTCATCCATACCATTGAAGCCAAGCAGTGGCAAAAATCCGGTGTCAAAACAGCGGCACCCTAACGGCGACGTCAAACTAGGGCGCCCAAACGTCGACACCAAAACAGGGGTCCCCAAATGGCCAACACCCTCTCCCTACAGTTTCAGACGTAATTCTGTAATCCAGGCCTAATCCGGTAAATGTAGAGCTTGTCCGACAGGTTTAGGCCTTATTTAGACGCTTTAACTCTTATTCTGTCATGGATACTTTCTATTTGAGCTTTAAATATGTCGTCGGTCTTAATATTGTAAAATTATATATCATTAGATGTCGTTGCCTTGTAGGTCTTCTTGTGTGTTCCCCTCGCAAGTCGCGCCCCCCGATTTAAGAAGACCCAGTGAAAGTCACGCTTTATCAAGCGTAACCTGGTCACGCTTCGCTATTCGTTAACAATGGGGTTAGAAGTAAGCGCATTGTTTAAAAATAAATGCAGGTTGAAGTTGGAAGATACTAAAGGATATAATGATCGGTACAGCTACAGTAACAGCTGATTTAGGTTTATCGCAATTGCCAGTACGCACCTATAATTTGCCCCTGCAGTTTTCCTTTGGGCGATGTTGCTTCTTACAGCAAAGTGTTTGCTGTCAGCATTAAGTTTCATGTTGCAAAACGTCGCTTTGCGGAACATTGAGCGCACGGCATTCAGAGAAAAGTAAAGTCTATAGTGTTAAAAATCGCTGTAACTACTGATTACCTTGTATTTAGCTCTGTTGCAGCTAATCACATATGCTGTATGTTATTATTTCCGCATAATAGGTTAGGCCAGTACACCAGTTTAGTTTTATTTATAATAATTTTGACAGAGCAGTTATGCAATAAAGCCTAACAACACTGTTGGCCTTTTGTCTGTGTAGTTTTCTGTGCGGCACGATATAAATGCGAGGCAGGCTAGTACACCACTGTTCCTGTGGTTTGATTTATAATAGTTTTGGAAGAATGTAGCTTTGCACAGATTTACATTAAAATCTAACAACACTGTTGGCATTTTGTCTAAACGGCATATTGTGTTTATGACTTTTGGTGTGTTTAATTAAGCTACAGTTTTACACTTTAGACCAGTGGTTTGCAAACTCTGGGCCGCGAAAGATTTTGTATAAACTGCTGCCTGGCATTGTATGAATAATTTTTCGTGCACATATAATCAAAATCGTTGTCGAACGAACAGTTACACCGGGAACAAAGCAGCCATACAGGCAAGCCTACGTGACTTGGAAGCACATTATCCGCTAGATAACTAATGATATTGCATTCTATTAAGGGGCATTATCAAGTTTTAGAAAGAAAGTGCAAACATTATTACCCACAAGCTAAAAGGGGAGAGTCAGAGTTTGCTAGACAAACAGAGCACAAAAGGGGTTTGAGAATGATACATACTATTAATCAGTTCCCACAGAATTTATATAGAAAGTTAGTTAGTCATAGCTTTCTGTTAAACATAGAAAGAGGCTTTTTAGTTGGACAACAAATGTGTTTTAAATCGATACATCTGTAATGGGCGTAGGTTTAATAAGAAAACGTTACAAATCAACCTTTTTTTCTTTGAAGAACACTGAAATATCAAGTTAGCTGTACATAAGTCAGTTAGCAGACAGGTATTGCAACCAAGGGTAAGGGTTGATTAATTGTTAACATTTTGTTATGGAACGCATGACATTTTTAAGGATTGCGTCACAAAGTAACGTCATAACTGGATGTATGATATAACAAGAAAGAACCCCGGAAAACCAAAGACTATTGTTCGGTGATGGTTTCATTTAGGGCACGCCTATTCAACTAAAACATTCGTTTAATTAGATGACATACCGGTTGACAAGCAGTGTTTCTTAAACAGTTGTATAGCTCACCCCAGGGTGAATAATTTTTTTGCAGGGGTGAACCAACCAAAAGGGGGAATAAGGGTGAACCGTCAGAAATGGATTATAACTTGCGAGCAGGGCGGATATTCCGGGTGTGCTGTTACATATGGACGAGATTTATCATATCATGATTGAAGAGTGAATGAAATCTGGAGATCGATGCTAGGGGTGAACTAAACTAAAAAAGTTTAAAAAGCACTGCAGAAATAACAGATTTTTTTACCGGAACGCCCTTTACGGCAGCAATTATTATACTGTTGGTACGCCATTCCAAAACGTTCCGTCTTACATTCACTACTCGTTGTAACTCAAACGGGGCCGTTATCGTTAACCAGTGACGCTCCCTGAGAAACTGGCTCATGTCCTTATCCAACATAAAGTGTTAAAATGTTATTGGATGCAGTTCAAAATATTTGACAAAACATTTAAACTAAACAACAATTTATTAAGGGTTATCACGGTTTTTATTGCATATAGTTATTTATATTTCCTTCGTGCGACAATAGCAAAGTTTGACAATTTTTTTATCCAGCCCCCGATGGTCAGGCCTTATAGTTATTTGTCTTCTTATGAAAAAAATCTGTCTTTCTTATGAAAAATGAAACTTTAAAAGTATGTACGATCGTGCGTAATGTGTATATTACAAACCTATTTCCTGTAGGTTGTTACAAATTATTCAACTCTAAATCCAGAGAGCAATGTTGCCTGATATAAGCTGGGCCTGGAGCATAATCGTGGTAATCCCACTGTATCTCACACTCCGGTTCTACTCGAGGGCCCCCAAAGCACCCCCGGGACCGTACGGTTACCCCCCACTCGGGGTGATCAGCCAGTACAAGACAAACCCGGGTAAGGTTTGCTGGGAGTGGAGCAAAATCTATGGGCCGGTCATCTCGGCTCGAATCGGCTTCAAAGACTGGGTGATTCTTAACGACAAGGAAAGCATTAACGAAGTAGGTTGATTTCTCATTTTGTCGAATATAAGCGGATAGCAAAAATCCCATATTAGGGCAACATGTGGCTCTTTTAGGCTTTTAGCATACCAGTGTTTCTAGGGATGTTTGATAATATCCGATCGGAGCCGATACCCACTGCCAATAGTTAGTATCGATGACGTACTATAGACTGATATAAGAATCTTAATCATGATTTACAATCCAATGCGGCGTTTCTAGGTAAATTTAATAATTGAAAAAAATATATTTCGGTACACTATACATGGATCTGTGATGTAGCTTGATAACAAATTTCAAAGCCAAAAAGGCCGAGTAAATTGACATCTAAAAGTTCGTATCGAAACGTCTTATCAAGATGATGTCAATCTACTCGACCTTTTTGGCTTCACAAAAAATATATTTAAAATTAGTAGGTGAAGAATTAAACTGAAGTTAACACTAAAGCAGAACTTAATGACCTGTAAAAACGTCTTCGAAGGTTCCTATTCCACACATTTCGCATGTTTGAGCATAGTGATGACGTCATTTGGTATCGGATCTCGGTACATTTTGTGCGAAACGTATATCGGGCATCGAAATAAAAAATCATTACCTGACATCTTAATTTGTTTCTTTTTAAAACATTGAAATTATCGCTTTTAATCTATTCTGTATTTTTAGCATACCACCTCTTAAACGCTACAGGTTTAACAAAATTAATAAAGCATAACCCATCGGCAAAATCAAATAGAACAAAAAATCTATTAAAACTTTCAGTTGTCTTAACTTAAAAAACTTCAAGTTAAAAGTCTAATCCAGTGTTTCTTAACCTTTTCTACTTGGGGACGCACCTAGAGACGTATGAAAACGTGGCGGCGCACATTACGAGCGAAGCGAGCCCGAAGTTTTTGAGGTGTACCGATATTTCTCCTGTATTTTTTTATTATAGCCTGAATTTTTTTATTATATGGGTTTTATAGTTGCATATCTTTAAAGGTACTTCCAGCCTTTGAGACTAAAACCGTTATTTTGTCCATTAAAGTCTTATTCCAATTAATTTTGGACTTATTTCGACATGTTTTTTCCTTCGCTCGCGGCGCACCTAGCAGCCTTCCATGGCGCACTAGTGCGCCGCGGCTCACCGGTTGAGAAACGCTGGTCTAATCCATTGGTTCTCAACCGGGGTGCAATTTCTACCACTCAAGGGTGCCGAGAGATATTTCAATTTTTTTAGGATTATAATTTTTGCTTTATTGGTGAACTTATTAATACAGTTTTTGTGTACGATAAAAGTGCCAAAAATTAAAAAGGGGTTTTCTACCTTGTTGCAAAATTCATGTGCTGTTTCAATCTTGTTAATTGTAACGTTACACTTAACCACTCAACAAAAAGAAGCAAGGGTGGCCTATTTATAATTTGTGTAGGGTGCCGCAAGCCGAGAAAAGTTGCGAAACATTGGGTTGATCCGTAGAAAAGAGTTTAAGGCATGCCTTAAATGTCAAACTGTTGACAGTCTGTAGTAAGAAGGACTTATAGTAAACGCGCATACTTTGCACGCTCAAGGTATCCGTGCGTTACAAATACTCTGCCTGACGCAATGAGCGCTTTCCTCGTAAAATGTTGATTTTGTCCGCCGGAGAATTAAAGTAGATGAAATTGTGGTATTTGAATTCTTAAAAGCACTGCTTGTTGTATTTAATATTAAAGCCATTTTACTAAAAATTAGGATTAATCTTTAAATTTTAAAGAGAACCGCCATCGCAAAACAAAATTAAAATCTTTAGGTTTACAAGAAAGGAAAATTTTTAAGAGGGAACTTTTTTATTCTGGCCCTCACAAAGGTCACAAACCATCTCCCTAAACTCCAATATTTGCGTGGTAATGTGATTCTATCGAGCGCATACCATTGTTTATTGAGATTCAAGATCAAACCGATTAAGCGTAACGTTTATAATAAATCTCTTTGAGCCTTTTCACCAAGCGCAAAATCCCTGGCAAATTACCTGCTTACAATTTAACGGTCTACTGATCAGCGTAAGGCGTCGAAAACGGGGACGTCAAGTTTAGGAATTCCAACCAAGTCAGGCTTTCTTTATATTAGGAAAAAATTGTTGCCGAAAAAATTGATTTTGATCCTCAATTAATTACGTAAGCCGAGACATGTTGAAAACTACAGTACAAAGTATTTGTGGAATTTACTCTGTTTCTCCTTATTTTTTGCTTTTTTTGCTCGATGTTGGTTTGCCTATCCTGCTGTATTTCCTGGCACGCATACCCTTAATATTGACGGCAGAAAGGTGGCAAAAGCAAATCACAAAGAATGTAAAGAATGTATAAAACCCATGGGTTGCGAAACACTGCGTTAGGCTAGTGGTCACCAAAGTACGCCCGCCGTGCCAATTAATCCGGCCCACGGCATATTTCCTTAATGAAAATGAAGTAAAATTTGAATGTTTCCGGTTTCCAAAATTATTACCTAGCGGTTGAATGTACCATTATTTTTCTGTGGACGGAATACGTTGTTGTTTACACAGCGCATATAGCTTGTTGGCTCACCTTGAAGAAGAATAACCGGCCAAATGCATCATTAACATACTAATTTTCTCAGGCGCTTGCAGTTAAGAGTGAGCAATTCTCCGGTCGGCCCCAGAACGTGTTTCTCGACATTCTCACCCAAAACAAGCACGGAATTGGCTTCGTAGATTACGGCGAATTCCTCAAACAGCAGAAACGTTTTGCACATAAAGCTCTCTGCAGGTGAGTTGTCCGATAATATCGGATCGGAGCCGATACCCGATGTTGTGTGATGGTATCGTACTTGTCTGATACTATAGGGTAGTATCAATGCCGACTCGATACCGAATTAGTTTAGCAATTTCAAAAATGATTTGTGTTTTAATGCAGCTGATCTACGTTTAAAAGGTAAATTTATCAAAAACGATTTTAGTTTTATTTTCATTATTAAAAGGAGCATCATGTGTTGTTTAACAAACAATTTTAACAATTTTAGGTCCAAACAGTGTTTAAGAACTATAGAGGTATCATTCTTCGTAACGCTGTAGTAATTTTGACTTGAAACCCTGGAAAAATTGTAATATTTATGACCATGTTTTAAAAAGGCCCCACAAATGTAAGGTGGTTGCGCAAAAACATTTAACACATGTTAATCAACTATCCGTGTATTTTTTGAACTATAGTGTATTTAATATGCGACTTTTTTTTAATTTGCCCGCCAAAATAAGCCATAATAACAGTCGAGGTCGCGAGTGTGAATTTACCACAAGCTTGTTCATCTAGCCCTTGGCTATTTGCTAGCATGGAAACCCCTAATAATATCGGATGTATGGTCACGATGAAGGTATAATATTACTATACCTGTCATTATCTTTACAGCGCAGTTTCAGAGGGACTAAATCGAGTCTATTTATACATGTGAATAAATGATTCAGTTTTGGGCTCAAACGTCAATTATTTAACAAACATAACCTTTCATTTATTAAAACCAATTTGCATTTAGCTAAAACTGTGGCTTTCGTAGACCGGTTTTGTACTTTAGATTTATGAAAATATTGCGATTGAATATGTTAAATAAAAGTTCTGTTATTTCTGCAATATATCTCAGAACATTCCTCATCGTTCCGTAAATAGGTGCGTTTCTCGTGCAACAAAGAAACACACACACACACGCACGCACGCACGCACGCACGCACGCCCCACGCACGCACGCACGCACGCACGCACGCACGCACGCACGCACGCACGCACGCACGCACGCACGCACGCACGCACGCACGCATGCACGCACGCACACACACACACACACACACACACACACACACACACACACACACACACACACACATTCAAGTGTATTTGATCGTAGCCTCTGGCACCAAGATAATGTCGCCCTTTAACCACACACATTGCACCAACAAAGAATATGTGAAAATCATGGCATGGCAAAGAATCTGGTATTGCTTTAGCGGGACTAGGTTTACTTGTTCTATTATTGCTTTTAATTTCGTTCAAGAGAACAAAAACATAAACACGTAAAATTTTTTATTATTACTACATGAACTAAATAGTTGTTGGATAATCATTGTATATAGCGCGCTACAGTCGATAAAAACAAACCATCAACTGTCTTGTTTTTATTTTTAATATTACAAACACAATTTACTAGAAACCAAGTCTTAATCTATAAAAACACATTTTATGATTTATACGGGGTTTCGTGACTAAAAACAGGTTGGGGGACACAGCCACAGATGCCGACAATTTTTTATATTAAATTAAACATTAGCTTGTACAACATCATTCAAACCAGAAGCCAAAGTATGCAATTGTACTTTTGGGAATTTAAAATGAAATCTGAATTACTTACTGCGCAGTATTAACATCGATAAGAGGGTGGAAGAAGAAATTTCCCACTTTCTTGGAGTCCTTGCCTCTAAAGATGGCGCTGCATTTGACATCACAGTAAGTATATAACTTTATCATACGCAAGGACAGAAGTTTTTAGGACTATTTTTGGAGCCCAATAGCTGGAGTTTGTACAGTTAGACGTAGATTGAATACCAAAGCATAAACAGAAGTAGGTGGCATTTTGTGAACGTATTGATTAAATCTTTATTATGGCTGGCGGTTTTAGTAAGACGTAGAATGAATATCAAAGCCCATACAGAAGTAAGGAGCATTTTGCAAACGTCTATAAAAGTATTCTATATGAGCATTTTGCAAACGTCGAATAAAGTATTCTATATGGTCTTTGGCATAGGTTCTTTTGGCATATTGTTTATAAGAGTTGCGTCAAAGGTAGTTTTTACTCAGGATATAGCTTTCTATTGTTGGTTCTTTGGTAAACAAAGGCTTAGATTTGATGGATGTCTTGAAAACTTCACACGTCACGCTTTAGTTTTGTGCGGATGGCACCTCTATTTTAGAAACGTGGAAACAAAAGGTTGCCTTCTTTGTGTAATGACACAGCAATATAGACATTTAATTGTGTAAAAAGATAAATGTCTGGAGACGCAAACTAAAAAATTGAAAAACAAAACAAATAAATACATAGGTACCACAACTGTAGGCTACAACTGTCAAACATTGTTTGTGTGTTTTGTAGGAGAGTCTGTCTCATGCTATGGTGCAGTGCATGTGCAGGATCGTACTCGGATGTAGGTTGGATGAGAACGACCAACGATTCGTCAAACTGCACAATTACTTCAGTAAGACGTAAGTTCCCTTAAGCTTGATAAGAGGTGTTTAGATCAGGTTTCACAACCTTTGCGTATAATGGGCTGGATAACAATAAGAATTGGTGGTCATGGGCCGCCAATAAAATATTTTATTCACTTGATTTTGATTTAATTGTAAAAAAAAGAAGTAAATATTCAAATAACATTTTAACCGGTGATTTAATTTTAGAATCGGCGACAAGAAGCTAGCAGCTCTCATAGGAGCTTGTACATCATTTCCTTTTATGTTTAAACTACCGTCCATTGCCAAGAAAGCAGCACATCAGAAGGATAGAGTCCAAGTGGTAGTTGGTAAGAAGAAATTAGATTCCTTCCTTTTGAAATATACCTGGTTGAGAACCAATGTTACAATGGAAATAACCTTGGCCCTTGCAAAATATTCCTGAAAAGTAACAGCAGAATACTCTAGGAGAGCTAGCAATTAAAGTTTAACACAATAAAAAACATTAATTCCTTTGAATTAAGTTATACTGACGATGACTTTGCTAGCGATATCTATATATATATATATCTTAAAGCTCTTCAAGGGTCGCCTTTATATCAACGATAACGGATGCCGTATAAGTACGCCAAGCTAGAAAAACAACTAACCTGTGGCGAGGTTCGAACTAACGACCTCGACCATAACGGGCCGTCGCTTCAATGATCTGAGCAACACAGGCTCAGAGGGAACGATTCGAGAAACGGCCATAGCACTGCTGCCTGCTACATCCTGTTGGTAAAACTATCCTGTGGTTAGGTTCGAACTCACGACCTCAGCCATACCGGGAGCGTCGCTCTACAAACTGAACTACAAAGGCTCAGAGGGGAGAAGGTCGAGCGACAAACATGATGTCACTTTTATATCCCAATCTACAACCTGGGCATTCATGTTTACCTAAAACGTTTGTCCTAAAAGCCAAACAACCGAAGCTACCACTTTTTACATGAGTTTCTTCTGTTTTGTTTCAGATGTCTTTAACGTCTTTATAGACGAATATTTGGCAGCAAATGAAGATAAACCTAAAGACAACTACATCGCTGCATTATTGGAAGAGCTTAAGGAGATGCGGGACGAAAAGTTTTCGGTAAAAATTAGACGGTCTTAAAACCATCCAAAATCATAATTGGTTAATTAAGTCCACTTCTTAGTTATGGTACGAGAAACAAACCATTGAAAATCACAAAAAATGTTATTATACCAGATTTCCAATTTATTATCTTTTTTCTCAAAAATCTACTTGCTGACTACAAGCTTTAATGTCACTTTAATAGTGTAAGGATAACTTTATTGTTCAAAAATAAAGGATAATTCTATTTAAACTTTAGGCACGCAATTTGAATTAAAACCTACAGTTTGTCTCTATAGGTAATTTAAATTCTACTTTTTTATTAGTGATTTGTGTTGTATTTGTCATGACTTTAAAAAGTTTCTGTCAATTCGTTTACATACTTTTACTGCCACAAGGTTGTTTCAAATGTATGCCTAATTTAACAGAGGCTGCAAGTATCCCAGTGCTGCTACGATTCCTTTTTCGCCGGAGTCGAGCCTCTCTTGCACCTCTTGCGGTGGGCCGTCGTCATCTTGATCCATCATCAGGGGGCGCAAGAGAGGTTAAGACAGGAAATCGCTCGAGTTCTGGGTAAGTTAAGACATGGAACGAAATTCGCGACCTTAAGCATTAACAATTGAATTAGTGGATACATATGAGTAAATAAAACATAAAAAAGTGATCTATTGCAGTCTCTGAGCAGGGGTTCTTGAACTTTTTTTAACGCGGATGCTTAAAATATTTTTGGTTCGCGTTGATGAGTTTCGGCATAAATTTGTGCAATAATATAAATTGACTTGGGTACACTATGCACGGATCGGTAATGTAGCTTAATAATCTATCCAAGACTGCAGCCCCGAACTAAACGTCGACACCTTATCAACTCCGCTGCACCTGTTCAACACCTGAAGGTGCTAAATTATGCTCTTCCTTTCGAAACGTACACTGATAACAATTGCGTCCCATCTCTTATAACTGATGCTTAATGTGCTTCTCAGTCACATTAACTGAAGATGATACAAGCTCGTATCGAAACGTCTTAATCAAGATGCTTTCGATCTACTCGACCTTTTTGGCTTTGCAATTTATTATCAATTGACTTGGTAAAACAAGTAGAACCCCGGAACCTGCTGTTTTCTGTCAAACAAATAAAACGCTGAAATAAAGTCTAAACTCATTAAACAAGAAGGCAACAATTTTATTTTTATTTTAGTCTTTTTATTGAGAAAATTAATTCAATAAAAAATATTTCACTAAGATGTTAACTATAGGCCTTCGAGAACCCCTTAAACTAGTCTACGAACCCCCAATGTGTCAACGAACCCCCAATGTGTCAACGGACCCCCAATGTGTCAACGTATTCCAGTTTAGGAACTCTTGCCCTATGGGTAAAAGCCTTAAAGAAAGTATTTACCCAGGATGAACTATATGTATATTTTGGGGTATAAACAGTTTCTGGGATTTATAAAAACAAAATGCTAATAAATTATTGATTTGATTAATACACGGCTGGCATAAGCCTCGGCTTTATCTCAAAGTATAACAAATTTTTGAGCTGTGCGTAGAGGTGTAATTTAAATCATAAATACAATATTTTTCTTCCAACCACGGCTGTCTCTTTAAGATGTCATTAATATGTGTTTTTACTTCTCCATAGCTTAATCACAAACTTTCTTTCATGTGTTCCCTCTCTAGGCGATGGTTCATTATGTGACGATGAAGTGTACGCCCAGATGCCTTACACACAAGCCTTCGTGCAAGAAATAATGAGGTTCCGCACAGTCGTACCTACGGGACTTCCCCACAAAACAACACAGGACGTCACTTTGCGTGGATTCAAAATCCCAAAAGATACAATGGTAAGTTTAAAGTCACTTATGGGTGTTATTTGGCGCGTATGTTGTTTTGAAGCAATGTCGGGGCCAGAATTTACTTAGAACTATATTAATATTATCCTTTTTTAAATTAAATTTTTTAATTCTAGTTGGTTTGTTTAGTTTAATAACGATATAATTTTTTTTTGTCAACTCAACGTATAAATAGGAAGAATCCAGGGCTGTGAAGTCCTAGTCGGGACTCGGGACGGCCGGGTCGAATTATAGGTTGTTGTAAACCGACTACGCATCCTTGTAAACCACTACCATTAATAAAGATTTATTCCAAACTTTCAAAATGCTACCTACTTCTGTATATAGGCTTTTATAATATATTCTTACTATTTCTTACTACAACCTCCAACCACTATGCTGCTCCTACATTCCAGGTGATCCCTAACATCTGGGCGGTCCACAACGATCCAAACATCTGGGACGAACCTGACAAGTTCAAACCGGAGCGACACCTCAACAAAATCAGCGGCGAGTTTGTAAGATCAAGCCACGTCATCCCTGCCTCGGTGGGTCCAAGGTATTGCCTGGGAAAGCAGGTCTTCTACAAGATCACCCGCTACTTTATCGTGGCCATGGTGCGAAGATTCAGCTTTGAGATGGATTTGGAAAGCGGGGTTCTTCCCGAATTGGAGCAGGGGAGTCAAGGGGCGGCATTCCACCCTTTTTCCTTCCTCTGTGTCGCTAAGAAGCTGTGATTTGCGCGACAAATGTGGTGGAAATGTTGGCTAGGAGTTCCACATTATGTGGCGAACAGTGTAAACGATGCACTGATCTTAATTGGTGTTTCAAATAAGTAAAAGAACACTATTATTTTGAAGGTTTTGAATATCTCTTAATGCTACATCTGTACGGGGTTTGATATTCTTTCTACAATTTTCGTTGTTTTAAATTTTTTATGACATAACTCAATTTTATTTTAAATTTAAGGGAAAATACTTAGCATTCGATTATATTTGAAGCTACGTTTGAATAACTGCCCTTATGTACTTCATTTGTAGTGTGTAACCGTGTACTTGTTGCTTACGCTATTTGTTAGGCTTACAATAAAGCAAATGTTTAAAAAGTCGCAAACACAGTTCTTAACTGTAGTGCCGACCTCTGGCTTCGCTAATGCTTTGTTCATGGATATAATTCTATAAAAGCATGTGATAAAATAAACCCTAATTGTTTGTAATAATGTTAATTAAATCAATTTGTAGTCGTTTAATGGGGGGATTTAACAGCGTAGTTTTGTTGTAAAATTAAACGACATTATTGATTTAGAAATAAAATAAAAATGATTAACCGCACGATGTCACTAAAGCACAATTATTGCTGAACTCTAGTCATTGCAATAAAATATCCAAGTCTGTGACACGCAAGGATTTCGGTTGGGATTTAACAAAGCACTTGCTGTTATATTGATATGTGGGACGTTACCGTTTGTAAGCACGACCATGAAATGCATACATACATGTGTACATGCTTACATGCTTCAGTTTTTTAAATACGTTGTATTTAATAAATGCTATATTTGTGTCTTACACATTTATTTGAATCAAAACATTTAGCACAGTACTGTCCATTCTTTGAAATCAGGTCCACTTATCCAGGTACACTTACCCAGGTACACTTATCCAGGTACACTTATCCAGGTACACTTATCCAGGTACACTTATCCAGGTACACTTATCCAGGTACACTTATCCAGGTACACTTACCCTAATGACGATTACTGGGTCGGATAAGCAAACTTGATAAAAAATTAAAACGTGAAAACGTAATGTTTTACTGGTTGTTAAGCAAAAACTTGCTTTAGCGCTACAGGTAACACAACTCTGATGGTTAATATGCATTAGTCCCATTTTCAAGTATATTTCCCTCGTATAAGTATATCTATATCTAATGAAAAAAACAAAACCTGTGATTTTTCGTCTTTGTCCAATAGCCAGCTTGAACAATAATCTCTTGAAGCCCATTGTAAGAAGTTAGAAAGCTGACTATTCACACATCTTCTTTATTTGCGTTTATATATTTTGTTTGTTTTTTGCGTTTGATAAATATTTCATGACTTTACCTTACAACCCTTTCATTTAGTTTCGCAATTTTTCTTAACGTCATTACAAGAAATTTGAGGCCAAATTGACCCTCAAGTGTTTAGTTTGAATTTTTTACAACTATTTATAATAAACCAAAACATATTCTTTGGATTAACCCAGTGGTTTTTAAACATTATACGACGCTTTTGGAAAAGTTTTTGACGCCCAGCGATGTTTTATATAGGGTGTTTAAGAAAATAATAATTAATGACTGCAGATTTTCGTACAATGATTTGCAATGCCCATGTCAGAAACTAACGGTATTTACAAGCATTGTATTCTCGCAATTACGTTTAGATACGAAAGATATCAATGTGCGACTCCCTTGGAAAATTAAGACAACGCACCGGCCTGGTTTCGTGCTTTCTTTTAAACGCCTTAGCGACAGTTTGGAAAACAACTGACATCACAATATACATATTTACTTTATTTAATTATTTGATGAATATTACTCTATAATATTTCTCATGACATGACTTGGCTTCGTCTCTTGAGGTCAGTTGCAAGAACTTTGAAAGCCCACTTAATAGGTGTGTTATTTCCGTTTTTGTATGACTAGTTAGTTATATTTGATTAAAATATTTCTATGATAGTACAGCATGACCTGTGGCCAGTCCCGCAATTTCTCCAAAACGTCTTAGTGATTGTTTAAAAGACAATTGACATCACAGTACATATGTTACATTTTTTAAATGTTTGATGAATAACACTCCCCTATATTTATTTATGATCTGTGAGTTGATTACGTCTCTTAAAGTCAGTTGTATAAACTTTGAAAGCCAAATTACCCACAGGTGTGGTATTTGCGTTTTTATAACTAACTATATTTGATTAAAAGTTTTCCATAATATTACCTACTGACCTGTGGCCCAGTCCCGCAATTTCTCGAAAACGCCTTAGAGATAGTTTTGAATACAACCGACATCACTGTATATATATGCTTTTTCAAAAATTGTTTTATAAATAATACTGTACTATATTTATTCATGATCTGTGAGTTGGTTTCGTCTCTTAAGGTCAGTTGTAAGAACTTTGAAAGCCCACTTACCCCACAGGTGTGTTATTTGTGTTTTTATACTAGCTATATTGGATTAAAAGTTTTCCATAATTTTACCGCATGACCTGTGGCCATATTTCACCATTTCTCTTAGCAACAGTTTGAAACACAATATATATATTTGCTTTTTTCATAAAATATTTGGTTAAAACTTTTCTATAATTATACTTCCTCATGACCTGTGTCCCAGTTTGGCAATTTCTCATTAGGGTCAGTCGCAAGGACTTTGAAAGTCAACTGACCCCCCCAAAGTCCTTGTTCCACGTTTCTAGGCTCATACTTCGCTAATGGAGAAAATCCCGTGATGTGTGATTTCGTGTTTGCCCAAAACCGCCGGAGACAATAGAAAATCGTGCTCTACGCATCGACAACGCGCCGCACCCTGGGGACCTTGTGATCGCGGGCAAATAAAGGCCTTTATTGCGTAGAAGAAAGTCGCGCGATCACGTGATGGATTTTGCTTAAATACTGGAAGGATTTGGTGAAAAAATTAAATGGGACTTGGCTTTAATACGTTGCGTTGGAATGGTGATATTAAAACAGTCTTTTTAACCTATATCACTTACTAGGCCAAATTTAGCAATTCTGTGTGGTTGCTGTTATAATTGGTTTTGTGTTGTCGTTAGTTTGTGATAGGTTGCGGGTGGTAAATCATAAAAATGCGTTGATATATATGGATAAAAACTATATAAGGATAATATAAGAGGATGTAGAAAGGATTTTCGTTAAAATTCACCTATTGCTACTTATGGGGCCGAAATTATAGGTTAAACTTTGATTTTGTATGTTAAAGAAGCAAGTGTGCCCGTATCAGCAACAACATTTGTTTGATAATAGCTAAAAATGTCTAGTAAGATTACTGCGCTAACCTAAAATGATTAAAATCTTAAAAGGAATTTTATTTTGCATTTGTGATTTTTAAACAAATATAGAATATAACCAAAGATAAATTAATTAGGAAAAATGTTTGCTTGTAGCATCACTTTTAAACGAACAATAGACTCATTGAATATCGGGTAACATTAACGAAGCCCAATAATTGAAATGTTAAAATTTAGGGAGAATTTGCAGCGAAATAGGTGTTATTCGTGACACAACGGCCATTTTGCAAATATAGATCCGCGCAAACAGACAAAATAGCATCAACGACATAATTTGGCGGAACTTTTTGTAGAGACACGTCGCTACCTGTGGACTTAAAGAAAAGATGGAAATATGGCACGGTGCCTTTCAGCGGAAAATATTGAATTAGGCAAAATTACTGTTAAACATAAAATTATTCGCTTTAGGTATAATTGAAGTTAGCATAAATATATTGTAGATCGCTATTGTCTTATTACAACCTGGGTGTTGTACATGTGTTGCTATAACGCTTTTCTTCTTTCAGATATTTCGAAACTGATAGGAACCAAACAGAACTAAAACAAAATGAAGTTTGCAGTCGCCATACTTTTGTTGGCTGTCGCTTATGCGCAAGGTAAGATGCCTAGAGTAATTCGTAAATCAAGGTTAAACATGGATTTTTCCCCATTTTATGTGATTTAACTTGTTTTCAGCGTTTTTCAAATCTTTTTTCAATTTTTCCATGTTTTAAAATATATTACAGAATTCAATCTGAAATAAATAATCTAATTAAAAACGATTTTGTACGTTTGAATCACCCCGCCATTTTTTTTTTTTTTTAACAACATGCATTGCAAGTAAAATTTGTCCTAATTTTAAGCACGATTGTGAAGCTTGGAGGAATACGGTATTACAATGGCTTAAAAAACTGACGCTACTTAAACATTTTGTGTAGTAATTATTATATTTGTACATGGTTTTGCTGTTAATTAAAACAAGCCTTAACTACATTTTTCAGTAAATTGTTACTGAAAAGGTTTCGCTATTACCCAAAAATTAAACAAATTGCTTGCTCTGTTCAACTTACGCATTCTCAAGCAAAATTATGGCAAGTCCGGAAATATTTACTTCCATTCGCCAAACTAAAAGTCAAGTTTGCTAAAGATTTGCGTAGGAGAACCGATTTTTAGATAAGCATTGATACCTTGTGTGCTTTATTCTTTAAGAATCCATATCACTGGGTACGGTTGCAAACTACAGAAAATCTAAGTGAAATGTTAAGAATTTGGTGGAACAAAATTCTTGCAGACCTTTTTTTAATTCTAATAAATAATTATAAGCCGCCAATAAATATAGAATCGAGAAAATTGTAAAAACAAACGATGTCAACTGGTTCCACGACTCAAGCATAAAAGAAATGAATTATTAAATTTAAAAAAGTGTACAAAAAATCATCAACTGATCTAAAGTTGTAAAAATAAATTAAAAAAGCCGTATTCACATGCTTTACGGTTTTTCATTTTAAACTTCTTTGCGAAGAACAAAAAACGATAAGAATTTATGATTTGTAATAAACGCCTGAGATCCATTATGACCTGGCATTTTATTTGGGCGTTTACCGAAATATTTTCATCTATGGCTACTAACAGTAGGTATGGCAACGGAACAAAGCAGGGTCATGTTACATACAAACAAACGTTGTTTGGAGCTTTTAGTAAACGCTTTCACAAGGGAACGCACCCCAAACTTCAAATACGCCAGCCACCAGCCAATATTTGCTTTTTGCGACGCATAATAGCGCAGGCTAAACGACCGTTTAATGATTTTTAGGCGCAAACGTGCAGAAAAAAATGTCAACAAAAGAATTTTGAACTAATGTTTGCAAAGTTCTGCTGCGTTACCATAACGATTATTGTGTTTGAGCGCAAGCGACGTAACACAATGGGCGCGAGAGTTGCGGGAATGACTTGTCATCTTGTATTTCCCTCCGCTCTTAACTTTCCTGATTTTTTTGGAATCCTTCAGCAAGTGCAACAGAAAATTAAACATAAAGAATATTGCACACAAACAAAATTTTCACTTTGTCAAATGACGCAACAAATAACCGCTTGTGTATGATTTTTATTTAATGAAAACTTAATCATTTAACAAAAACAAAACTTTAATGGGTAAAACTTTATTTAATTTCGATGGATATGTTGTTCGAAGAGTTACATTTCTAAGACTTAAAATTGTAAAATAATTTTTTTTTGAATGTGTTTTAAGCATAAAAAATTTAACTCTTCGAACAACATATACATCGAAATTAAATAAAGTTTCACCGCTTTAAGTTTAGTTTTATCGATTGTTCGAACTCAATGTAATAAACAGTAGAAGTAAACTTTCATTGTTTGCAAACGTTTGCGACATAAATCGTTGTGGTAGATCTTTGTTAGTACATGTAAATTTGCGACACAACAGTTTGTTTAATGTTTATCGTTGAGTGTTCACCGTTTTTAATGTTTATACAACATAAGGACTCCTGGAACTTACCAGTTACTCATTTTTACGGTAAATATCGCGATCTAACCGATATATTACAACGTTTTTTCAGGCCAGACCTCAGCTATGCCACCAATTATGGAATCCACAATGATGCCCGGTTTAGGAGGCGGCTTTATTGAAAACCACATGGTCTGCCACGTTGGAACCATTGTAATGGTTGAAGGGGCGGGAGTGTACTTCGACAACACCACAGCCACCGTCTGCCCTGACGTAAACTCCACCTGCGCCACTTTCAAGATCGTCTCACGCGAAGGAGGCGTGCTCTGTAAGCGGAACTTTGTTTGTTTTATCTATTTTTTCTTAATTCCAACTTTTTTAACTTTTTCATAATTTAATTTTTTTCAATTTATTTTTTTTTAATTAATTTTAATAATAATTTGTTTATGATATAGTTTTTTTCATAATTTTTTTTTAATTAATTTAAATAGTATTCTTTATTCTGTTTTTACTTTTTTCTAATTTGGATAATTGATGTGCCGCAAAGGGTTTTAAAATATCAAAATATATTTCTTAAAATTTAGTCGCACGTCTTTTTGAGGTTTAAATCACCTATTAACATCAGGATTTAGTTAGCAATTTGTGCCTTCATATTGTGGTTCAAATTGAAAAGACGTAATCAGACTAAAAATAGTCGATAAATAACTTTAAAGCGCAATAAACGAACACCAATTGGAGAGCAGGGAACGTAAAAAGTTGTTTTCTAAATTACAAAATACATAAAAGTAAAGCATAAAATTAATATATTGGAGCCCTTATAGAAATAGGTAGCATTTTGTGAACTTTTTGAATAAATTTTTGATTCATTTTCAGCACTGATTAAAAGTATGTATTATGCTGACATTTACGGAAATATTAACAAAATACTGCATACTTAATTGCTTAAGAATTATTTGAAACGTTAACAAAATGCTACGTACTTATATATGGAATTTGATATTTTTTGAGCATAATGGTTGGAGGTAGGACGTGATAAGAATATCAAAGCGCATACAGAGTCCAACTAACACCTCCTTGTATTAAGCTGCAAAGCCGAATTTATTTATTACTGTTTTTAGCTTACACCGAGAGCGGCGAATGCGTTGCAATGGGCCAGGAAAAATTCTACGACTGCGCCGCTGCTCAGGCTACAACCAACGTCACCTTCGAAAACTGCACAGTCGACTTTTGCGCGGGATTTGCCTGCAACAAGTTCACCGCTCCCAAGGAGTGCAAGGAAGCCCCCAAGGAAGGTACGTCACGGTGACGTGACAACGTTACGCTATGTCGAAAACAAGAAAGTAACTTATTGTGCAATCTCAAAATAATACAATATTACTTTTTCAACCAAAAGTTGTGGTTTCGCTGCAATACCAATTCTATCATTAAAAGTTTGTATAAAAAGATGTTTTTTAATATTACGTGTTTTCCAAGCTCGTTGGTGTTTCAAGTGTAAAATACGACGAAAGGACCTTAATAACCTACAACAAGTCGACCCGGCTTTACATTTTGTTGCAATTCAAAATACTGGTTAAGTAACACAGCACCCGAATAACAATCATGCATTGTTACGCCACAGACATCCAGATCCTCCCCAGCTGCACCCTCCGCGAAACCCTCAAGGAAGTGATGACGTGTGTTGAGCCCCTCTACTCCGGGTACCCCTACAAGATGCAGGAACGATGCACGTGAGTCAATTAACACTGCTATGAGTTAATGGGTTATTGCTGTCAAGTTAGGGTTTTGTTCAATTAAGTTTTTTTTTGAATGACGATTGCGATGACAGGTCCGCAATGAATTTCTTCCTTCTCAATTTTTCTAGCAATGTACGTGAATAAATCTAACACTTTATTGTGTCAATGGGTTATTTCTGTCGAGTTAGGGTTCTTTAATTAAGTTGAACTGCCAATTGGGATGTCATAAGTCCACAATGCATATCTACCTATAATGTAGTACTTCTCTTAGGTTAGCGGGTTCTTTAAATTGGTTATAGGCTATAGCGGGCTGCTTTGTCCGTTACGGTTGCTAGATTTTCCGAAGATTCAATTGACAATTTTTCGGTGCTGTTGACTAAATAAAAGTACGGTCCTATTTATTTTTTGTTTATATTAACTATAAGGCTGTTGCGATAGTTGACAAGTGTGCTGCTATCCTTAACTTGATGTCTTGTTTCAGCTCGAACTTGGACAAGGCGATCAGCTGCTTGAGCAAGACAACCTCCCGTTGTCTTTCCGGATCCTGCCCAACCGTCCTTGATGACATTCCCCACTTGAGAGCTATCTTAAGGGTGAGTTTAACTTAAGATAGTTGTTCATATTTAGAAAAATAATTCAACATAAGTTGGGCTCAATTTAATCAAATTAAAAAATCTGTTTTGGCATCTCTAAAGGTATTTTGCTAGATTAAGTAAATAATCGTCATTGTTTCGCCTTTTTGTAAGGTTTGGACAAAATACTCTATGGAATAGCAGAAAGTTAGACAGTACACTTTAAATACGTGAACAGTATATCAGATTTGTTGCAAATAAACATCAACTTAATTAAGACGTTTCGATACGACCTTCCATCATCTTTAGTAAGTTTGACCGAGAAGCAAATTAAATTGGTGTTAGCTTACAATAATTGTTGTTAGCTTACAATAATTGTGGCTAATCTAACAATAATGACATGGGCTATAAGCAGTTGTAGGTAAATGAATGCATAATCAATAGAGATAAAATCTACAGTCACTAAAAGTCAAGCTAACAGAAAAAATAAACTTTTAAAACTTACAAGTTAACATTCAGACAAAATGAAAACCCTTTTCTGTAATAAAAGATAGTGGGGTCAAACACATTGTGGAACAATTACCTTACACTTATAAACATCACTTATATTTGGTTCAACACAGAACGTCTCCGGCGAGGCCAAGAAATACACGAGCATCCGTGAGTTGTTCGAGATGGCCAAACTCGACACCAAGTACCGTGAGATGATCTTGGGAGCGATCTGCCCAGTGGCTGGAGAGACCCCATCCTTCCCGGAGATCGACATGAGCTGGATGGAAAGTATAGAAATCCCATTCTGTGACGAAGGTTTCCTTAAGAAGATGACTGGACTCCAGATGGAAATGATGAAGGCTTTCTACTCGGCTGAGAGCCGCGCCGACATTTGCATGTACGTTTTTTTAAATATGCCTTGGCTTTTTTTAAGTCTAACCGCATGAGTTCCCACTATTAATAGTTTAAAGCTTTGTTTTAATACAAGAGACTTGACTTTGGCCTAACTTGCTATGACAATGACTTGGACTGGGTCTTGACTTGGTGAACTGTTGATTTTTTTCTAAATAGATATCTTATTCAGCTTTTAAAGTCTAATAGGCAGTAGTCTCCAATTTTGGTAGTTATGTCGAATTTACGAAGGCTTGTTTAATTGTTTTTGGGAAACATTATATTTCAGTAAGATCTAGACCAATTAAAAGCCGATGTTTTTTTACACACTAAATTCATCACCAGATCAAACGTTTACGACAATTACAATTTTGCTTTTTCGCCCCCGATATTTGGTATTTATATTCGTTCAACCAAGTACAAAACAATTTTAAACATTGGACTAGATTGTGTGTATTCAGCCTGGTTTTGCCTTTCATTACATTATTCTATTCAAAAGGGTAACTGCAACCCGCAAGATCTGGCCTGCCTGGTCGATTAATTCGGCGCGCGGCTTATTGTCTTAATGAACATGAATTAGAGTTAAAATGTTATGAAATGTGAAACTGTACAACAATTTATTAGGGCTAACTACAGTTATTGCAGAGTTATTTAATAAATTTCCTTTGTATAATAATGTGAGTAAAGTTTGACACAAGTTTTTTTCCGGCCCGCGATCGTAAATCCAAACAGTTATCTGGCTCGCTAAAGTCAGTCCCTTCTGTTGTCCTACCCTTTATGAGAAACGCTTTGTGACCCCTGCTGTTTTATGCCACAGCTCCATGATGTCGTACGGCATCCGCATGGAAAAGTTGTGGAAGGACAGCTGCAGTGTTGAGATGATGCGTGAATTCCTCGCCAAGATGCTGACCGGCAACTACTCCAAGTACGTGAGCGTGATCATGAGAGCAATGGAAATCATGCACGATGTCTTCAGCAAGATGGAAATGCCCAACTGCGAATGTGAGTGTTTGAACGATATCAAAGCACGTGCGAGTTGACAGATTGTTTAAAAGTTGCGAATAAATGTTAAGGTAAAAACGAATGAAAAATATTTCGAAATATTCACCAAACGCTACTTAAGATAACCAATTAAAACTTAACAAAAAACAGCACTTTTAGCCAACTATTTATATGCCCCGTTACCCAAAGGGTTCTTAAACATTTTTTACCGCGGACCCCTTTTTTGTTATTTTTTCCTTACGTGGGCCACGGTAGGCAAAAAAATTCAAAAATGACGTCAAAATTTTTGGTCAGAATACAAATAGACTTTATGAATCTGCTGATTTCGGTTTAAAAAAATGAAATGGGGTCTTAATGCATTCAATGCAAAACCGTTTTACTTTCAATCAAACTGTTTTCTTTGATAAATTGATTACTTCTTAAATATACACTAATATTGCAATTAGACCTTATTGGAAATAGTTTAAGAACCCCTGTTTTAGCCCAACTGTTGTTTTTCAGTCGACATGATGAAGAGTCCTTGCGACAAGTTCCACGAATCTGAGCGAGTCTGCGACTTGCGCAAGGCCTGGCTGTGCGACTACGTTGACTGGAAACTCAGCTTCTTCAAGAACTGGATGAGCAAGGTCGAGGAATGGCAGTAAGTCACTCATCGAGACTGTGTGGTTTAATATTTGTCGATTTAGAGTGATGTCATTTCGCTTTGGGGCCATTCAGGTATTGTTAATTCGCGTTGGGGTCATTTAGGCGTTGTTGTCATTTCGCTTTAGTGTCATTTTACAATCGCTTTAGTGTCATTTCACAATGGGTCATTTAGGTGTAGTGTCATTTCACATTGGGTCATTTAGGTTTTATGTCATTTCGCTTTAGTGTCATTTCACTTAGGGGCCATTCAGGTGCTGTTAATTCACTTTGGGGTCATTTAAGTGTATTATAATTCACGATGGGGTATTTTAGGTGTTGCGTCATTTCACATTGGGTCATTTAAGTTTAGTGTCATTTCTATGTAGTGTCATTTTGCTGTCGTGTCTTTCAGAGGTGGCTTAATATCGCTATCTTTTATTTTCATGATTATTTTTGCTGGGATGCCTGATATCTGGTATTTTACTGCAATATCGTAAGCCAATGTTTTAAGCAAAAAGCACACCGATATTATCCTATACCAAATGACGCCAATTATACGACCTAATAAGCTAAATTAAACAAATTAAAACGTGCAACCCAATATTTTCCGGGTGTTTAAGTATCAATTATTTAAAGTTTCAGTGAAAGATGTATACACATGCAAGCAATTGTGCTATGCTCGTTTCTCGACTCGCTCCCTCTCAACCAATGTAGCTCGGTTGGTAGAGGGACGGTTCATGAGTTCGAAACTCACGGCAGGCTAGTTTGTTTTTCCAGCCAGCCTTGCTTGCGTCATTAATCTACTGATTCGGTTATTCTGTCGAAGGCTTGGTGCAATATTAAAAACTTGTTTTGCCGCAGATCAAACAACATCATGATGGAGATGCCAGATATGGGCAAGGAGCAAAAGTGTGAGCTGGCCTGGAAGGACGACCTCTGCACCAACCGTGGGACCATGAGGTGCGTGGTCGGGACCAAGAACTGCCCCATGTGCTATTGCACCGACCACGAGTACACAGGTAAGGCGAATACTGTTTTTAAACTTTGTAAATGGCCGTATTTGTCTTATTCCAAATAGGGTAATCAGGTGGCACTATTTAAAGCCAAATTGTATTGTACCTGACATTCTACCAATCTTTGTAAAATATCTGTATTTGTCTATTTCTTGTATTGATTATCGACAGGCTTTCGCAGAAATGTTTACGGTACTAAATGTCTTTTACTTTGACCTGATTAAGCACAGTTGTGTAAAAGCTTGTCGGGAATCAATACATTTTGTCTTTATATAGTGCCCACTCATTACACTGTTTGTTAAGGGTTTGTCAAGGTAGTTTTTATCTTAACGCACCAGAACGTATGTTAGGGTTAATATTTGAGCGAGAACCAACTTATATAATCAAAATCAGCCCTTTTTTATTTATAACTGTGGTAATTGTAACACCTTATAGTTTGTAGCTTTGTTTGAATATATTATTGCTGCCAGGCGTTGTATCTATTATAAATTTGTTTCACTTAAAAACACATATTTATGAAAAAGTATAGAATTAAACATCCGAGATAAATGTAAGTCAATCGCCTAAATAAACTTAACTCCAAGACAAGTGTAATTTCTCCACATAAATGGAGTCAATCCAAGTTATTTAAAAGCGGTAATTTTAGTTGTATATCGCTATTTGATTAGGTTTTAGAGTAGGCTTAGGCAAACTACAACCCGCAGGCGAGACCGGACCCGTTTGCGCGTTAAATCTTGCAAGTTATCCATTCCACAAAACATGTCTTTGGTTTGCCTTTTGAGTTTCAGATTTGTGTTAGGAGCTTGGTAAAAGAAGCAGAACACTAATTTGCAGTTCACTTTATATTTCGATTCGATCGAAATAAGTAGACAGACACAAGAGTTCACGAAAAAAAAAAATTTGCGTTTTCAGTTAATCCGGCTCTCTTGCGAAACGAAAAACATTTTCCCAGCATCTTGAAAAATGTCAATAAACTGAGCCCATTACTAAAAGGAATAGTTTTGTGCATTTAAACAGAGCGTAAGTTTTAAACTTGCATTGTGAATAATGTTTTGGCTGTAAGTTGATTTCTTGTAAAGATAAACTCGCTGGAGGGCGACGTTGAGCTATACGGTTAATATACAGAAACGCAGTGTTTATTTAGAGCTGGGTAAAATTATAGCTCTGTGACCATCAAGATGACTTGGTAGTTCCAAATGAAATAAGTGTGAGGCCTTAAGAACGGGTTTTTTAAATATTATATCACCAGATGGGACGTAGAGATGATATAAACTTATAAAGGGTTGAGCGCGCAATGTTGTTTGGTTACCGTAGTTTGCCTTTCGCTGTCTGTTTGTATTAAAGCGCTTTCCTAAACTTTTATTTTGCTGCGATGTAATGGGGTTTTATCAAATATTTTTATTCTGTGGCAGACACTAGCCCAAGTCCCCGACTTTTTTTGACAACTATAAAGATGTAAACACAGCCCATACAGATGTAGGTAGCATTTTGAACGTTTCGAATATTTCCTAGACTATGTTGAAAATGAGTAAAAAGTTAATCTTAAATTCCTACCTACTTGAGTATGTGTTTTTTTTTTCTTACTACGTGTTCACTAACGCATTAAACACCTAAATTAGTTAATTGCCATGTCCTGCCGGGCAACTGTGTGGGGTCAGGGGCCAGGCCCCAGCGCACCAGTAGCGGCGGGGCGTAACAACGTCTAGTTACAACCTCAAAGCATTATGCTGCAATATTTCTGTTCTGTTTCAGACATGGGAGCTGTAGCGAAGATGTGGCGTAAGGATTACAAGATGTGGCACGGAATCATGAAGCTCTACACTCACATGACCAGCGGCAACCAGATGTGCGGCATGTAAAGAAGCAAGCATGCAAAAAACCCAACAAAAAACATTAAAATGTAATTGCTCTCCAGCGATGTAATTCGGTACTTTTTGTGTAGATAGATGTCGGCCTGTTGCAAATTTTGCGACTGTGCGAATCAATAAAAATAAATGAATAAAAAAGTTGTTATTTCTCGACAGGTTTTACACCCCTGAAAAAGTTTGTAGAAAGTAAAAATGTGAAAGAAGTCCCCATAGTTGTTAAAACTTTAATAATTTTATCGTTTAAGTTTTTAAAGCCTTGTTTATGCTGACTCAAAAGGGTTTACTTGAAAGGAAGCGCATCAACAGGGTGCCAAACAAAGCCTACGGTCGCTCCTAAAAAAACGAACCTTTCCCCTCGCCTTTTGTTAATCGTGCGCCCTGCTCTGGCATAAAAGAGTAGAGAGGAAAACATCCATCGACGTACCCCTTGTGTGCTTCTTATCACGTCGCCGCAAAACAAAAACTAGGAGAGCCGATCGAGGCGTATCAGGGCGAAAAACAACACAGTCTCCAAAATGCGCCGGTGCGGAAAAAAACAACACAAAAAGGCATATTGGATATCCCGTGATGTCCCGGCCCATGCACACGAAAAAATGGCCAGGTAGCGTAGATAAAGGCCGGCGACGCCCAAGAGTGTCGGGTTTTTAAGCAAGCAACAATAGATGTTGATTGCGACACGGACTCATCTCACGCTATTGTAAAACTTTGCATTGTGAATAGGCCCAAGCCCCGCATTTCTTGGTCACTTTGCGCATCAAGACTGGTATAGGGCTTGATAAGCAGTTCTGGCTTTTCTATTTGTTTTGTTTTTGTGAGAAAAGAATAAACGTTTTAGAAATTTAGCAAAAATCGCAAAGACTGCGCATATTCAACAAAAATTGTTTTGCTATCTTGTTAAATAGTTGATACATTGAAAAATACAAATGACTCTTGGGTTATTTTAAGTATGCTAATGTACGTTTGAAAGTATGAAAGTCTGAAAACTTTAGAAATATAGTTTAAAATACTTGATGTGACCCTCAGATTGTTGAAAGTTGTTTTTGCAGCGGCACATCTGATTATTGCCCATTTTCTTAGCTGTAATTCTCTTTTGGGAAGTGTAAAACATAATTAATTATTGTTAAATGTGTTTTTTTAACAAATTTAATTTGTCCCCCTATTTCTTGATTTTTTTATAAACGCACTAGTCTTTTTTATTGTTACCGGCAAAAAAAGAACTTTTTAAGATTTAAAACATGAATAGCTGTGTTAAGAAATGCTATTCACAAGATTTAACTTGCCCTGTATAGACCACCGCTTTTTACGGTTTGCGAACGCCGTAAAAGACTGTAATGAAAAACAGTTTTATGGGATTTGGTTTCGCTTTGACTGCCTGATGTATGGTTTTGATCTCAGTTCAGCAAATGACAAATATGTGTGACCGACGAGAAGAGACATGACGTGATGTTAAGAAATATTTTTTGCAGTTTTTGCATTTTTTTGCCCGATGTAAATTTAGTTGTTTTTTTCGTTTTTAGTACAACACGGTCATCGTTGTTAAATGCAGAGTAATTAAAAAAAACAGCTTTTTAAGTGTATAATTTGAATACGGAGCAAAAAACAGCTTCTTTAGTGTATGAGGCGAGATGGAGTGTTCGCCATTCTAAATATACTAATATTGATGCGAAATCGCGAAAAGACTAAATGTCACGAAAATATTAACATTGTGAAAAGGTTTGAACCACCCACTATATAATGTGCCTTTATCTTGAAAACAGCGCACCATACTGACGTTCTTTACCTGTTGTTTCACGGTTGGCCAGCAGCGCATTTTGTCACGCTAAGGCAAATATGCTTGACTTGTTCGCGGTTGGCGTTCTGTGCCTGATCTTTAGCATTTTTCAGGTGCTCAGCACTTTAGTTTAGCACTTTAAATGGAATTTTTTTAGTGCTGGCGTGGTGGCAAAATAGCCGCACAAAAACGCCAAGTCGTTACCCCCACTTCGAAATACGACATGTTTAGGACGTTTTTGGTGCTAGAGGGATGACGTCATATGTTGCATCTAAACACACATTTCGTTTATACAAGTTTTAGGTTGGAGAGGTGTTAGTTTTAAAACAAAAGCGACATTAGAAGATGTTATTAAAAAAACTCCTTTATGTATTGTTTAAGTTGCGATGAGACGCAAAGATGCCTTTCAACTAAAACCATTTTATTAAAATGGAACATACTAGAAACCCAATGAAAACTTGAAACTACGTAATAAAGGTAAATAATACAAGGCGTGGCGTGTTGCCCCACCCCCTGGAACCGCCCCTGCCCCTCAGTTCACTTCCATCAACAGGAAAGCTGATAAATGTTTCGCAACATGGAGGGACGATTGTTAAAAAAAAAAAAAAAAAAAAAAAAGGGGGGCAAGTTTAAAGGCATTCTCCGAAATTTTGTAGCGTTGCGCGTAAAGATTCCTTCGAACTAAGATATACTAACGATACCTTCGCTTGCGAAATATATATATATATCTTTTAAGATCTTTTAATAATGTCCGACCTGAATAGCCAGCTTTGCTATAGTATTCTGCTGTTGCCCCTAACGTAACATAGTAGGTCTATAAAAGGGCGTATCTTTATGGAATCCAAAACCATTGGTAGCAGGTTTCTGCTTGTCGATCACTGTTCCGTTGACGTGTAAATTAACAATAAAACTCAAATTAAAAAAAATCCGTAAAAAACAAGATTAGACATTATTTTTTATATGCCTGATCGTTTGTTTAACTCGGGCTTTTAAGCTTGATTATTGGTATATGTTTTATTGGTATGTATTAGGTCTAATGGCGGTATAACAATAAAAACAAATACAATAGAGAAAAAAAAATACCAACAAAAACATATTGATCTAATGACGATGTAGGATCGAAAATGGTTTTAAGAAAAAAAAACAGTATTAAAAAATTATGCGTAAGCGCGATTTAGCAGTAAAAGATTCTTACAACGTGTCTAAGGGAGAAACAAGCAACGATGGCCAGAAATGAATGCAGCAGTCGAGCCAAAAAGCTTTTGCCTAAACGCCGTTTGAAATAAGAAGCGCCGTAAAAATGTTGCGTCTTCCTGCCAGAGAATTTATTGCACAGAATGTGACTTTCGGCGTAAAGGCGATGCAGTCCGCTTTAAACTCTATTTAAATTCGTATTCAAAATTAAGCGGATTTAATAGTTAATATGTTTAAACGATTAGAAACTCATAAGACTTGCGGTCCGGATATGTTTCATTCATATTAACTGACGATGATAAAAGTTCGTTTCAGAACATCTTTATCTAAATCAGGGGTTCTTAAACTTTTATTACCGCGGACCCCTAAAATTTTTTTTGGCTTTGCATGGACCCCGGTAGACAAGAAATGCTTCAAAATGACGTCATAAATTGACGTCACAATACAAATAGACTTCATGACTCTGTTATTTCGGTCCAAAAAATGTGAAAGCTAAAGGAGTCTAACTATACATTTAGTGCAAAACCGTTTAATTTTTAACTAAAGTGTTTTCTTTAAAAAAATAATTACTTTAAGTATACACTAGTTTTTTAATTAGGCCTTCATGGACCCCCTAAAACTAGTTCACGTCCCCCAGGCGGGTCCATGGACCCCAGTTTAAGAACCCCTGATCTACATGATGTCGGTTTACTTGAACTTTTCCCTTATTATACGTATTTAAGCTACTTCACAACCCATCCGTCAGGCACCCAAGTACGTTTTCCGCTTTCATATTCATGGCTGTATAACAGGCCACCGAAGCACAGGAAACCCAGTGTTACAAATAACACATCATTTCAGCGTTTGTTTTGCGATTGAAAAAATCTCGTCGCAGTTCGTCTTTTTAAATTTAAAAATAACTCAGTAACCTCTGTGTTTTTTTGTCTTTCTTCATTTAGTTTTCTATTTTCTGATAAATTTAAAAACAAATTATCAAATATGGAAAAGCTGGTTTGTCTTTTACTTCTGGCGGTGACCGCTACAAACGGTGAGAAATTTAACTTTTTAATATTCTGCATTTCCGTACATGTGTACCTATAATGTGTTTATAGGCTGGAGAGCGAATGGAATTCTCTCTATCTTTGTTATAAATAACCCTTTTATTTATGAAGCATAATGGTTGGAGGTTGTAGTAATACGTGGTAAGAATACTAAAAGCCCATTCACTCTTTAGAGTTATTCAAAACGTTCAAAATGCTACCCATACTTCTGTATGCGCTTCGGTATTCTTACGACGTCTTTCATTTATAATTTTAACGAAATGTATTCGCATTGGAACGTATACACTTTCCCTTCAGTAATATCACTTTAAAACAAAGCCGTCAATTCCTGTTTAATTCGTCATTAATTACCTTCATTTAAGGACGACTTACTATAATATATAACGTTTAAACCGAACGAAAAACACCACAAAGGTTACCAACCAGTGTAAATAAGATTTTCCAACTGATTGAATTGAAGCAAGCGTCAATTCCATACAAAGGCGGCAGTAATGGCGTATTTACGTATAAAATTTAAAATTGTTAAATCTAAATATATATCATGGATGTTGAAAAGAAATGCTTAAAAATGTTTCTCAACACAGACATTCTACTCCTCTTTTCTACCGTAAAATTCATTGTCTTCCATCAAACCTTCTCCAATAAACGTTTCATTTTTTCAGACGTGACGTCAAAAGTTACGTAAAAACTTCACAAAGTTACATCTAAGCGTGACGTAATAAACAAGTTATCTGAAGGACACTACACAGTTCGTTTACTGCACGAAATTTTTAGATTGGAGAGAAGATACTTTTACATAACAAAGATGACATCGGTTAGCACAAATCGAAAAAACGCCTTAGATTGTTTAAGTTGACAAAACGTTTTAATTACTAGGGTGCAATTATACCCCATGCTGCCCCCTGAAGATACACGTCTTGTAATATTTCGATGCACCTCTATAGCTTAAAGTTTTCCTTCTTTCGTTTAACTTAAGGCCAAGTTGGAAGTCCTATTGCCACAAACGGTACAACTGGGGAAGCCGGCATCTGGGGTGAAATCGTCATGAACATAACCGCTGGACTGAACGAAACCTTAGGAGTAATGAACGGCACAACGAGGATGACTTGCTTCCAGGGTTCTACAATCTATAAAGACGGCCAGGTTGTCTTTAACAACAGGACCTCGAGAGAGTGCCTAGGGGCGGGACCTTTCAGCTGCGTCTTGTACAACACCCTGGATGAAAACGGCTGTAAGTTGAATCTTGGTTTTGTGTTTGTTTGAGGGCTTTACTAAAAGAAGGACTTACTTAATAATATTCTGCAGTTGTTCGCAATATCCGTGATCAAGGTTTAAGGTGGCGCCAATGTTGTAAATAAGTAATTTTGAAATGAAATCCCAGTCAAGTCAAATGAAAATATCTTAAGTCATTTTGAAAAGTCCCTAGCAAATCATTATTAGAACGAGTCAACTTTAAATCAAGTTCTTGTCATACAAATAAAACATTAAACCATTAAAGCTAGTAAATTCGTCCGATTTAATTATGAGAAACATCTTAACTATAAATAACATAAAAGTAATATATAACAAGCAAATTCTTTAGATGCAAAAATTAGGATAGATAACCCAATTTAAAATAAAAACCTTAATAAAAAAACTTCATTTCACCCGAGTCATATGTAGAAAAGACTTTTATAAAAATGTTGCCGTACACTGAGCATTTCCTTGTGGCTGTAGATTACAGTCAAACCGGCGTGTGTGCACCGACTGAGTACGTGGAGGGCTACACATGCGAACAAGCCAGCGCCTTCGCCGGTATAAACTTCACCAGTTGTAACGTAACCGCGTGCGAAGGACACACTTGCAACAATTTCAAGGAGCCTCCGCAATGCCCGCAAGTCACCACCCAAGGTATACTATAGCTAGTATTATTGCGTCACAACAGTGATTGTCGCGTATACTACCATGTTATTGTTTAAATTCAAACTCCTTAACAGATAACGACTTGACCAGTAAGAAGTAAAATGTTTTGTTTTAATTGCTGTTATATTTGCTTGTGTAAGGGTGACAACGTTTTTTTTTACGGCATTTATCTTCAATAACAGTTATAACTTAAAACAATCCATTTTAATCTGAGCATATGCATTTCTTTTTTGTAAACTGACGATGACGATTCCTTAGTTGGCGAAATATATATATATCTTTTAAGATCTGGTTAATGTGTCTGACCTGAATTGCTAGCTTTGCTAATTATTTTGCTGTTACTGATCAGGAATTAAGGTCGACATTTATCTTGCAAGGGTCAAGGTAATTTCCTTTTTAACATATTCAGTGCAACATTGTAAAGAAGGCAGCAATATTCTATATGTTTTTAACAAAACCAACCTTTTTCACGAGGCCTACATACTCTTTTCATAGAGCAGCTATCCTAGGTCAAACGTTTGTGCTTCTAACAAGGCAGCCAAGCTTGTAAAGCCTGTCATTTTTTCTCAATATGCAGTTATTGCTACCAAGGCGTGTTATTCATTAGTGCGGAATGAGACCTCAATGAGAGAAATACTTTATTGCAATGTTTAATGTAGGCTAAAAATGGATAATTAGCTATATTCTATAAAACAATTCGTAATGCAAATTTCAACCCAAGTCATTTGTCCAAAATAATTTAGCCAAACACTTAAGCCGAATCAAGTCATTTGCCCAGAAGATTAAATCAACTCAGGTAATTTTAAAACAGCGACTTAAGTGGCCACAGAACCGGAGTTTGACTCGAACACAATGTCCAAGCTGTTACAATAGTCATGATGTGCCTTGAAATTAACCCTTGCTTCTTGCAGTGGTGGATGTCAAGATCCTGCCGGGCTGCACCATGCGAAACGTTATCAACGACATGGGTGGATGCCTTTTCAACCACATTCTGCAGTTCCCATTTCAAGAACAGCAGATGTGCAAGTAAATATACCATTCCTTTCACGCTTTAAAATCCACGTGAAGCTAAGTGCAACAGCATTTTAAAAAAATAATAAGGCTCTGTAATTACAAACAAGGTAACAGTGACTAGAAACACGGTATGATGTCCAGATTTTTATGGGAATAAAGGAACATTTTAAACAACATTAAATCTAAAACCGCGAAACAAAGTTATAATTTTACCAAACCATATTTCATTATGCAAACTTAAAACTGATTTGATGACAATAAAAAGTCGAAATCCTTCCCAGTTAGCTATTTCAAAGCATTTTTTCGTACAACTATTTTCGAAAGCTTCTACAACTAAACAACGAAATTTGTTAAATTTAGACAGAGCTTTGCAGAGGCGTTCAGCTGCGCACGTAAAGTTGCCCTGGGTTGTCTTGGAAGTCCATGCCACACTCCTTTGGACTTTATTCCCGAGATGTTGTACTTTTTTCAGGTAAATACATGGATCTCGGTTTGCATAATGCTAAGTACAGCATCAAAAAAAGTTACTTCATAAATATGTGGTTGCTACCAGGTAAAACATACTAAAAAGAAACTCTTCGGCGCTTATTTATTTTATCCAACGTTTGGCTACATGTACATTATGCTTTCACCAGGGAATGCAACAACACAATAGAGTTTTTAAGGTGTCCAAATAAAGTCTAAATACAGCTTCAAAACTAACAAAAAGGCTGTTTAATTCAAATTAAAAAAAAAAATCTTTTTTAAATTTCTTGATTTTCTCGAAAGATTTAGTTTTGTTGGGCACCAAGCTTTTTATGCGACCCCGCTTTTTTCAAATATATTTGTTATTTTATTTTTTGAAACTAAAAATTAACATACTTTACAGTAAACTGGCTCGATAATCATCGTTTGTTTAGATAACCCTTTTGCCACTCAAATTTGTTGTCACAACTGTGTCTATTTAACGTTTTATCGATAAATTTCGTACTAATTGCCTTCAGACTATTTTCGCTATTTTTTGAGCTTATTTCGATAAAACAAACATACTTGATTTCTTGAACTTGTAAAAATGAACTGAAACCACCGTCAAAATTTTACCTTACCAATCGTAAACCAGCATTGTTTACAGCCATTGCGGTTGAAAACATTAATCAACTCCAATATCAGAATTGATTTGCAGCATTTTTAAAACTACAAAGTATAAATACAAAATGGCGGAGTGAACAGAACATATAAGCCACCATTTCAAAAAAACTAATTGGATAACATTTCTGATCAGTTAGAAATGTTAAAATAACACAATAAAAAACAATTTGTGAAATCCAAATCACACCAATATAGGCCTAGTTTCAAAATCAACATCAATTAACTTATTCATGAGTTTCATTGAGCGGCCTATTCAACTATTTGTCGCAGATCGGAGACTACTACCTTAAAGAGAAAATCGAAACTCTTCAAGACCTCATGAATGTGGTGGGAAACCCAGTGATCGAGGGCATGATCTACAGTTACGTTTGTCCCGTGCTAGGAGAGGTTCCACACCTGCCGCCCTCCGCAGAAAGCATGGGTATCGGAAAACAAGAAATCGTGGTGTGCGATAACTACCTCCTGCGCGATTTACTCGATGCCGGAATCGACATGGACCGAAAGTTATACATGGCAAGGACTCAACAAGAATTCTGCGCGTAAGTTGGAGTTTAAACTGTAAAGACAAGTGTTCGCTTAAGCTTCTCGATTAACTACCAGGGAAAAAAGGCGGGATTTTTTGGTAAAAACATAAGATTTATTTGCGAGTTTTAGGCGGAAATAGGATTAGTGTTGTCAAAGTGTGAATTTAATCGGTCATAAAGCAGCTTCAGAAGGACTGGATCACAGTTGTCAAACACATATGTGTGTGTACCTTTCATTTGAAACCAAAGTCAATATAATTTTTTTTGGTGTCTTTTGCCGTCTTAAGCTATTCTGTAATATGCAAGCCGTAATCGTTGGTTAAAAGCGACTACTTTCACAAGACCTAGATGACAGATTTTTAAACATATGTGCGTGTACTTTTTTATTAAATGATATGGTACTGTAAGTCGAGTAGGATCCTATAGGTCTGGGGTCACCAAACTGTGGTCCTCGGTCAGATCCGGACCACCAGGTTAATAAATTCAACCCGCGGCATATTTCCTTAAGAAAGTTAACTACAGTTAAAATGCATTTTAAAACTAATTTTTTATAAATCCATTTTTAAATTTTTTTAAAATGCATTTTAAAACTAATTTTTAACGGAAATTTAAACTGACAACGATTTACCAAGGCTCACTAAAGTGTTGTTTTTGTTGCATAGTGATTTATATTTCTTTTGTATAATTTACATTAAGTTCGGTACAAAATCTTATATCCGGCCAGCGATGAGGCCTTAGAGTTGAATCGACTTTTATGACAAAAAGTTTGTTGATTCTTTGCCCTAGGGCATGGGTTCTTAAACTGGGGTTCATGGACCCCTTAGGGGTCCGTCACCTAATTTTAGGGGGTCCATGAAGGCCCAATTGAAATATTAGTGTATATTTAGGAAGTAATCAATTTATCAAACAAAACAGTTTATTTAAAAATAAAGCGGTTTTGCACTGAATTTCGGCAATTGTTTTACCCTTTACAGCCATAGATCAATATTCCCCTTATATCTCTTATTTGCTCCTTTCTATCCATTTTGCGAAATCGGCAAGTTTGCTATAAATGTGGATATTTAGCAAAACACGACCTAAACAATGATTTATGCATTGACTGGCGTACATTTGACGAGCTATCATTACATAATGCTAGCAGCCCAAATGTCCTAGCTCGTCTCTTTGTAGGTATAGTAACAACGATGCCCTTTGCAAGTACAGTAGCAAATTTTTAGTGCATGTCAATTTTACGCGAACGACATTTCGAACGTTCCTATTAATCATTCACTCACAAATAATGTGACCCAAAAAGTAAACAAATGAAGCAAAACGTAAATAAATGAAGCAAAACGTAAATAAATGAAGCTATCAGTAAAACGTTAACAACAATTAACGATCTCTTTTGTTTATACCCGCGCAGAGATTTCACCGACTTTATAAAGAAAGCAGAAGGGATGGTAACCAGTCGTTGTGACTTCTCGATGTTGGAAGGGATGCTGGATCAGATAGCTGTTTTGCTTGGAGAACCGTACGACCGACTCGTACCAGTCATCCACAATGCGATAACAGTTCTTGGCGACATGATGTCCAACTTACCGAGGCCAGAGTGCGGCGCGCCTGGTAAGTAAGATGAACCTTTTGCTTTGAAGTCACCATTTTGAAAAAAATCAGAAATAAAATAAGAGGTGATCAGTAAAAAAAATTTTTATCATTTTGTAAAAAAAGAGGTGATTATTTAAAAAAAAATTATTATTTTGAAAAACAAAATGAAAAAATGAGGTTATCATTTTGAAAAAAAAATTATTACAATCGTCATTTAAAGTAATAATTTTGAAAAAAGGTGATCATTCTGTCGAATGAAAGCTGGCATTCGGTGACAGTTTTTTTATTATTTTTTATAACCCTGAGTTTTTTGGGTTTGCGTAAAATTATATTTTGCAAACACATAAAAATCATTTAAACAAAACGACTTAAAATAGCCAAAAAAAAACACTTCATAAACCATTATAGATTTTTAATGAAGACTTGAGTGTTTAAAATATAGAAATTTAATCAAATGTTTAAAAAAGAACAAATGGTTAAAACAAATATTTTTAACTAGAGATGATGCACTTCACATTTATGCTAGAATGGCAAACTGAATGTGTCAAATAAGAAGGCAATTCCTCGCCCTAACACGTAAATGATGACAATGACTTAAAATCTTTAATTGAATAAGAGACTGGAGATGCCTTATTTTGTGGCGAAAAATATACGCTTTTCAATGACTAGAACCTATTAAAGACTGACTTTGATCAAGAGAAGAAAGTCTAAAGAATATAAAATTAGCATGCAATTTAATGTAAAAACTGCTTGTGTTTTTTCATTGATTAAGGTCTGGTTTGTGACCCACGCAATAAAAATGTTTCCTGGTGTAAAACAAGTCTATATTTTCTCGTGAAAACGCATTAAAAAACAAAATATGGCCTAAAAGAAGTCTATTTCCTCTTACAGCTCCAATGGATCTCCGCTGCGAGCGCTTCTACAATTCTCCTCGCGGTTGTGACCAGAGGAAAGCCTGGATGTGCTCGTTGATCGACTGGCGTCTCAACGCGGTTCACTCCAACCTCATGGGCCTGTTTGCCTGGGCTGAAGCGAACGGAGTCGAACACGGAATCGAGCCTCAGCAGTGCTTTGAATACCCGGAGAACTTCTGCGCTCACAAGGACCAAATGCATTGCGTTATGGACCCGTCTCCTTGCAAGTACTGCTTCTGCGGGGACATGGAATTCACAAGTGAGCGTTGTTTATTTTCCTCTTTGACGAACGCACGAGTATATGTGTTTTGTCCTCTGGAGCAAAATGGTTGGAGGTTGTAGTGAGGCGTAATACAAATTCCCAAGCCCATACAGAAGTATGTAGCATTTTGAACGTTTCGAATTTTGAAAAGTATAATAAAGAGATATTTAAAATGTTTAAAATGCTACCTACTCCTATATCAGCAAAATAATCTAGCAAAGCTAGCAATTCAGGTCAGACACATTAACCAGATCTTAAAAAGATATATATATATTTCGCCAACTAAGGCATCGTCAGTATATCTGAATAAAAACAAACGCAACAGTATAAGAATGAGTCAGAAACATTAAAGTTTAAATAAAACAAAGTAAAATAACTAAAATATAAAATATAAAAGCTGTTAAATAGTAATGGCATCCAAGTTGTACAACCCCTGTACAGAAGCAATAAGAACGGGTCGAGAGAAACGCGGCAACGCAAAATAACGGCACAAAAACGGCAAGGCAAAAAGAAAAAAGAAAAAATGGAGTAGAGGCGTAAGAAAACGATAAGAACTAGACAACTACTTAATTTGGGGCAGTACCATTTTTTGAATATTGATTCTGGCTTTAATTTTGTTAAGCCATCTATCCTCACAAATGTCTAACATGTGGAACGGTGGCTGGGCAACAAACGTGGTTTTGTGGTTTGTGTGGTTTGTTGTGCCGTTATTTTGCGTTGCCGCGTTTCTCTCGACCCGTTCTTATTGCTTCTGTACAGGGGTTGTACAACTTGGATGCCATTACTATTTAACAGCTTTTATATTTTATATTTTAGTTATTTTACTTTGTTTTATTTAAACTTTAATGTTTCTGACTCATTCTTATACTGTTGCGTTTGTTTTTATTCAGATATACTGACGATGCCTTAGTTGGCAAAATATATATATATCTTTTTAAGATCTGGTTAATGTGTCTGACCTGAATTGCTAGCTTTGCTAGATTATTTTGCTGTTACTGATCAGGAATTAAGGTCGACATTTATCTTGCAAGGGTCAAGGTGATTTCTATTATTCACATATTCAGTGCAACATACTCCTATATCAACTTTGAAATTTTCACTAAATTTTATCCTCGTTTTGTGATTTGTCAGAAGTACACAAGTGGCTTTTATGGGGGTTTGAATTTAGCTTTTATTTATAATAGTATTATACAGTAGGGTTGTGTAGCCTACTGTACATAGTTTTTAAATGTTTGACTTTGTGCCCACTCGAAAATTAAATAAAGCAATAACGACTAATTCTTTGCTGTAGTTAGACAAGTCAGGCCATAGATAGCCTAAATTAAAGACTGAAAAGGAGATTTGAAAGACCGTTTCTGTCTCTTAAAAAACGCCATATTATGTTTTCAACAGTGTTGTAAACAAGTTATTTGCAAAATAAATTAAGTCTAAGTCGAGTCTGTTTGAATATAACCAGTCCAGTCATAATTAGAGCAACTCAATTCCAATTCCTTGTAATACAAAACTAAATGTTCAACCATTAAAATAGGTAAACACGTGCTATGAGCAATAACTTAACCAGAAAATAACAAAAACGCAACAATAAAATAAATAACCCAATTCACTTAAAAAAATGCTAAATAAAAACATTCATTTTCATTTGCCCAAAACACTTAAGTCAAGTGAAGCCATTTGAAAACAGTAACTTAAGTCAAGTCATTGACAGAATCCATAATACCACTGAGTGTTTTTTTATGTTGTTTTTTTTTGTATGGGGTTCAAATTTCTCCAGCGGTTTCCCAAATTTTAGACTTGCAACTTTTTGGTATTTAAATGAAACACTTGCGGTCTCTTAAAACTACTTAGCGGCCACCCAAACCAAACCTTATAAAAACCCCTGACTACTGGTATTCAATAGATACTTAATTTAAACTTACAGATATGAGCATACAGCTGGTAGGGCTATACGTGTTTTTTGTTTATGTTTGTCATCCCACTTAATTACCTTACATTTATCTTGTAATCTCGCAACGTTTTATTTGTTTCCTGTTTTTTTCCGCAGACCCTGGCTTCATGATGACCGTCTATAAGAGGGATTTCAATTCCTGGAAACACATTATGTACAGATACAAGATGTTGCTTCAAAACTACAACTCCTGTTCCCCAATGCAGTAAAACTACCTTCTGTAAACCTTCTCCAATGTAACTATACCGCTTTCAAGGATTGTGTATTGTAACTATACCGCTTTCTAGGATTGTGTATTATCTGTCTTGTGAGCTGTGTGTGGCAATTTTCTCGGTATAAGTCGATAAAAAATTCTCTAAGATTTTAATAAAACTTTCAAACCGCTGTAGAAAGTTCGCCTTTGTTTTTGCTAAGTTCCATTTTATAGAAGTAAAACTCTAGACGTAGCTGTTTCCGGCAGGCATGACGTCTTTGTTAAACAAAAAACCTACCTGGGTTTTAAAACATCTGAGGCGCATATGTCTTTATCCAGACTCTAAACTTACACCTTTATCCTATGGTTCTTCATGTTTTGGTCTCTCCAAACTCGTCTTGTATATGCAATAAACAACGTAGAAGAAAATAAGCTGCTGTTTTAACTACAAGAAAATAGGTTAAATAGTAGCTTATTCAAGATAGCAAAGGCAAGTAGTTATTAATAATAATCAAAACAGCTCCCCTGGAAATTGCAAGCGGTAGTTAGTATTCAAAATGGAAAAGCTAAGTGACTAGTCTAAATGGGCAAAGGGCGTTGTTTAAGTAAGTTACTATTTGTAAATGATACGCAGTGGATCTTGTTTTTCAGGTCACCATTGTATAAAAAGCTATTATTTCAGAACTTTAAAACATCTGAAATTCAAAATAACTTTTGGACTTTTTAATTAAAAAATAAACCGCTGCACTATACAATGAGTTTACCTTCAAATAAAACGATGTTATGGCCAATAACGGAAAGCTAGGGTGCAAACAGAGGTTCTTAGATCAGCATGTATGGGCGAATGTAGTTTCTCGCTAGATCGCATATCATTCAACAAAGCGAGAACCTAATGTTACAAGTAATTCGAGGTGTTTAGGGCAAGTTGTGAAAAGAGGTTAGGATCTCACGTGTGTCATTAAAACTTTGGTTTATCTAAAGCAGGGGTTCTTAAACTTTTTTTACCGCGGACCCCTTAATTTTTTTTTCTTTGCATGGACCCCGGTAGGCAAGAAATGCTCCAAAATGACGTCATAATATGACGTCACAATACAAATAGACTTCATAACTCTGGTAATTCGGTCCGAAAAATGTGAAAGCTAAATGGAGTCTAACTATGCATTCAGTGCAAAACCGTTTAATTTTTAATTAAAGTGTTTTCTTTGTAAAATTAATTACTTAAGAATACAGTAGACTTGTTTTTTTAATTAGTCCTTCATGGACTCCCTAAAACTAGTTCACGGGCCCCCAAGGGGTCCATGGACCCCAGTTTAAGAACCCCTGATCTAAAGGTTGGTTTCAAAACCCAATGTCGTAAACATTGTTTGAATTATGGCCAAATAATGCACATTGTCTTCCTGGAACGGTGAACAATGCGAATTCTCTTGTAAGAGTTTTGATATTTATTTTACATCATACTGCAAAAATATAGTGACGTGATAATGCACATTGTTTAATTGGAACGTTAGAACAAAGGCGTCATAACTTTTACGGATGTGAGATATCTCGTCTTGGGGAAATATACAACTATTATAATAACTATTTCCAAGATTGTCTTATTTAAAAAAATATTTTATTGTACATTTTTACACCCTATAGCCACACAATGAAATAAGCACTACATTCAAACAAAATTTCCTAAAAACAATTTTTCATGTCAGTCTTTGTATTCTCAAGTAACTGTAAACTTACAAACTAGCAAACAAGAACGTCAAAGTTAAAAAAAATAGCGTCTACTAAAGAATCTGATTTATTACGCATGGGATAACGCATTTTAAGCAACGGGAAGGAAAAAATTGAGGGGAAAAATCGTAGAATTTATTTCACAGTTCATAGCACGGTGACAACACTTTTGTTAGTGTCCATAAACACGTAGGTAAACGATGTTAAAAGGTTTGGTCTTGTCGAGAACTTTTACAATGTTAGTACATTAAACAATACAGTACACCTGGTCCTAAGCATATTATCTTAAGGACAAAAATAAACCTACTTAAAATGTGGTAAAAATATGTGAAAAATTTGTAAAAATGGATTCTGAGTTGTTGAATAATAAAAAAGCCGCACATGACACTTTCTTGCAAATATAAAAATCAGAACTTTATTTAAAATGGACATATTTTTCTGTACGTCAAACGTTTCGACAAAAGTCTACGATATCATCAATGAAAAAAATGCGTGGAAAATGTCAATTTTATTTTTTTAAATAAGAACCGCACAGTTGAACAAATTCGTTTAATATATTACGAGTAGCTTCAAACGTTACAAAGTCTCTAAATCAAAACATGGATTCGTTCTGGTGAAAAAAGGGAATAGAAATTTACTCATTATTATGTTTAAAAAAAACAACAGTAAACTAAAACTTACACCTGTATTTATCGACATTTTATGCCTTAAAACGACAAATTTATTTGAAAATAACGTATAGTTTCATCCGAACAGTGAAATAAATGGAACAAAGCCTAGAACATATAGGTTTGATACAGGAACTGTTGGCCCAAACTTAACTACATATTAAGCAGGAAAATTCCACACAAAGCACTTTACACACAATAAAAGATCACCACCTTTTAGTGAAACACGTCACAACATTCAAAACGACAATACGGTCTCAGGAACACGACAAAGGGGGAAATAAGCGGAAATAATCCCTCCTAAAAATCAACAAAAGCAGAATAAGGGAAATATGTAAGGCATCGTGCTAGTGAAAACACGCCAATGTACCCGTTCAATTAGACAGCAATGTATAATAAAGCAATATTAATATAAATCTTTTGTAACAATTTCATGTTTCAGGGCTGCCACACTTAAAAAAAATGAAAGACTTTTCAGAAAGCATTTATATGTTTTGAAAAGGCCTATCAACTGATTAATCGATGTTGCGAATAATTCCGTAAACTAAACAGCATTAATGCCATATTCAAGAATAACAAATAGTTTACCAAGTTGTTCTGCTGCGTCAATGTAAAATTGCTTTGTGAAGCTTTTAAAAAGTTAAAGACTTTAACCCCAGAATTAACCCCAGTGGACGCCGGGATCCGTGTTTAGCGGTTGTCATGACGACCAAGATGTGGGGGGTAGGGGTTCCGGCGTCTATTTTTGGGCGATGCTTTTCAGGTTATCCAGATGATAAAGGGCCCTGCAAGAAATAAGGAGGGGCTCGGTTACAAATTGGCACCTCCTCGTAAAATTGCGACATGACTTGTGTTAAGTCGTTTTGGTAAAATCACTTGACAAGTAGCAAGATAATCAAAGTCCATACAGAAGTAGTTATCATTTCAAATGTATTGAATAAATCGTGCGCCCTGCTCTGTCATAAAAGAGTAGAGAGGAGAAAATCCATCGACGTACCCCTTGTGTGCTTCTTATCACGTCGCCGCAAAACAAAACTAATGGAGCTCATCGAGGCGTATCATGGGCGAAAAAAAACAGTCTCCAAAATGCGCCGGTGCGGAAAAAAAAAGAAAAAAGGCGCATTGGACATCCCGTGACGTCCCGGCCCACGCACACGAAAAAATGGTCGGGTAGCGTAGATAAAGGGCGGGCGACGCCCAAGAGTGTCGGGTTTTTAAGCAAGCAACAAGAGATGTGGGTTGCGACACGGACTCATCTTACGCTATTGTGAAACTTTGCTTTGTGAATAGGCCCAAGCCTCGCATTTCTTGGTCACTTTGCGCACCAAGACAGGTATAGGGCTTGATAAGTAGTTTTGGCTTTTATATTTGTTTTGTTTTTTGTGAGACGAGAATAAACGTTTGAGAAATTTAGCAAAAACTCAAAGACTGCGCATATTCAACAAAAATTGGTCTAATGGCGGTATAACAATAAACACAAGTACAATAGAGAAAAAAAAACAACGAAAACATATTGATCTAATGACGATGTAGGATCGAAAATGGTTTTAAGAAAAAAAAACAGTATTAAAAAATTATGCGTAAGCGCGATTTAGCAGTAAAAGCTTCTTAAAACGTGTCTAAAGGAGAAACAAGCAACGATGGCCAGAAATGAATGCAGCAGTCGAGCCAAAAAGCTTTTCGCCTGACCGCCGTTTGAAACAAGAAGCGCCGTAAAAATGTTGCGTCTTCCTGCCAGAGAATTTATTGCACAGAATGTGACTTTCGGTGTAAAGGCGGTGCAGTCCGCTTTAAACTCTATTTAAATTCGTATTCAAAATTAAGCGGATTTAATAGTTAATATGTTTAAACGATTAGAAACTCATAAGACTTGCGGTTCGGATATGTTTCATTCATATTAACTGACGATGATAAAAGTTCGTTTCAGAACGTCTTTATCTAAATCAGGGTTTCTTAAACTTTTTTTACCGCGGACCCCTAAAATGTTTTTTGGCTTTGCATGGACCCCGGTAGACAAGAAATGCTCCAAAATGACGTCACAATACAAATAGACTTCATGACTCTGTTATTTCGGTCCGAAAAATGTGAAAGCTAAAGGAGTCTAACTATACATTTAGTGCAAAACCGTTTAATTTTTAACTAAAGTGTTTTCTTTAAAAAAATAATTACTTTAAGTATACACTAGTTTTTTAATTAGGCCTTCATGGACCCGCTAAAACTGGTTCACGTCCCCCAGGCGGGTCCATGGACCCCAGTTTAAGAAGCCCTGATCTACATGATGTCGGTTTACTTGAACTTTTCCCTTATTATACGTATTTAAGCTACTTCACAACCCATCCGTCAGGCACCCAAGTACGTTTTCCGCTTTCATATTCATGGCTGTATAACAGGCCACCGAAGCACAGGGGACCCAGTGTTACAAATAACACATCATTTCAGCGTTTGTTTGGCGATTGAAAAAATCTCGTCGCAGTTCGTTATTTTTAAATTTAAAAATAACTCAGTAACCTCTGTGTTTTTTTGTCTTTCTTCATTTAGTTTTCAACTTTTTTCTGGTAAATTTAAAACGAAATTATCAAATATGGAAAAGCTGGTTTGTCTTTTACTTCTGGCGGTGACCGCTACAAACGGTGAGAAATTTAACTTTTTAATATTCTGCATTTCCGTACATGTGTACCTATAATGTGTTTATAGGCTGGAAAGCGAATGGAATTCTCTCTATCTTTGTTAGAAATAACCCTTTTATTTATGAAGCATAATGGTTGGAGATGGTAGTAAGACGTGGTAAGAATACTAAAAGCCCATTCACTCTTTAGAGTTATTCGAAACGTTCAAAATGCTACCCATACTTCTGTATGCGCTTCGGTATTCTTACGACGTCTTTCATTTATAATTTTAACGAAATGTATTCGCATTGGAACGTATACACTTTCCCTTCAGTAATATCACTTTAAAACAAAACCGCCAATTCCTGTTTAACTCGTCATTAATTACCTTCATTTAAGGACGACTTACTATAATATATAACGTTTAAACCAAACGAAAAATACCACAAAGGTTACCAACCAGTGTAAATAAGATTTTCCAACTGATTAAATTGAAGCAAGCGTCAATTCCATACAAAGGCGGCAGTAATGGCGTATTTACGTATAAAATTTAAAATTGTTAAATCTAAATATATATCATGGATGTTGAAAAGAAATGCTTAAAAATGTTTCTCAACACAGACATTCTACTCCTCTTTTCTACCGTAAAATTCATTGTCTTCCATCAAACCTTCTCCAATAAACGTTTCATTTTTTCAGACGTGACGTCAAAAGTTACGTAAAAACTTCACAAAGTTACATCTAAGCGTGACGTAATAAACAAGTTATCTGAAGGACACTACACAGTTCGTTTACTACACGGAATTTTTAGATTGGAGAGAAGATACTTTTACATAACAAAGATGACATCGGTTAGCACAAATCGAAAAAACGCCTTAGATTGTTTAAGTTGACAAAACGTTTTAATTACTAGGGTGCAATTATACCCCATGCTGCCCCCTGAAGATACACGTCTTGTAATATTTCGATGCACATCTATAGCTTAAAGTTTTCCTTCTTTCGTTTAACTTAAGGCCAAACTTGGAGTCCTATTGCCACAAACGGTACAACTGGGGGCGGCGGCATCGACGTGGGTGAAATCATAATGAACATAACCACTGGAATGAACGGCACCTTTGGCAACATGACTGGAGGAATGAACGGCACCTTTGGCAACATGACTGGAGGAATGAACGGCACAACGCCTCCAATATTCAGGATGGCTTGCTTCCAGGGTTCTACAATCTACAAAGACGGCCAGGTTGTCTTTAACAACAGGACGTCGAGAGAGTGCCTAGGGGCGGGACCTTTCAGCTGCGTCTTGTACAACACCCTGGATGAAAACGGCTGTAAGTTGAATCTCGGTTTTTGTGTTTGTTTGAGGGCTTTACTAAAAGAAGGACTTACTTAATAATATTCTGCAATTGTTCGCAATATCCGTGATCAAGGTTTAAGGTGGCGCCAATGTTGTAAATAAGTAATTTTGAAATGAAATCCCAGTCAAGTCAAATGTAAAATATCTTAAGTCATTTTGAACCAAAGTCCCTAGCAAATCATTATTAGAACTAGTCAACTTTAAATCAAGTTCTTGTCATACAAATAAAACATTAAACCATTAAAGCTAGTAAATTCGTCCGATTTAATTATGAGAAACATCTTAACTATAAATAACATAAAAGTAATATATAACAAGCAAATTCTTTATGTGCAAAAATTAGGATAGATAACCCAATTTAAAATAAAAACCTTAATAAAAACACTTCATTTCACCCGAGTCATATGTAGAAAAGACTTTTATAAAAATGTTGCCTTACACTGAGCATTTCCTTGTGGCTGTAGATTACAGTCAAACCGGCTTGTGTGCACCGACTGAGTACGTGGAGGGCTACACATGCGAACAAGCCAGCGCCTTCGCCGGTATAAACTTCACAAGTTGTAACGTAACCGCGTGCAAAGGACACACTTGCAACAATTTCAAGGAGCCTCCGCAATGTCCGCAAGTCACCACCCAAGGTATACTAGCTAGTATTATTGCGTCACAAGAGTGATTGTCGCGTATACTACCATGTTATTGTTTAAATTCAAACTCCTTAATAGAGAACGACTTGACCAGTAAGAAGTAAAATGTTTTGTTTTAATTGCTGTTATATTTGCTTGTGTAAGGGTGACAACGTTTTTTTTTACGGCATTTATCTTCAATAACAGTTATAATTTAAAACAAACCATTTTACTCTGAGCATATGCATTTCTTTTTTGTAAACTGACGATAACGATGCCTTAGTTGGCGAAATATATATATATATTTTAAGATCTGGTTAATGTGTCTGACCTGAATTGCCAGCTTTGCTAATTATTTTGCTGTTACTGATCAGGAATTAAGGTCGACATTGATCTTGCAAGGGTCAAGGTGATTTCCTTTTTAACATATTCAGTGCAACATTGTAAAGAAGGCAGCAATATTCTATATGTTTTTAACAAAACCAACCTTTTTCACGAGGCCTACATACTCTTTTCATATAGGAGCTATCCTAGGTCAAACCTCTGTGCTTCTAACAAGGCAGCCAAGCTTTTTTTTTTTGTAAAGCCTGTAATTTTTCTCAATGTGCAGTTATTGCTACCAAGGCGTGTTATTCATTAGTGCGGAATGAGACCTCAATGAGAGAAATACTTTATTGCAATGTTTAATGTAGGCTAAAAATGGATAATTAGCTATATTCTATAAAACAATTCGTAATGCAAATTTCAACCCAAGTCATTTGTCCAAAATAATTTAGCCAAACACTTAAGCCGAATCAAGTCATTTGCCCAGAAGATTAAATCAACTCAGGTAATTTTAAAACAGCGACTTAAGTGGCCACAGAACCGGAGTTTGACTCGAACACAATGTCCAAGCTGTTACAATAGTCATGATGTGCCTTGAAATTAACCCTTGCTTCTTGCAGTGGTGGATGTCAAGATCCTGCCGGGCTGCACCATGCGAAACGTTATCAACGACATGGGTGGATGCCTTTTCAACCACATGATGCAGTACCCATTTCAAGAACAGCAGATGTGCAGGTAAATATGCCATTCCTTTCACGCTTTAAAGTCCACGTGAAGCTAAGTGCAACATAATTTAAAAAAAATAATAAGGCTCTGTAATTACAAACAAGTTAACAGTGACTGGAAACACGGTATGATGTCCAGATTTTTATGGGAATAAAGGAACATTTTAAACAACATTAAATCTAAAACCGCGAAACAAAGTTATAATTTTACCAAACCATATTTCATTATGCAAACTTAAAACTAATTTGATGACAATAAAAAGTCGAAATCCTTCCCAGTTATCTATTTCAAAGCATTTTTTCGTACAACTATTTTCGAAAGCTTCTACAACTAAACAACGAAATTTGTTAAATTTAGACAGAGCCTTGCAGAGACGTTCAGCTGCGCACGTAAAGTTGCCCTGGGTTGTCTTGGAAGCCCATGCCACACTCCTTTGGACTTTATTCCCGAGATGTTGTACTTTTTTCAGGTAAATACATGGATCTCGGTTTGCATAATGCTGCCTCTAAGTACAGCATAAAAAAAAATTACTTCATAAATATGTGGTTGCTACCAGGTAAAACATACTAAAAAGAAACTCTTCGCCACTTATTTATTTTATCCAACGTTTGGCTACATGTACATTATGCTTTCACCAGGGAATGCAACAACACAATAGAGTTTTTAAGGTGTCCAAATAAAGTCTAAATACAGCTTCAAAACTAACAAAAAGGCTGTTTAATTCGAATTAAAAATTAAAAAAACTCTTTTTCAAATTTCTTGATTTTCTCGAAAGATTTAGTTTTGTTGGGCACCAAGCTTTTTATGCGACCCCGCTTTTTTCAAATATATTTGTTATTTTACTTTTTTGAAACTTAAATTTAACATACTTTACAGTAAACTGGCTCGATAATCATCGTTTGTTTAGTTAATCCTTTTGCCACTCAAATTTGTTGTCACAACTGTGTCTATTTAACGTTTTATCGATAAATTTCGTACTAATTGCCTTCAGACTATTTTCGCTATTTTTTGAGCTTATGTCGATGAAACAAACATACTTGATTTCTTAAACTTGTAAAAATGAACTGAAACCACCGTCAAAATTTTACCACTTACACCTTATACCAATCGTAAATCAGCATTGGTTACAGCCATTTGAGCAACTGCGGTTGAAACATTAATCAACTCCAATATCAAAATTCATTTGCAGCATTTTTAAAACTACAAAGTATAAATACAAAATGGCGGAGTGAACAGAACATATAAGCCACCATTTCAAAAAAACTAATTGGATAACATTTCTGATCAGTTAGAAATGTTAAAATAACACAATAAAAAACAATTTGTGAAACCCAAATCACACCAATATAGGCCTAGTTTCAAAATCAACATCAATTAACTTATTCATGAGTTTCATTGAGCGGTCTATTCAACTATTTGTCGCAGATCGGAGACTATTACCTTAAAGAGAAAATCGAAACACTTCAAGACCTCATGAATTTGGTGGGAAACCCAGATATCGAGGGCTTGATCTACAGTTACGTTTGTCCCGTGCCAGGAGAGGTTCCATACCTGCCGCCCTCTGCAGAAAGCATGGGTATCGGAAAACAAGAAATCATGGTGTGCGATAACTACTTCCTGCGCGATTTAGTCGATACCGGACTCGGGTTTGCCCGACAGTTCTACATGGCCAGGACCCAACAAGAACTCTGCGTGTAAGTTGGAGTTTAAAGTGTAAAGACAAGTGTTCGCTTAAGCTTCTCGATTAACTACCAGGGAAAAAAGGTGGGATTTTTTGGTAAAAACATAAGATTTATTTGCGAGTTTTAGGCGGAAATAGGATTAGGTTTGTCAAAGTGTGAATTTAATCGGTCATAAAGCAGCTTCAGAAGGACTGGATCACAGCTGTCAAACACATATGTGTGTGTACCTTTCATTTTAGGCCAAAGTTAATATAGTTTTTTTGGTGTCTTTCGAGTGCTTAAGCTATTCTGTAATATGCAAGCCGTAATAGTTGGTTAAAAGCGACTACTTTCACAAGACCTAGATGACAGTTTTTTAAACATATATGTGTGTATTTTTTATTGAATGATATGGTACTGTAAGTCGAGTAGAATAGACGCCCTAGGGCAGGAGTAACTAAACTGCGGCCCTCGGTCATATCCGGCCCACCAGGTTAATAAATTCAGCCCGCGGCATATTTCCTTAAAAAATGAAGTACAGTTAAAATGCATTTTAAAACTATTTTTTTACAAACGAATTTTTAATTTTTTTTAAAAATGCATTTTAAAACTAATTTTTAACGGAAATTTAAACTGACAACGATTTACCAAGGCTCACTAAAGTGTTGTTTTTGTTGCATAGTGATTTATATTTCTTTTGTATAATTTACATTAAGTTCGGTACAAAATCTTATAACTGGCCAGCGATGAGGGCTTTACAGTTGAACCGACTTTTATGACAAAAAGTTTGTTGATTCTTTGCCCTAGGGCAGGGGTTCTTAAACTGGGGTCCATGGACCCCTTAGGTGTCCGTCACCTAATTTTAGGGGGTCCATGAAGGACACATTGAAATATTAGTGTATATTTAGGAAGTAATCAATTTATCAAACAAAACAGTTTATTTAAAAATAAAATGGTTTTGAATGTATTAAAACTCCATTTCACTTTCACATTTCTTAAGCCGAAATCAGCAGATTTTTTTTTGTATTGTGACGTAAATTTATAACGTAATTTTGCCTACCGTGGTCAATAATAGCACAATTGTTGAGTTTCGCGATTTGTCTGCCAATTTTCCGGGGTCAAAGTTAAAGTTCAGTAGTGAGGTCGATTTTTAGGGGTTTTCATGTAAACTTTTCCACAACTTCTGACTTAAATTTGTCAGAGTTTAGCAAAATAACTGTTTATTGTAAAGACCACTGAAAACTCGAATGTCCAAGTCCACGCGACTAATTCTGTTTCGGCCATTTTTTTACCTTTTACAGCCATAGATCAATATTCCCATTATATCTCTTATTAGCTCCTTTCTATCCATTTTGCGAATTCAGCGAGTTTGCTATAAATGTGGATTTTTAGCAAAACACGACCTAAACAATGATTTATGCATTGACTGGCGTACATTTGACGTGCTATCATTACATAGTGCTAGCAGTCCAAATGTCCTCACTGGCCACTTTGTAGGTATAGTAGCAACGATGCCCTTTGCAAGTACAGTAGCAAATTTTTAGTGCATGTCAATTTTACGCGAACGACATTTCGAACGTTCCTATTAATCATTCACTCACAAATAATGTGACCCAAAAAGTAAACAAATGAAGCAAAACGTAAATAAATGAAGCTATCAGTAAATCGTTAACAACAATTAACGATCTCTTTATACCCGCGCAGAGATTTCACCGCCTTTATGAAGAAAGTAGAAGGGATGGTAGCCGGTCGTTGTGACTTCTCGATGGTGGGAGGGATGGTGGATCAGATAGCTGTTTTGCTTGGAGAACCGTACGACCGACTCGTACCAGTCATCCACAATGCGATAACAGTTCTTAGCGACATGATGTCCAACTTACAGATGCCAGAGTGCGGCGCGCCTGGTAAGTGAGATGAACCTATCGCTTTGAAGCAAAAAAAAAAATCAGAAATAAAATAAGAGGTGATCAGTAAAAAATTTTTTTTATCATTTTGTAAAAAAAGAGGTGATTATTTGAAAAAAAATTATTATTTTGACAAACAAAATGAAAAAATGAGGTTATTCTTTTGAAAAAAAAATAATTACAATCGTCATTTAAAGTGATAATTTAGAAAAAAGGTGATCATTTTGTCGAATTAAAGCTAGCATTCGGTGACAGTTTTTTTATTATTTTTTATAACCCTGAGTTTTTGGGTTTGCGTAAAATTATATTTTGCAAACACATAAAAATCATTTAAACAAAACGACTTAAAATAACCAAAAAAAAACACTTCATAAACCATTATAGATTTTTAATGAAGACGAGTTTTAAAAATATATAAATTTAATCAAATGTTTAAAAAAGAACAAATGGTAAAACAAATATTTTTAACTAGAGATGATGCAGTTCGCATTTATGCTACAATGGCAAACTGAATGTGTCAAATAAGAAGGCAATTCCTCGCCCTAACACGTAAATGATGACAATGACTTAAAATCTTTAATTGAATAAGAGACTGGAGATGCCTTATTTTGTGGCGAAAAATATACGCTTTTCAATGACTAGAACCTATTAAAGACTGACTTTGATCAAGAGAAGAAAGTCTAAAGAATAAAAATTAGCATGCAATTTAATGTAAAAACTGCTTGTGTTTTTTCATTGATTAAGGTCTCGTTTGTGACCCACGCAATAAAAATGTTTCCTGGTGTAAAACAAGTCTATATTTTCTCGTGAAAACGCATTAAAAAACAAAATATGGCCTAAAAGAAGTCTATTTCCTCTTACAGCTCCAATGGATCTCCGCTGCGAGCGCTTCTACAATTCTCCTCGCGGTTGTGACCAGAGGAAAGCCTGGATGTGCTCGTTGATCGACTGGCGTCTCAACGCGGTTCACTCCAACCTCATGGGCCTGTTTGCCTGGGCTGAAGCGAACGGAGTCGAACACGGAATCGAGCCTCAGCAGTGCTTTGAATACCCGGAGAACTTCTGCGCTCACAAGGACCAAATGCATTGCGTTATGGACCCGTCTCCTTGCAAGTACTGCTTCTGCGCGGACATGGAATTCACAAGTGAGCAGTGTTTGTTTTCCTCTTTGACGAACGCACGAATATATGTGTTTTGTCCTCTGGAGCAAAATGGTTGGAGGTTGTAGTGAGGCGTAATACAAATTCCCAAGCCCATACAGAAGTATGCAGCATTTTGAACGTTTCGAATTTTGAAAAGTATAATAAAGAGATATTTAAAATGTTTAAAATGCTACCTACTCCTATATCAGCAAAATAATCTAGCAAAGCTAGCAATTCAGGTCAGACACATTAACCAGATCTTAAAAGATATATATATATTTCGCCAACTAAGGCATCGTCAGTATATCTGAATAAAAACAAACGCAACAGTATAAGAATGAGTCAGAAACATTAAAGTTTAAATAAAACAAAGTAAAATGACTAAAATATAAAATATAAAATCTGTTAAATAGTAATGGCATCCAAGTTGTACAACCCCTGTACAGAAGCAATAAGAACGGGTCGAGAGAAACGCGGCAACGCAAAATAACGGCACAAAAACGGCAAGGCAAAAAGAAAAAAAGAAAAAATGGAGTAGAGGCGTAAGAAAACGATAAGAACTAGACAACTACTTAATTTGGGGCAGTACCATTTTTTGAATATTGATTCTGGCTTTAATTTTGTTAAGCCTCACAAATGTCTAACATGTGGAACGGTGGCTGGGCAACAAACGTGGTTTTGTGGTTTGTGTGGTTTGTTGTGCCGTTATTTTGCGTTGCCGCGTTTCTCTCGACCCGTTCTTATTGCTTCTGTACAGGGGTTGTACAACTTGGATGCCATTACTATTTAACAGCTTTTATATTTTATATTTTAGTTATTTTACTTTGTTTTATTTAAACTTTAATGTTTCTAACTCATTCTTATACTGTTGCGTTTGTTTTTATTCGGATATACTGACGATGCCTTATAGTTGGCGAAATATATATATATCTTTTTAAGATCTGGTTAATGTGTCTGACCTGAATTGCTAGCTTTGCTAGATTATTTTGCTGTTACTGATCAGGAATTAAGGTCGACATTTATCTTGCAAGGGTCAAGGTGATTTCTATTATTCACATATTCAGTGCAACATACTCCTATATCAACTTTGAAATTTTCAATAAATTTTATCCTCGTTTTGTGATTTGTCAGAAGTACACAAGTGGCTTTTATGGGGGTTTGAATTTAGCTTTTATTTATAATAGTATTATACAGTAGGGTTGTGTAGCCTACTGTACATAGTTTTTAAATGTTTGACTTTGTGCCCACTCGAAAATTAAATAAAGCAATAACGACTAATTCTTTGCTGTAGTTAGACAAGTCAGGCCATAGATAGCCTAAATTAAAGACTGAAAAGGAGATTTGAAAGACCGTTTCGGCCTCTTAAAAAACGCCATGTTATGTTTTCAACAGTGTTGTAAACAAGTTATTTGCAAAATAAATTAAGTCTAAGTCGAGTCTGTTTGAATGTAACCAGTCCAGTCATAATTAGAGCAACTCAATTCCAATTCCTTGTAATACAAAACTAAATGTTCAACCATTAAAATAGGTAAACTCGTGCTATGAGCAATAACTTAACTAGAAAATAACAAAAACGCAACAATAAAATAAATAAAAAAATGCTAAATAAAAACATTTCATTTTCATTTGCTCAAAACACTTAAGTCAAGTGAAGCCATTTGAAAACAGTGACTTAAGTCAAGTCATTGACAGAATCCATAATACCACTGGTATTCAATATATACTTTATTTGAACTAACAGATATGAGCATACAGCTGGTAGGGCTATACGTGGTTTTTGTTTATGTTTGTCATCCCACTTAATTACCTTACATTTATCTTGTAATCTCGCAACGTTTTATTTGTTTCCTTTTTTTTTCGCAGACCCTGGCTTCATGATGACCGTCTACAAGAGGGATTTCTATTCCTGGAAACACATTATGAACAGATACAAGATGTTGCTTCAAAACTACAACTCCTGTTCCCCAATGCAATCGCCCATGCAGTAAATCAACCAGATGTAAACCTTCTCCAATGTAACTATACCGCTTTCAAGATGTTTCCAGTAATATAATCCCCTTCGCTTCAAGTATTTTACCGGCTCAATCTGTTCTATTGTAGCCTGTTTACGTAGGATTGTGTATTATCTGTCTTGTGAGCTGTGTGTGGCAATTTTCTCGGTATAAGTCGATAAAAAATTCTCTAAGATTTTAATAAAACGTTCAAACCGCTGTAGAAAGTTCGCCTTGTTTTTGCTAAGTTCCATCTTATAGAAGTAAAACTCTAGACGTAGCTGTTTCCGGCAGCCATGAGGTCTTTGTTAAACAAAAAACCTACCTGGGTTTTAAAACATCTGTGGCGCATATGTCTTTATCCAGACTCTGCCCTTTACAAATGCTAAACTTACACCTTTATCCTATGGTTCTTCATGTTTTGGTCTCTCCAAACTCGTCTTGTATATGCAATAAACAACGTAGAAGAAAATAAGCTGCTGTTTTAACTACAAAAAAAATAGGTTAAATAGTAGCTTATTCAAGATAGCAAAGGCAAGTAGTTATTAATAATAATCAAAACAGCTCCCTTGGAAATTGCAAGCGGTAGTTAGTATTCAAAATGGAAAAGCTAAGTGACTAGTCTAAATGGGCAAAGGGCGTTGTTTAAGTAAGTTACTATATGTAAATGATACGCAGCAGTGGATCTTGTTTTTCAGGTCACCAATGTATAAAAAGCTATTATTTCAGAACTTTAAAACATCTGAAATTCAAAATAACTTTTGGACTTTTTAATTAAAAAATAAACCGCTGCACTACAATGAGTTTACCTTCAAATAAAACGATGTTATGGCCAATAACGGAAAGCTAGGGTGCAAACAGAGGTTCTTAGATCAGCATGTATGGGCAAATGTAGTTTCTCGCTAGATCGCATATCATTCAACAAATCGAGAACCTAATGTTACAAGTAATTCGAGGTGTTTAGGGCAAGTTGTGAAAAGAGGTTAGGATCTCACGTGTGTCATTAAAACTTTGGTTTATCTAAAGCAGGGGTTCTTAAACTTTTTTTACCGCGGACCCCTTAATTTTTTTTGCTTTGCATGGACCCCGGTAGGCAAGAAATGCTCCAAAATGACGTCATAATATGACGTCACAATACAAATAGACTTCATAACTCTGGTAATTCGGTCCGAAAAATGTGAAAGGTAAATGGAGTCTAACTATGCATTCAGTGCAAAACCGTTTAATTTTTAATTAAAGCGTTTTCTTTGAAAAATTAATTACTTAAGTATACAGTAGACTTGTTTTTTTAATTAGTCCTTCATGGACTCCCTAAAACTAGTTCACGGACCGCCAAGGGGTCCATGGACCCCAGTTTAAGAACCCCTGATCTAAAGGTTGGTTTCAAAACCCAATGTCGTAAACATTGTTTGAATTATGGCCAAATAATGCACATTGTCTTCCTGGAAAGGTGAACAATGCGAATTCTCTTGTAAGAGTTTTGATATTCATTTTACATCATACTGCAGAAATATAGTGACGTCATAATGCACATTGTTTAATTGGAACGCTAGAAAAAAGGCGTCATAACTTTTACGGATGTGAGATATCTAGTCTTGGGGAAATATACAACTATTATAATAACTATTTCTAAGATTGTCTTATTTAAAAAAAATATTTTATTGTACATTTTTACACCCTAATAGCCACACAATGAAATAAGCACTACATTCAAACAAAATTTCCTGAAAACAATTTTTCATGTCAGTCTTTGTATTCTCAAGTAACTGTAAACTTACAAACAAGAAAGTCAAAGTTAAAAAATATCGTCTACTAAAGAATCTGATTTATTACGCATGGGATAACGCATTTCAAGTAACGGGAAGAAAAAAATTGAGGGGAAAAATGGTAGAATTTACTTCACAGTTCATAGCACGGTGACAACACTTTTGTTAGTGTCCATAAACACGTAGGTAAACGAAGTTAAAAGGTTTTGCCTTTAAAGAACTTTCACAATGTTGGTACATTATACAATACAATACACCTGGTCCTAAGCATATTATCTTAAGGACAAAAATAAACCTACTTTAAATGTGGCAAGTAGCTTCAAACGTTACAAAGTCTCTAAATCAAAACATGGATTCGTTCTGGTGAAAAAAAGCAATAGAAATTGACTTGCTATTATGTTTTTCAAAAAAACACATTAAACTAAAACTTATACCTGTATTTATCGACATTTTATGCTTTAAAACGACAAATTTATTTGAAAATAACGTATAGTTTCATCCGAACAGTGAAATAAATGGAACACAGCCTAGAACATATAGGTTTGATACAGGAACTGTTGGCCCAAACTTAACTACATATTAAGCAGGAAAATTCCTTACACAAGGCACTTTACACACAATAAAAGATCACCACCTTTTAGTGAAACACGTCACAACATTCAAAACGACAATACGGTCACAGGAACACGACAAAGGGGGAAATAGGCGGAAATAATCCCTCCTCAAAATCAACAAAAGCAGAATAAGGGAAATATGTAAGGCAATTTCATGTTTCAGGGCTGCCACACATTAAAAAAAAAATGAAAGACTTTTCAGAAAGCATTTATATGTTTTGAAAAGACCTATTAACTGATTAATCGATATGTTGCGAATAATTCCGTAAACTAAACAGCATTTATGCCATATTCAAGAATAACAAATAGTTTACCAAGTTGTTCTGCTGCGTCAATGTAAAATTGCTTTGTGAAACTTTTAAAAAGTTAAAGACTTTTTAATACAGAAGTAAAACAACGAAATTTAAAGCTAAAAAGAATCTGTACCAACCCTAAATTCGGTGTCTACATTATAACTGCAAAACCCAGCGAGAAAACTTGATTGAATATATTCACAGAAGGCCGGAAATTCACGCAAATTGCATAATCGAGTCAGTTCCATCAATTATCGAACGCCCCCTAAAGCTTCGTCGCGCGTTTCACCTCAATAAAAGGTCACCCACGTCAAACGGGGTCCGGCACCCCCCGAAACCCCTAAAAGAGGGTCACGCACGAATTAACCCCAGTGGACGCCGGGGTCCGTGTTTAGCGGTTGCCATGACGACCTCCAATCGGGGGTAGGGGTTCCAGCGTCTATTTTTGGGCGATGCTTTTCAGGTTGTCCAGATGATAAAGGGCCCTGCGAGAGATAAGGAGCTCGGTTACAAATTGGCACCTTCTCGTAAAATTGCGACCGCAAGATACGAGCAACATAAGAAGTGTTGCTTGTTGGGAACTTGGGAGAAACGTGAAGATATTTCCAGTATTATAATTATGACTTGAGTAAAGTGCACTTAAGTTACTGTTTTCAACTGACTTCACTTGACTTAAGTCTTTTGGACAAATGACGTGGACTTGGACTTAAGTGACCGAGTCAAATGACTTGTGTTAAGTCGTTTTGGTAAAATCACTTGACAAGTAACAAGAATATCGAAGCCCATACAGAAGTAGGTATCATTTCAAACGTATTGAATATATCTTTCTTTATTTTCAACATACTTGTCAAATCTTTTGGACCAATGACTTGATTTGGACTTAAGTCACTGTTTTCAAATGACTTAGGTTGAAATTAAGTGTTTTGATTTAACATTTTACTATAAAATTGAGTTATTTATCTCAGTTGTTGTTCTTTAGATTTTTTTTTTCAAATGTAAAGATTAGCGATACACATGAAACATTCCGGGGCCAGAATGTTTGGACAAACACACCGAAATAAGTACGACGTATTGTAATTTACCAACCCACCATTAAAATAATGCAAGGCAAAAGCTACTTGCTGGGAAAAGGCTTCACAGAAAGACCACGGACTTTTTCATAAATAAAAGACTGGTCAGCACTCGGGCGCGAAATCTAAAAATCCCCTCAGTACGAAAAGTGCCTTCCAAATACCAGGGTCGGAAAAACAACTTTAAATAGACGAAAGAATGTTGTTGGGCAGATTGATTTACAGCAGCGATAGGCAACCTACGGCCCGTGGGACAGATCCGGTCCACGACCTATTTTATAAACTAGGCGCTAGACTATTTCTCATATTTTTTCTGTTCCAATTATACGTTTTTTGATTCTGATTGCATATTCAGATCAATCCAAAAGATGTAGCTCCAAGCTTTAAATTTACCAAATAAATATATTTGTAGGTTTGGGATGACAACTAGGTAACCAGATTGATCTAAATTTAAAACTTTAACTTTGAAAAAAGAAACACATATACTTTGAACTCAATGCTTGTATTACTGTAGAATTTAGTTTTTTGTGTACAATTTATTAAACTAATTTTCGGTTCAGTACTTTGTATGGCAGACTTTGCAAAATATATATGTATATAAATATTAGCTAAACTATTGTGAAACCTTAAATATAGTAATTATTTGCTTTAACAAATTGTTTTAAATAAGTTTTCAAAATGCTTTCAGGCAAAATATGAATGGAAATCAGGATTCATAAAAGTTAGTAAAACTTTAAAATCGTTGTTCCTGTTAGTCGTATACAACGTAATAGGCAATGAAGTGTTTGTTCTATGACGTAATGAGTTATCGAGTGCTTGCTTTATGACGTAATGAAGAGTCGAATCTTTGCTTTATGACGTTACCATGTTTATTCGTAAAGCTAAGGAAACACTTTAAAAATAAAGATGGCGCTTGTCTTATATTTGTCCCTTGTGTTTTAAGTGCTTACTGCTTATACACGGCTTTGAATGCTGAAAAGCAAATTAACTTTTTTTAAGAGAAAAATCCAACTCGCTCGTCGAATCTAAGCCTCTCAGGCGTAATAAGCGTGAAAAGGTTAAGTTAAGACTATTGCTTTTAGAATGTTCTCCATACATATAAAAAAACCTGCACAAACTATTACCCTTTAATATTTTAGGCGCGTATTCGTAGTTTAACGAAATGGGAAAGTTTTTCAGGTTCCTGCTTTAAACAATTGTGTTATTTTTTAGCTTGTAAGTCAAATATATGGTAGAAAACAGTGTAATTCTGGCCTGGTTTGTAGTTTGATCTGAAAAAACAACAAGAACTTCGCATCCCTTCAAAGAGGGACTGCCAACTTTTTCCATGATGCCGAATAACTGTAAAGTTTTAAGGTCGCGGGCCGCATATAAAATTTGGAATTGAACCATGTGACTTAATTAATAAAGAAACAAAATCATGAACAACTATTCACTTTATTAAATTGTCGTTAGGATTAAAATTTCAGCAAAATTCAGCCTTTAGTTTTTGCATCTGACAAACATTTCTGTAAATAAATTAATAATAACCTTGTTTCAGGAAATACGCAGCAGGAATCGGCTGGCCGTGGTCTGGTGATCACTGTTTTAGAGTGTTATTTTTTTTTCTGAGGTTTTCACGATTAGCTTTCCATTAACTGCATTTCAACGTGAAACTTGCTCTAGTTATCTCCAATTTAAAAGTTTTGTTGCCAATACTAAAAGAAATTGTTCCAAACTGATTGGTACTCTGTTATTAGGAATACTGTAATTGTATGGATGGCTGATACTAAACATTTTACTCCAATCAGGTATCAAATATTTTAAACGATGCCATGCCTATTCAAACAGGCAAAATAAATGACACTAAAACAATTAAAGATACTTTTTGAGGGTTTTGGGACAAAAACTTTTTTTAGTGTTAAGAGTTTAGTTAGCTACACTTAGCAACTAACTTACTATTTTTGCACATTTTTCCTATAAGGGAATCATTGTGTAGGATCGCAAACCATCGGCACCGATAGCAACCCAGTATCAGACGGGTATCGATACTACCACTTGACATCGGGTAATACAAACATTACCAGAACTTTTTTGTAATGTAAACTACACAAGCCATATGTTACAATTAAACATATTTTGACACTTGTTGGGGTCTAATGTTTTAATGGGAATGTAACAAAAAAGTATAATGGATGAGTTGTTTATCGATTTTAGGCATACATGTTGAAGACGACACTCGGAAAAAACTTACGATTAGGAATATTAAGTTGTGCTAATTCGAACAACATTAATTAGTTATTGTTTCAACGAAATTTTATGAAAATCTGGATAAATTTAAAAAAGTATCCTTCATGTGTGAGAAGAAAGTGTCAAACTGCAAAAAGTTTCCTAAAAACACAGGCAGCCACATTCTCAACTGGCACGCAAGAAGCCAATTAACTTTTATACAGCGGCCTGTTTAAACGTAGTAGAGCTGTTCTAGTCATGGGACGCTTGACGCAAGCAGTTCTCGTTCGCGAGCATTGACGCAAAACAACGCAGCAGCCCGATTTTTACTTTGTCTAGCTTGGGTTTGTCTTATTTTGTTCAAAATTTCGACAAGTGGTAAAGAAATTTCAAGCACGCAGAGTGAACATTAAAGCCCATTCAGAAGTAGGTGGCATTTTGTGAACGTTTCTAATAAAACTTTATACAATTTTAACATTTGAAACATAAATGGATGTTGAACAAATATATATTCGTAAAGTTCAAAATGCTACCTACTTCTGTATGGGCTTTGGGTAATCTTACTGCGTCTTACTACAACCTCCAACCAGTATGCTTTCAATGCGAAATCGTACTTTCATACCTTTACCGAAAAGTGCCGACATACAAAAGTATAGGCAGCATTTGTCAAAAAAAATTTAATTGAATCTTAGAAATGTAAAATGCTGCTCACTTCTGAATTAAGCTTAAAAGCATATAGAAATTCTGAGAATGCTTCGAAAAAAACTTCATTTTAAAGGAATGTCGAAAATTAATAAGTTCACAAAAGTGCTACCTATACGTCTGAATAAAGTTTTAAATTTATTGTGAACCCATCTTCTCCTGCTTTAAACCAAGTCACATAAAGCAAATCTGAAGTAGGAAGCATTTTGTTGACGTTTTCGTTTTAATGATTGGAGGTTGTAGTTTAGACGTAGAATTAATACCAAAGCGCATACAGAAGTTGGTAGCATTATGTGAACGTTTCGAATAAATCTTAAGTTAATGGCTGGAGGTTATAGTTGGACATGCAATGCGTAAAGCCCATCAGAAGTAGTTGGCATTTTGTCAACGTTTGAAGAAAACCTTGTTTGAAACAAATGTTGAAAATGAATAGTTTACGTATGGGCTTTGGTATTTGTTCTAAAACCTAGCAACCTTTAGCATAGGGGTTCTTAAACTGGGGTCCGTGAACCCCTTGGGGGTCCGTGAACTAGTTTTAAGGGGTCCATGAAGGCCAAATTGAAATATTAGTGTATATTTAAGAAATAATCGATTTTCCTAAAAAAAGATTTTAATTAAAAATAAAACGTTTTTGCACTGAAAGTATTTAGACTCTATTTTCCTTTCACATTTTGTTAACCGTAAACTGCAAATTTCTAAAGTCCATTTGTATTGTGACGCCATTTATAAAACTTTCTCGCTTACTGCGGTCCACGCGAAGCAAAAAAAAAATGAGGGGTACCCGGTGAAAAAAGTTCAAGAACCCCAGCTTTAGCAGAATCCTTGTTTAAACAAAGTTTCGTGAAATGCGTTGACGCAAAAAAAACACGTTGGAGAAGAGAAAAGAAAATCTCACAAGAGTCACAGGACTGAATACTTCACGCATGACTTAGCGTGGGTTTGGGGGGGTTAGGGGGTGAAATCGGACCCCGGCAAATAAGGGCGTCTCGCGTCGATGACGTAAAGGTCGCCGGGTGGTTGCTATGGCGACGACGTCAACGGAGAATCAACAGTGATGAGGTGGCAATTATTTGCTGGTCGGGAAAAAAGTTCGCAAAAAAGGCAATTTTGTTGGCAGAAAAAATGTGGCGTGCTGGCGTTTGTTCTAACTAATGTTTTGCAAGTAAGGTTGATCTTTATAATTAATTTATTTCATATAGGTAACAAAATGAGTACACTATATGTACGGATCTGTAATATTTTTTAATAATAAATTGCACAGTCAAAAAATTCGAGTAGAGCGACATCATCTTGATTTTGACATATCTATACAAATTTGCATCATTATTAACATATTAGTAATATAACTGTGTGGAAATTGTGTGTTTTACGAATCTCACAATTACACCTTCCACACCAATTAGTTTTAATTTTTCGGGCCACAAAACAATCTACAGTTTAGCAAGATATTAAAAGACGTTTCAACGTCGTTTCGTCTGCGCATTTTAAACCAGCGTGGTCCAACTTCTTTTCATCGCGGGCCAAAAACAATATTTTTTTTATCTTGCGGGCCAATGTTTTTAAATAGCGATTCTTAGGCTTATTGCTGGCAAATTATACATAGCCTATGGCAGTGGTTCTTAACCTTTTTTCAGCCGCGCCCCCCTTTGGTAATTTTCCTATGCCTTTCGTTCCCCTCTACGAAAAGCAATTCGGCATTTTCAATTAAATATCACTAAGACAGTTGAGTTTAATTGGTTGAATTGGCGCTAAACTGTAGATTCGGGTTTTTCGCATTGGGCACACAACAAATTGCTCTGCTCGACACATTGATTTAAACATTACGTTATCTTGTTTCAAAAGATTTGACGACACACAATACAACGGCAATATTGCAAAAACAATATAGATTCGCACAAAAAGGAATATTTAATGAGACGTATAGTCAATGGTTTGTTCTTAACGTTATTGGAAAAAAAATCTCGGCCTAAGATTCATTGCTAAGCTAAGCGGATTTTTTTAGCCAGGCGAAATACCAAACATTACTGTTGCGTGTACGTCAAAAAAAAACACTCAAAAGAAATAAGCAGAGATACAGGAAATTAATTTCACACAAAAGAACCTATAGCGAACGGAAATGCAGTCTTTTATTTGTAATAATGAAATGCCACGTAGGTTCGTTCCACACAAGATTATATGAACTACCTAATTTAATAAGAAAAAAGGGGCCTCGTTCAAGTGAATGAACTCCACGTTCCATTGTGAGTTGGCAACTTGTAAAGAAAAAGAAAAACGTCACAAGTCACAAGTCACCAACAACCAGTGCGTGACCATTCTTTCGGCAAAAACCTTCTACAGTCGCTTGCACTAGACCAGGGTTTCTCAACCGTGGCCCTCGACCCCCATTGGGGTTAACCGGAGTCTTTTGGTGCATATCTGTCGTGGTATTGCAAAATCAAAGTGTTACTTTTTTCAAAATTTGCCAGTTAACTTAAGCTTGTGTTTTCTTATGACTGTAAACCTTTCCTGTTTATAAACACCAAGCTATGTAACACACTTTTCTGACACGTTCTTATGACTCGTAAGTAGGGATGATTATATAGTTGAATTTTATATATTTTTCATTCGTTTTATCGTGGAAAGCTCATTGTACATACGCGAGAGGCAAGTTTGGATAAAGACCTGTCGCTACAATTACAAAGAACTACATTTCCATTTGATAAGACAACATCTCCATGTTTTTTTATAAGGATTTTGTATCTTTCTGGTCCGTTTGAAACCGTCGTTCACAATCGCACAATAGACATGTTTTCATAGCTCACTCAATATGGGTTTACATCAGTATGCTGAACGATGTATACTGTGATTACATCGGGAGATAATAGTAATCTATACTACCTTGCTCATAAGTTACCTAAACTGTCATATATATATGTGTGTGGGTACACTATGCACGGATCTGTAATGTAGCTTAATAATAAATTTCAAAGCTAGGTGTCGACACCTTATCTACACCGCTCTACCTATTCAACACCTAAAGGCTCCAACTGTAAAAACTCTGATGATAACAATTGCGTCCTACCTTTTATAAGTGAAGCTTTGATTTGCTTTTCAGTCACATTAACTGAAGATGATACAAGCTCGTATCGAAACGTCTTAATCAAGATGCTGTCAATCTACTCGACTTTTTCGGCTTTTAAATTTATTATTAAGCTATATGTGTGTGTGTGTGTGTCTGCGTGTGCGTGTATGACTTTTTAGAAGCCTCAACGTAAAAAGTTAAAAAAACAAACAAACAAAACACGTCAAAATTGTTTTTTTCAGAAGTTAAAAATTAGTCGGACTGCCCCAGATTTTTTTGGCAGACCGACAATTTTTTAAGATTAGAACGCTGAAGGAATAAACGCTTGTCCTAAATGTTTAGATCAGAGGCTGGAAAAGTCTTATCCTACTGGAAATAAATTCTAGCCAGTTTTAAAAGCAGCAGAGCGTTAGTTTCGTTTTACGCAGCTCAAACTTCGTTCGATTTTTTTGGGATTTCTTAAACCCAGCTAATGCAGAACATATGGGGGATTTTCAGGGTATAGCATTTTAAAACAAATCGGTTAAGGTAATAGTCAACTTTAAGCTCAAGATCACAAACCCTATAACACGTAAACGGCTTATTACTTGGCAAGAGTTCTTTCCTTAAATACTAGACGAGTCACGGGTTTATGAGAGCAGAGCTTATGTAGACCACAAACATACAATCCCATAAATAAGCTAGATCAGGGGTTATTATACTTTTTCAACGCGCACCGCGCAAAAAAAGTTTTTGTTTGTTTGGTCCCGGGTCGGCAGGATTTTGAAATACGACGTCATAAAGCAAAAAACCCTTAAGAAACCCTCTGTTTTGAGTCTAACAAATGTGAAACTAAAATGGAGCCTAAATATATTAAATAAGGGGATGCAACAGCGTTTTTTTATCAAATTTTATTTTATTTTTAATTACACAGTTTAATTAGACCTTTAAGGATAATCAATTAGACATTTATTGACACTTAAACTAGTCCACGGACCCCCAAGGGGTCAATGGACCTCAGATAAGGAACCCCGACTATCAAACAACCGAACTAAGCACCGACTTACGGTGTTATTAGGTGCTCATGTGTTTTGATAGTTTGTGTCGAGAATATCGGGTAACGGTTTAAAACTTAACCCAGCCAGGTTTGTTCGTCTCACGGCTCACAATCGCCTTTTACGCTTTGGCCTCGCAGCAAACCTCTGTTCTGGGTCCAACAAATGTGAAACTAAAATGGAGCCTAAATATATTAAATAAGGGGACGCAACAGCGTTTTTTAGTTAAATTCTATTTTATTTTTAATTACACAGTTCAATTAGACCTTTAAGGACAATCAATTAGATCTTTATGGGCCCTCTTAAACTAGTTCACCGATGCCCAAGGGGTCCATGGACCTCAATTAAAGAACATCGACTCTCAAACAACCAATTTCAGCATCGAATCACGCTGATTTCAGGGGATTATGTGTTTTGATAGTTTGTGTCCAGAATATCGGGCAACGCAAAATGTTAGTTAGGTGCAAGATCCCTAGTGTCCGATACCTAACATTTTATCTCGTTACCCTATATTCTGGAGAAAACCTTAACCCGACCAGGTATGTACGACCCACGGCTTACAATCGCCTCTCACGCTTTGGCCTCGCAGCAAAAATAGGACAGGATGACGAAGTGAAACGGAGCATGACGCTTTCCAGCCGGACTCAGTCCTATTTCCAACCACCGACAAAACCAAATCAGGTTTTAACGCGTTAAAGCAGTTTTAAACTTTTGGAAATATTGTTACCTTAGTTTTAAGGTGTAACAACATCGGAAATATAATTTGTCACAAATAAGACTCTGTAGAGAATTGTTTACTTCAATTCCCAATCCCCATACAATATAGACGTTCAATCAAGAGCAAGGCTAAACAGATTTATAGAAAGAGAGTACGTATCTCTTCCTGAACTGATTATGATGCTGTTAAATTGGCAATTCAACCAAAAATAAAGTTTTCCATTACCTGTTATGTTCCTAACCATACAGAACTATGATTTCTAACAAAAATTCTTAGTAGACAATGTAATATATTTCAGTAAAAAAAGATTTAAAAAATCTAACAGAGCTAAGGGCCGTACTAATCCCCCTTATTTTTACTGTGTTTATAATATTGTTCAAACACGCGGACAAAGGCTGCATTAATATTAGTTTGATTTGCAAAGTATAAGCGATTGAATAATTAGGTGACAGCCTTTTGTTTTACACAGGGGTGCTCCAAAAATTTTTCCCGCTAAATATGACGTCATTAACTGCCCGCTGAAAAGATGAGTTTGTACCTGAAGTAATGTATTTAACTTTTAGTAATTATTACCTTTATTAAAAAAAAATCATTTTGCATTTTGGAAAATGCCCAATCTTGGTCCAATCGGTTTCGTTTTAACGAACAGCGGCCTTTAACATGAATTTCACAGAAAGATTTAAAAATATTTAGGGGGGCTCAGCACCCCAATTTTTGCTAGGGATGTTCTAAGCCCCCTAAGCACCCCAAACTCGGCGTCCATGGGTGACAGCAGGCTTCTAAATACCTTGTTCTAAATCAAGAACAACAGCATTCCATATCACAGCAAACAGAAGCAAAAAACTCTTTTCCAACACAAAAAAGTCAATAGTCCGGTTTCCCAAAGCAAACAGAAGCGAAACGCGTCATATATTTGCTGACAGATTTGCGTGACATCGGTATGAAGACACCGGGCGCATTATTACGTCTTCAATTGTCCAACCGCGTCGCCCTGTTGCGCGCCAATGGGGTCGGAATAACGCGAACACCCCTTCACCCCTAAAAGGCCCCATATTTTTAGCGTTAAAAAGCGCGCTATTGCGTAACTCAGCGGCGTCTTTCGAGATATTTGAAGCGTCGTATTTTAAGGTGCGGTTCTGGAGCGTTGTCTATACAAGCGATTCGGGCGTGCATGGTTATGAGGTTTAATTGCAGGGTGAAGGTCCGATTTTAGGTGTTTGCACAACATGATATCAGGGATGTAATAAAAGCATTGGGAATGCTATTTTTAGGGGCAGAGGTATATTCTAGAAATGTCACACATCTTTTAAACATTAAAAAAAACGGCTTAAATAGGATGGCATTTTTAGCGGGCAAGTGCATAAATTATTGAAGGACATTTAAAGACGTTTCAAAGAAAATTATTTGTAGCTTTTTAAAACATTCGAAGGTTTTTCGAAACCTTATATTAAATCACTCGTCGTGTTTTAAATACAATTGAAAAAAAACAAACTAAATAAAAGGCGTGTCAGCACAAAAACATATGTTTAGTTTACAACTAAATTATTATGGTGAAATACCTTTCTCATAAAAAATTCGATTTAATTTAACAAGAAAACTGGTTTAACCCTACCTAAGTGCTCAATAAAAAAAACACGCCACTTCTTAAGAAAACGAAGACAGAAAAGCGTTACTTCCCAAAGTAAAAAATATAGAAAATATTAAAAAACGCTACTTTTTGTGAAGTGAAAATATATACAATGTAAAAACGCGTCATTCCTTTGTGGATTTTCCTCGTCAAGATGATCAAACACCGGCTTCGTGCCAAACAATGGAAAACATTTCAAACAATTGCGTACACATTGCAAGGTACCTCGGGTTGTCCATGTTATTAAAACGGCAACAAAAAAGAGCCATTCTACAAGCCACAAAAAAAGCAAGTTGTCAAAAGAGTTCAAATATTTACAGCGCGCCATTCGCTAATGCTGCCACAAAGCAAGAAAGTCCATTGTGGCAGCGTTAAATTATCGCGTCCGGCAACGACAAAGATCTTGTTTTTCTTGGCAACAAGAGCTGGCATTGTGACGTAACAGCGCGAAGGCCATTGTTCGCTGACAGGAGAATGCGCGCGCTGAATAAACGCCGCCGATAATCTTTTTATTTCTTCGCGATGTTTTCATTTTTTTCATAAGCGCCCAGCGAAGGTGCGGCTTTTTCCTCGAAAGAAAGAAGGTGAAAGAAGAAGAAATCGCCCGAAAAAAAACAAGGTACGACCTCTTCGACCTTGCCCCTGAAACCAGCATCGGCGATCCCGTGCAACTGCTACCGGGAATATGCTGCCTCCAGCGGAATATGGGCGAGAATTTTGCGGTGTGCGTTCCAAAAGTTGGAATGACAAAGAATTTTGTGAACGAAACAAAGAATACGGACTATTGTGTTTTTTCATGACGGTGAAATTGAACTCAAGGAGTTTTTTTGTGTTACTTGTTGTGTTGAGACTCCAGCCATAAGACCGAAATAAGAACAACATCAACGTCGGAATAAAACCAAAGTAGGACCAATACCTAAAGTCGTCATTACGTTTAAATTGGAATCATACCCTCTCCCTACAGTTTCAGGCGTTATTTTGGACATTAAGGCAATATTACGATGAATTTAGGACTTTTTCCGTCAGGCTTAGATTTTACTTAGATGATTAAGATCTTATTTTGTAGGGGATATTACTGTTTTTTTGCCTTTATTATGTCGTTGGTCTTAGTGCTATGGTATTATAGATTATTCTGCCTTAAATAATGTTGCTTTGTAGGTCTTATGATGTTCCGAGTCTTAGAAAAACAATAATTATATTTACCCGTAACATGCCTTTAAAAAATATAGGCTGTTTACTCGATGATATTTAAACCAGTGCCCTCGGCCCATCTAGGGGCTCACGAATCGGTCTCTGGGGGGCAAAGGCATATATTATTGTATTTATTCTCCAGTAAAACTGAAGCTTGTAGTTTCAGTGTGACGTCAGAATGCACGTTCTGTGACGCACCTTTCTGAAACGTGAGCAGGGGGCACAGAGTGTTTATCGCCCCGGAAGGGGGTCACATTTTATCCACTCAGTTTATAGTAGACAACAATATTACTGACCTTTCAAGTGAACTTTGACCTTTGACAAAATCTTCCTGACCGCTTAATCCGGAGCTCTGGGATAGGTTGGCTGAAAAAGATTTTTTTTAAATATATAAACAAATACAACAGATAAATAGCCCTACGTTATCGAGAAAATGATGTTTGGTTTTAAATATCTTCTTAAGTGCTTTGAACGTACAAGTTACAAAATAGGGACGGTTTACAAAGGTTCTCTCAATTTTTAAAAGGATTACACAAACATTGCGTTTTGTATCTAAACTCAAGTTGCGCTGGTGAAATACTGACAGATAGTAACACCTGCCGCATTTAAATTTTTCTGATTTACAAGTAAAGTTTAGGTTTGGTGCGTCGTGATTCCAACATAGAAAAAAAATGTTTAACAAACACTGGGTTACGTAAATGGAAATAAATCAACGCCTATCCCTTAAGTGCAGCGTTTCTAGCCTTTTACCCGAAATACTTGGCGTAAAAATAAGAGCGAGGCTATGGAGACCCAATCCTTTTAATAAGCGAATAAAACAAATGACAAATAGCGTTAATAAATTCAAGGTTAATCAAAATAAGTCATATCCTCGAATTTCTTCCACAGTTTTCTTAAAAAATCAAAAAAAAATCATCCAAATTTGAGAAAAAAATTAGGCTAAAAACTATTTTAATAAATACGAACTACTGCAGTCGGTGGCCCAACAAATCAAACGGCGTCACATTTTTTCACCGCGACCCCTGGGTTGAGAAACACCATCTTATTGTTAAAACCAATAACTAGGAGAGCAGTTGCGCAATAAGGTAAGAGACACAATCCACAACCTATTTTAGGGGTTAGTTTGAAAAGAATGGATATAGAGATGCGTGTTAAATATGTTGCCACACCCACGCTATTCATGGCTTACTCTGTACAAAGTTCAACCCAAGTCCAGAAAAAGGTCAGACTTAAAAAAAGAGTTTGAAGAAAAAGGGGAAAAATGTTGATGTGATATATATCTGATTTTTTATTTTTATCCCACCGAATAAAAAAACAGTTGAATTGTGTTTAACGATCATTTTCAACTTTTTTGAGAATGTTTTAAGTGGTTGAAAAACTATTGAAAACATTTATTTGTTGATGCGCGACATATAATTGCAACACACAAATCATATTCTGGTTTTATAAGCAAGGGTTATTTTACGTTAAAAATGCATAATGAGATCAAAATGCTACCTATGTACGAGCTTTGTTATTTATACGTCCAACTACAACCTCCAGCAATTATGCTTCAAAGGTTTATTTTGAAATGCGAACGAATATGGAAATGTGTGTTAAATATGATGGCCACAACCTTCGCTATGCATGGATTTAAACAAGAGGTTAAAACACATCTTGATGAGATATCAGTGTACAAAGCAATTATATGGAGAATATGTTTTGCCCAATAGAATGCAGGGGAAAAAGTTTTTTTTTAAATAAAGAAAAACTTGAAAATCATACAGCCCAAGAATAACGGTGTTCACCGAAATAATTTTTACAACTTATTTTAAAAAGGTCGAGTAGATCGACATCTTGATTAGGACGTTTCGATACGAAAAGTTAGAACGCAAAATAAAATGCAAACATAATAACAACTGCATCCAACCTTATGTTAAGTGATGCTTTGATTTATTTCTTAGTCACATTTACTGAAGGTGATATTAATCAAGATGATGCCGATCTACTCGACCTTTTTGGTTTGTAATTAAGTCCCAGGCTATATTAAAGGTCCGTGCATAGTGTACACAAATTCGTTTTATTTATTTTAATTGAAGTAGCTTAAAGTATAGGGTGCAAAAAAGTAAAATTTCTGGAAAGCGTAACATACAAAAATGTACAACTTTAAAGTTCACCTTAGATATTGCGCTGATCACATGATCTTACGTAATTTATACAGGACTGTGTACAAAGTTCACGCAGATCTCATTTCAAACCCAAGCTAAAGATAAATGAGAAATGTTTTCGGCGCAAAGTTAGGAGCGCATACAAAAAGATAAATAGATCCGTCCACACAAAGCCTTTAAACCGCGAGAAAATAAGAGAACAAAAGGTAAAAAAAGGCCGAGTCATGGGACCAAAAAAAGGAAAAAGGCAGCTCCCCTATTCTCTTTTTTCGTCAACGAGCAATATTTCTCTCAAAGCAACAAAAACTTCGGATTTTAGCTTTAAGGGAATGACAAGAGTTATGACGACGGAATTTCGCGCGAATTTTTTCCCTCGCAGCGTTGCCATGCCGCGCCCTTCGATTGTTTGCATTATTACCGGACAAACGCCCGCGCGCGGGACAATGTCTTACCTGGCTCCCGGCCCCTTTGTGACGTCACAGGCGCGTTTGTCAAGCCCTGCAGGGTGAAAATCATGTTCTTCAGTGCTTCCACTGATCCTGGCTGCTGACCTCCGCTTAAACTTGGGGAATCGTCACTCGCTGGTTGCTGCGTAAATCAGAAAATAAATTAAACTGAGCATACATGTAAAAAAGTATAAACGACGAAAAAATAAGCCTCGTCACTTTAAAAACTATACATAAAGGTAAACATAAAACTCAAAGATTTAAAAACCAGGATAAGACATTTTTTAAAGGAATATATTTCGCCCATATTGGTTTTGGATTCTATAAAGGTTATAGGCATAAATGTAAAAACGTATAAACGACAACACAAAAAAATGAAGCCTCGTCATTCGCTGGTTGCTGCTGATCAGTAAATAATTTAAACTATACATAAATGTAAAAAAGTATAAATGACAAAAAAATTAGCCCTTATTACTTTAAGTTTAAAACTATACAAGTATACATATATAATATACACATATAATTAATTTTGAAACTATACATATATATATTCCGCCTATACTGGTTTTGGATTATATAAAGGTTATACGCCTAATAACGACAACACAAAAAGTTAAGCGTCGAAAGCGGTTTGGTTACTACAAGAAAATATTACCAATAAGCTATAGAAACTTTAATTTTTTAATATCGGCTCTTATCCGATAATAACCGGCATCCCAAGTTTGTTGGGTTGATAAGAAGCGTTCGTCGCTGTGGAGCCTATGCTTGAAAAAAAAACGGGAAATTGTAAAGGCATAGCGACAACTGGAAATGGGTTTTATTTTCTTTTTCTTTTGTAACTGACATTCCGCTTTATATGAAAGAATGTGCTGCGGCGTTTGCATTAACAAGGCTCTGAAAATAAACCTTAACAAAAGCGATGTTTGCAGGAAACAATAAACTGTTGGTAAACCAGCCAGAGTTGCTTTTGAGGCTATTTTACCTTTAAAAACAAATATCCTAAATAATAATTTATTGATTTTCATATTATACAAAGAGTTGTCGCACAGATTACTTATATTATCCATAGCAACAACCCTCTAAAAACAGATTTTCATTGTTTTGTGGCTTTTCTTGTACGATTTGTATAATAATACTCACAAAAAATCATAAACGACGTTACAAAACAGTGCATAGCTTTGAAGGTTGGTTCAGACGTGTTGTGCGGCACTGAAAGCGTAAAAACACTTACGGGAACGTTTAAGGTTTGGAAACGTGTAAGTATTTTAACTTTAACGCTTTCGGTTAGAAGCGAGGAAATTTGCCGTCATCACTGGCAACGTGTTATGTGTACCGGGACGACAGCACTTGACGCCAGACGCAAAATGGGTGAGTGCGAAGCAATTTTTAGAACAGTGTTTCTTAACCCTTGATCGCGGTCAATCAAAAACTAAGCTGAAGTTTAAAAGCAAACCTTGGCGACCCAATTATCTTCACTCAACTTTTTGTAAAGTTTAAAGTTAACAAATAAGAAATGAAGTAATTTTTTTAAAATATTGGTCAGGCCCACGTATTGTTTCCGCAATTTTATTAAATTTGGAGAAATTTTGCGCAGAACCAACCTTAATGAAATAATTATAAAGATTATAATCTTATGAGCCACTTCGATCGGCGATAGGTCGAGGAACACTGCTTTAGAATTACGAACACCAAAAAAAATTCAAAAATGTACAATTTTAGCCCTTTGGCGCCGTTGGTGACTAATAGGGCAGCTCGCTTTGTTAAGGCCTAAACTTTATTTGCTGGTCACAGTTAGGGCGGTTACAGATCAACATCATTCTAATTTTATTTTTGTGGTGATATCGTATCGATTTGTATGCGTGACAACTTTTTCAATTGTTTTTTAAAAAGAAAAAGCTTGCATCAGTAGCGTGAACCGCTGTATTTTTAAAGAGTTGAGATACTACGACAAAAAGTATCAAACCCAGAAAGCGCTGAGTTTTTCAAGTTTCCAATGCGCCCAAAAAGTGCTTTGAGGTTTGAAGTGAGTTTTAACGGAGCACAAGGAAATTGGACAAAAATACCCGATCACCCAGTTATTACTTTTCGTGGGATGTTCAATGCCCAATGTAAGTGGGTCAAAACTACGAAATTTAACAAATTTAGCGGTACATGCTTTACTTGACAGGAGAGACTACAACAACTACACCAATCATTAATCAGAGTAATCAGGTGGCGTTATACAAATACAGTGTTTTCTATATTGTATTCATTTAGAATTAGACAAATACGGCCATTTACCAAACAAAACCTAAATTAGGTTTACTTAATAGTAGAACAAGTCCGTCGTTATTTGGTCTTACACCGAACTGTGTGTTATTCCGAAGTTGATGTTCTAGTTTAAGTCTTTTTGCTGGAGACCGGTTGCTTCATACAGGCAAATCTTAATAATAAACTATGGAAATATGTATTATGATAAAAAATGTGTGATAGCATTTCAGACGGGAAGAGTCACCCTTGGCTGGTAGCTGCTGAAATAAGGAAATAAATGAAACTAACTTGAAAAGTTATCACAAAAAGTATCGAAACTCTGAAAGCGGGAGTTTTCCCAGGTTCCAAGTTGCCCACTAAGTGCTTTGAGGTTGTGATTGAGTTTCAACAGAAACTAAGCAACTTAGATGAAAGGCGTACCGCGGAGCAAGAAATAAGAGAAACGTTATTCCCAATTCGGGCGAAAACCAGTCGAGTGAATCCTGTGTGGTTTCGAGTCATATCAGGCGAAAAACAACAGAAAAACCCAAGGTTTGTTGCGGGTGTAAATATCTCGAGGGACAAAACTAAAAATTACAGAATGTTTTTTGCACTTTGTTTTCTGTTTGTCACAATTTATTCTGCTATTAACATTCTTTTTGTTTCTAACTTTTTTTTGTTTTTAACACTTTTTTCTGATTTTAAAACCATGTTTTCTGCTTTTAACACTTTTTCTGTTTTTAACTTTTTTTTAGCTTTTAACGCTTTTTGATACAGTTTATAATAAACCCAACACAACATGATTATGAAGTTAACGATTCAAAAAAAATGTTTTCTGTGCGAGCAAGTTTGAGTTAGATGCTAGCTTAATTTTGACAGCGGCTCAAAAAAAACATCTTAAGGTTTACCAAAAAAGTAAAAATTTGATTTTTATTAGTTGGTGGTACTGGTACAAAGTGATTTTAACACTTTTTTAGCCTTGAACGAAGTTTTCGTTCAGAAATTTAGTGTTTCTTTAAACATGTAAACAAACTTTTTGCGTAACATGTAAACAAATCTGGGTTAAAAATAATCAAAAAATTACTAAACATTTAACCACAGAATTATCCAAAAATCGCTAAAAAATTACCGATCAAAAGGGGGTGGCAACTCACCGTGGTAGCGAGGCAATCGCCCATAAAGTCGCGAACAGCGAGCGGCTTCCCTTCCATGCAAAACGACACTGAAATGTGCGAAGTAGTTTCATCGCTGTTGCTCCCCTCCCCAACCCCACACCTGCTGTTGTTTCCATACAATGCTGCGTTTGACAACATTGCTGGTCGCCTCCTGTAGTAAACAACAATACAACTGAATATATAGAATTAAAAAACAAAAAGCAGTAGCCCTGTTATGCTTGTAATAGGTTAAAATATGTGTTTTTTTCGATGATGTTAAAAACATATATGGAATTGTGCCATACGTATGGCCACATTATGTTACGAACAAGAATGCAGCTAGAAATATAGAATTAAAAAGGAAACAGCAGTAGTCCTACGATGCTTGTAATAAGCTACAGTCCGAGATTTTTGTGGATGTTCAAAGTATTTTTATATTTTTTTCGCAAATCGCCATTTATATATGATAATATATTATTTATTTATTGTTAAATATTGAATATTTTAAATATAGGAAGAGTTATTCATAAAGGTTTGGCGCTCTGTATAACACAACCTTCTTAACTGCCACTAAAGGCAACTATTTAAAAAAAAATTGAATTAAAATTAATTTTTAACAAGAAAAAGAAATACAGCTATCAACGGTACATAGGTATAGCAAGTAATAGAAAACGTGGTTACTCGTGTTAAGTACAAACTTGACTGGTTTCAAGCAATTCTTCATTTGATTGCACACATCTGGTCACCACCGCATGCAATCGAGCGAGGTAGTAAATAAGATCAGTGATTGTTGACCTTCACACGGGTCGTATGTACCCTCAGACCCACACAAAGATTAGAAACACCCTTATTCACCCTCCTCCCACTTAGAGCAGAGTATACGCGACTAGTTTTAGGCTCCGCAAATAGACCAAAGGGAAGTAAGCAGCTCGAAATTCTTTGCGTAATATTTCCAGGAGTAAACAAGATATCGATTAGAATTTTTTACACATTACTCAAAGCAACCTAAGCTGGCCAACAAACAGACTTTTTTTTAAAAAAAAACATGAAAATATTCATATTCATATTCTGTAATACTCGGCCCTTAAATTAAAATGTGCCCTAAGTGACTTACATAGGGTGATAGCTACGATTCTACTCTTCAAAATGAGATATGACTCGACCGCTAATTATTCGGGGATAAGTTATTAATATTCCTTCAAAAATTCATAAACGTCGATAATTTCAAATCGGGCCAAAAAGCAAAAGTCCCATAACTCGAGAAATAAAGGAGATTGTCAAAATTTTTACACATCACTCAAAGCCACCTAACTTAGCCAGCAATCAAACTTTTTTGTTAAAAAAATAACAATTATATATTTATGAAAATTAATATTCATAGGAAAGCCCGATAATATCGGATCGGAGCCGATAACCGATACCAAGTGGAAGTATCCGAACCAGTCCGATTACGTATTTTCGAGAAATAAAACTCCAAATCTTAAATTGGATAGCGGTTAAACAGCTGCACTAAGAAACACCGTGAAGTCATTTTGCAAGCCTATACTTTGAAGTTTAAACCATACGCCTCCTTTGGCTACTATCGTGGTTTCAGAAATGCACGCTCGATTTGGTTTAGAGTTGAGATTGATTGATTTATAACGTGAACGAGAAAACAAGGCAACTTCGCCGAGGATTTTTGGAGCAGTTTCTGTCTTGTACACGAATGAAAAGACACGGTGGTTGCGCTTGATCAGGTTCCAAGTGTATTTCGAGTTTACACGCAAACAGACCCCCCCCCCCCCCCAGCACGACGAAACGTACCGGGTTGTGATTTGGTTTTAAAGGTTGTGCTATTGTGTTGCTTTAAAAGTCATTTTACTCGTTGGAAAATTCCTTGATTTTGACCATTTTATATAAACTAAGTTAAAACACAAACCAGAAACTCGGTTTTTGGTTTATTTGCAAAATTAATTTTGATTCTCGTTTGGTAAAGTGGACATTTAACTCAATCCTGGTGTGTTTTAAACTTTTTTTAAGCCAATTTTGAAAAAAAAGTTGTTTAAGGGATTTGATAATAAACAAGCAAGGGCAGAGTAGTGTCCATTTTATTGTTTGAATATTAAAAAAAAATCAATTTTATCGGCGAAAATACCAAAATTAGCAAAGAGTGGCGTTTTTTAAATACAACATTTATTGAGAGTTGTTGTTCTGTGAGCTTATACCACAAGTACAATACGTTAAGAATATATTTATAAAAACACGTTCGGTGTACAATGCTACGGACGTGTTTCACACATATACCTAAGTTAGGTGGGACAAAAAAAATCCCCCCCCTCCCCCCTGGCCAAATATAACCCCTAAGAAATCCTAGTGAGTTGTTAAAAAAACACTTCAACTTTATCAAAATTACTATCATCAACCAAATAGAACTTGATGAAAAACAGAGGCAACATGTATTAGCCTAGCTAATGTTGTCGAATGCCATTGAAAACTAAATTTTGATGAACTGCACGACAATTTATTAGGGCCCACTACAATTATTATTGCATAGTTATTTATATTTTCTTCATAATACAATTCTGTATTAGGTTAAAGTTTGACAATTTTTTATCCAGCCCGCGATCGTAATTTCTAACATCATCAAATAAGAGTAAAAACCCAGGCAACATGTGTTAGCGGAGTTATTCAATCTTAAAACCGTAGCAATCTTTAAAGGGATTTTATCAACATCTGTGCGTAAAACAATATTTCCATAAGTGCCGTTCGCACTTTGCAGTGAAATCAGTACAAGTGGTCAACCTCAACACTTTGTATTTTGATATCTCGTCGCTCCGTGCCTTAAGCTTCAATAGGCATTGTTCGCAAACAGAGCTCAGGTTTCAAAAAACTCATGATTCCCAGCCTTCCAGTTTAATGTTTGTGTAATATCCCAGCTCTGGTAACCTTATCGCATTGAACGCTCATTTCGTTTCATTAGTCTGTAATGTGGCCTGCTGTGAAGTGGCATGTATGGAGTGGAAGAATTTATTTCGATTCACGGTATTTTGGGAAAAAGTACCGCGATCCGAGCACATGACGTCATTACTATGGACAAATAAGCACAATTGAATAAACATTAAGTTCAATGGTGATATTTTTTCGGTAAAATATGCTTGACGTGACAAAGCCTAGATATCTTCAATTTTTAATGTAATATTTAAAAAAAAAAATAAAGCTTTGATGACAAAAAACGTTAGATCAAAAACCAAGGCAGAAATGTCTATAATAAATTGGTATTGTTATCGGATCGGCACCGATACCACCCTAGTATCGGGCGAGTACCGATACCACCCTAGTATCGTGCAAGTATCGATATACTACCACTTGGCATCGTACATCGGCTCCCCTTAAATTTTCAATGTAATCTATTGTCATTTGTTATAGAATGACAGCGGTACATTTTGCCCATAATATACACAAAGTATTGATATTAGAATAAAACTAGAACATCCCTAATTCTAAGGATTAAATTCTTCACTTTTAAATGTGACTTATCAGCCTTTGTATAGATATAAGTGTTATAAAGGTGCCAAATCACGCGTCAATTCAAACAACAGTGGACGTGGCGTTGTTTCTCACAGTGTGCACATAAATGTGCGAGCGAAAAGGGGGCGGGATATTTAAAATGCTTTTAAAAATATGCGCACTTTTTTCAGAAAAAGCGCACAATTTAAATGCTTTGAAAAACGTGCGCACATTTTTGAGTTAGAGTTACGCCTGCATTACCTATGTCAAAATGTGCGCACATTGTGCAAAAATGTCTCAAACTAAGCCCTCGTTTTTCGCTGCACTGAGGCATAACCAATTTCAAAACCGGCCATAATCCGGAAAACAAGCGGATGTGTTTCACACTTGACTAACGTAATAAGCTCCTATACATTGCAACAAGGTTACCTACGAGAATATTGGAATATATTCAAGTAACACCCTTTTTAAAAAGTAACGGAAACTTTGGAACACAATGCACGTTTTTTCAGTAATTTGAATAAAATCGTTGTCCTTTTTCTTTTGTGCGTGTTATAGCGATTTTATCTCCACTTGCTTTTTTACACTGATGATGGCATGAGGCATTACCGACACGTTTGTAAATTGCGAAATGTCGATTTAATCGAATATTATGGCTTTAATATTTTTATTCAATAGCATCGTAAAATATTTCAAAAATAAGCCCTTAAACCCCAAATTACCCCTTATGTGGGTAAATGACCCCAGTTGTATAACCTCTACTTCAAATAGTAAATTACCTCGACTTCGGCGCCATAATCTCCCAAGATCTGTCACCCGATAATAACTGCTCCGTTGTGGTGGGACTTCCCCTTTTGTGGGGGTAGGGGGTCCGGCCAGCGTGCAATGAAGCGGAACGAGCGGCCGGTGAGCACTCGGGCGTGACGTAATCGGCGAAGCGTGACTGGTCACGTGTCCTGAGGATAGAATTTGTTCGAATTGAGAAAAATGGGAAATTTATGAAAAAAGTTTATTTTACATTCGATTTAGTGGTATTTTTTAAGTTTCTTAGCAAACACTGGGTACGTAGCCTCTAACCTTAAACTACTCATAAATTTCCGCAAAATTCGGCTTAAAATTCTGAAATATTTAGGGTATATTAATTCTAATGTGAATTTGAAAAATGTGCGCTTCTGTTGCATATAAAAAATCGAAAAAAAAACTTGCCACATATTGTAAGTTGTATAATTTATTAGGCGAGCAGTTCCAAATTTTTGAAAAACATTACGATACACTATTATAATTACAATATTTCGCATTAACTTGCAATAAAACCAACACTAGTGCTGCTGTAACACTATACTGTTTCTATTTAGATATATCCTATTTAAATAAAATACAAGTCCTGTTAAATTAGCCTTTGTGTTTTTAAGAAATACGTGCGATTTTTGCGAGTGTTTGGCAATGATTTTGAAATACACTACGAAAAAGAACATCGCCTATTAAGAACGATGTAACTAAAATTTACAAATGTTACCATTACATCGAAGTGAATTGAATTCGCACCCCGACATTCCATTCACATATTTTAGGAACGACTAAAATCGTTTCTTTTTACGGACTTAAACTTTAGAACAATGGGTTCGGCTAAAATTACTAAAATTAAGTTAAAAGAAAATAACGATTCACGCCTATAGCCAACTACATCCGTTACACAGGATATATACAACTCTACAGCACTGTTATTATGTTTCCTGAATACTGCTATGAGAGACAGGTCGTTGTGAACTGTAGAGATCTATAATATGAGGTATCATTATGGAATCCAAAACCATTGTCGATCACTGTTCCGTTAATGTATATTAATTCATTCGAATTAAGGAACTGACGATGCCAATATAGGGGAAATATATATTTCTTTAACAAAATGCCTGATCCTGGTTTTACTCAGGTTTTTAAATTTTGAGATTTATTGTTGAAAGCTGTAGAGATTTCAGTCATTGTCATCCAATACCTCGGGATATCCTGAAAGTACGCAATACAAACAGCAGTGGGTATTTTGGTTCACAACACAATGTTACTTTGAAATGAAAGCATAATGGTGTCAGTCTTTAAGTAAGGCAGTGGTCTCCAACCCATAGGTCGCGAACCCATGTGGGGTCATTAAAAGCCTTTTATGGGGTGGCAAAACACAATGAATAAACAATTCCAGCAGTTTTCGTGGTTTCATTGCGCTCGGGGTTTAAACGGGTGTTTTAAAATGTTAAATTAAAAATTTGTGCTTTATCTGTTAACTTCAAATCCATGTGTTATTTTAAACTTCTAATTTGGTGCATACGTGTAGCCAGCTTTCTAAAGCATAATAACCAATCGCTCGTATTATTTGGTTTAAGCCTTACTTAATTATATCCAAAAAACTAGAGTTGCATGTAAATGCTAATTTTATTAAATTTGAATTGGCAACTAAGCTAAAAAGAAAGTAAATCGAATTTCTTTCGCGCAATGCTTAGTTTTTCCATCGAATTTTACGAGGGTCTGTTTTGACCAGCGATATTTTTTTAACTTCTACTTCGACGAGCTTGTCAAAACAAGGATATTTAGAGATATATTTGTAAAGGAATCACCCTTTATATTAGAAGTATTTAAATCTCGTTTTGACCCAGCCTTCCAAGACATTTTCTGTTTCTCGTGCAGCGACCTTTTAAAACTAATTGTTCAACTAGTCACAACCACAGATATAGTAAATGGTCAATACTAGAAACCTAAAATTAAATTTAAATTTCAGTGATTTTCGAAAATGCGCGAGCCGATACAATGAGAAATGAGTGAAAAAAACACTTAAACGCTTAAATGACAGCTCTGCGTCATTACAATGATTGAAACAGTAGCGATGAATTTGTCCTTGTTAATTATAATTAACCACAAACCTCTGGTCGATCAACCGAAGTGCTTCCGAAATGTTGTCGCTTGTCAGAAGAGTCGAGTCAGCATCTGAAAAAATATAGAGGTCACTGTAGGTCACACAGATCAGGGGCCACTATAGGTCACACAGGTCAGGGGTTGACTATAGGTCATACGGGTAAGAGGTCACTATAAAAGATTACAGGGAAAAAGTTAGTTTAGGATCACAGGATTGACGTTCAAATGCTTTTTACAGGCCAGGTGGTTAAAATTTCTGCAAGTAGAGCTTCTTAACCTTTTTTTCGCGACGACAAAAGCCTAAGTTTGTACAACAGCGAAGGGTTTGCGGTCAAATTTTCTTCACAAAACTTTTTGTAAGCGAATCAAACATTAGACATTAGAATAAAATAAGTGCAAATCTAAGTATGCCTTTATATTGATTCCGTAACTTTCTTTTACAGCAATTTCGCTTCCAATATAAATAAATCCAACTATGCAAAACTACTTCAGAACCAACAAAATCAACCGAAGAATCAATTTTGGGCCGTGACCCATAGGTTAAAAAACACTGAGTTATCAGGTTTACCAAAGTTAAAGTACAAGTTGAGGGACACTCAATGAGGGTATACGTACTGTCAACACCAAAAATAGTAATAGAAGCATAAATATTTGCGGTTTATTGTTGTTTAGAAACAAAATACTTTTTACTAAGCGCCGTACAATGTGAAGAGATTTGTTGTGATCAGACAACGGCCGCATAAAGACTTTACAAGCTTCTAACTGCTTACAGGGATCAGTGTGTGTGGTTGTGGGGGGATTATTGATATAAATACAAGCCAGACAGACAGACGTTCTCTCTATAGGGAAGAAATCACTTAAAGGATTTAAGAAGATATGTTAAAATGGTTATTTAAACTCACAAGCGTAGATTTGAGGGCGATATACTAGGCATTTATGATTTTTGTCACAAGCAGTGCTTCTCAACCCTTCTAGTGGCGAACCAGGTACTAAGCTTAAGCAAAACAACGAAAGCTTTGCGACCCATTATCTTCACTGAACTATTTGTTAGTGAGCAAAACATAAGACAGAGAATAAATGGGTTGGAATTCAATTCAAATTTTAAATAAATGCTCAAAATCAGTCACAACGACTCTAACCATGTGAACTACGGCATTTGGCATTAAGGAATGCGTATGTCTGACAGTTGTAGTTCTGTATGTGAAGTCTATTTAGCTATTTTAGCTATTTTTTTAGGTTAGATTTTAAAAAGGTGTTTGTATGCCGAAGTTTTGATGCGTTTCAAATGTTTTTGAATATTTTTGTGTTTAAAAGTGAATTTGCGAGCTTGATAAATTGCCCAGGACGTTTTAAATATAAAGCTGCGACCCAAATGAAACGGCCACTAAAAAAAGGTTATATTTTAAACAGAGCAAAATATATCCTTACATATTAAATAGATAATTCTGGAAAGGTCGATTTAATGCGCATGCCTACAACTCGCGCATTTATGAAAATGACACACAATTTACAAGTTAAGCCTATCTTTGGAATTTGTAACAAAACCATTTAACTTTCCTAAAGGTCTGTAGCCATTTCTAAGTTAAAAAAGTGGATTTGACAAAATTTTGACTAATGTACTAAAAAATGTCACTGATTTTCGTTATTTAAAAATTAATTACAGTATAGCTGTCAAAAATAAATATTCACAAAACAAAGCAAGTTGGCAAACAAAATATATGAAAAGATGTTCATTTGTAACCAGGTTTTTGTTTAGGGATTGGGGTCTGAATTTTTTTCAGAGATGACGTCACGAAGTTGTGTCATAACGCGACGTCACAAATTTACCTCAAACGGCGACGTCACAAATTTACATTGAAACGTGACATGTAACCTCATAAGACCACGCTGTTTATTTTTGAAGATTTAGCTTTTAGAGGTGTAAATTCAATTTTTTGTCTACTTTATTCCCCCAAAAGGTCCGTTTTGGTTCGCTCAATTGGCTCTCTGTTGGTCGAAAATTCTGTTATGTCACCATGTAAGTTTTTTTTGTGTCTCTTGCTACTCTGTTGAATATATTCTGTTCGGACACTCCGATTTACATTTATCTAAATCTTTCACTTTATTTAACATTGTGCATCACTTTTTGTTAGCTTTAGATTATGATGTAAACCCTTCCCAATGTACACTATTAAGTTATTACATGTTATCCGTTTGTTACTCGTTATAATTGGTGTCGCAACAAACGTTTTTTCGTAAGAATGCCACCTGATTGTCGTTAAATCAATAATAATAAAAAAAATTAAAATAATAATTCAACCCTGATGCTTGTGAGATGTTTAACCGAGCGGATACACTTATCGGAACAAATCTACCCATTCCAATTATAAAGCTTGTATATTGTTACTCACAACACAACTTGGGAGAAGTTGGGCAATAAAGCAATCCCGCTGATAACTGCTTCTACACAAAACGTAAATCCCGGATTAAACTTAACGCGAAACCATTGTTGGGACGCGAAATACCTGGGTCGGACAATGAAGGTCGCTGGGCGGATATTCGACCTTGGGCGTTTCTCAAGGTCGAATCGTTCTCGTCGCTGCTCTTGCTGTTGTTGTTAGAGAGGAGAAAATCGTCTTCATTGAAACTCCTGGCCATTAAAATACAGAAGTTTGTGTGAATGCAAAACAAAATGTTGTGTATTATATGAAGTGCAACCTTCTCTATAACGTATGAGAATGTAAATAACCGTTGTGCTTTTCAAAGCTAAATCAATAAAGAAAATCCTGTATAGATTTTATCAGGCGTAATGCTGTTATGAAAGCAAAGAAAAAAATCCTGTAAAGACTTTATCTTAATGGAAAGACTTTAAACTAATGGAACATACCACCCAGGGGTAGGCACCTCCATTAAACCATGAATTCTTAAAATCACGGGTTTCACTAGATGCAACAAAACATTGTTGTGGGAGTCTTTCAACACGCGGACAACAAAATTCGGCCAGAACATAAAATTTGAGTTTTAAGCATACTCACATTTCTCATCTAAAAACGTTAAAACTTTGGTTTTGGAGGTATGTGAACTAGTTTTAGGGGATTGGGAAGGCCTAATCAAAATCTTAGTGAATAATTTGAAAAAATAAATCATTTAAAATTTAAAAAACGTAAAATAAAAAAAACACTAAGACGCCTTCTCCTTAAATGTATTTCGACTCAATTTCAATTTTACAATTGTTGAAATGAAAACATATCCAAGTCTACCAAGAAAGGAATTTCAAAAGTCGACAAAAGGTCACCCGCCTTAATCCCATGAGTGGGCGAGAGTGGTGTCTCGGCAAGTCACGTGACCAGCACAATGGCGGCCTGACAAACCGTCCTGTGACGTCAGGCCATATCGGGTTACCAACGATGCGAAGGTTTTGCCTCGATAAAGCTCCTGGAATTTCGCAATAACACCAGCTTGTTTACTCAAAACAAAATGAATCAAGAATCCTGGAATGATCACGTTTTTGCGACGTACTTAAGAGAGATGTTTTTCGGTTTAATGATGTTTTTAACATTGAAATAACACTGGTCATATCACTGGGCATCTGAACTTAAACGGAAGCGATAAATTTAAATAAAAGATTTATTTTTCTACATTTTTAGAGAAAAAGAAAAATACACCTCACTGTAACTTAGTATGTGTTTCCACAAAGAATCTTGCCCTCCAACAAAACACATAATGCCGACCATAATGTATAAGTTCTAATTTTTTTTGACAGCTTGAGAAGCAAAACCGTTTCGAACAAAATAAGCCAACAAGGTCTGCACTCAGTGCATCAGAAATCAAACCTTGTTTTGCATTCAACATAATTTAAGTCGACAGTGTTAAAGTAAGGATTTTTCACGCCATTGGACTTATACGTTTGTTGACAAAAAATCTGAAAGGGTAATATTAGAAGTTTACTATATGAAAAAAAAAGACAAAAAAACAACAGGAAAAAAAGTACCTCGCGATGCGGTCACGCTTGAGTGGCGCGCACGGCTCCGACCGCGTCACGGTCGAGCGGGCCCGGCGGCGCAGCGAGGCGGAACGGCGCGGATCGGAATCTTCGAGTGACGTCATCAAAGCGTGATGCGTCACAGGGCTGCTTGAAGAGGTCGTTGGTGGGGCACGACGCAACCTTAATGCACGTGATGTTAAGAATTAGTGAAAACAAGTGGAATGGGTGCAAGTGACACGTTGGGTTAAAGTAATTACCTTTTTGCGGTTTCTGGTGAGGATTGCTGTGGGCAAGTTGATTTAAACTTCACGTGACCATTTTCGATTTTCTAGTTAATACTAATTTCTGGTTTACATTTTTTTTTGCTTTGAAGAGTTTTGTAAGAAATATTTTTCAATTTTGAAATTTGTAAAGACTAATAGGAAAAAGTGTCTGTGTTAGTTGCTGTAAGTTAAAATAAGGACAGATATTAACTACATGGCATATAAAGTAGTTTCAATATGTCGAAAAAACTATTTCTGCGTCTCATATTCTGTTAATCTGTTTTAAGGTTCTATTTTTTCAATTTCTGCAACTTGCTTTAGCTAGGTTGTTATTTTTTCAAAAGTTACAAGAAAAGTTTTCGGTTCAAATGTTAAACAATCGTTGCAGATCGCAGTATTTGTCTAATTCAAATGAAATCTACTTTAGCCTTAGTAAAAGCGCGGTGGTGCGAAAGCTTGTCGGCAATCGATACAATTTGTCACCAACCACTTAGTTTCAGCTTCTGGCGAATTGTCTTCTGATGTTTCGCCATCGTCGAAAATTTCCGCCAGTCTCGCCTCTCTGTCGCCACCCAGCGTACGGCGTAATGCATCCTCCTTCCGTCGGGCGGCGATAGAGAGTCGGTGAATGAGATCGATCAGGGACTCCCTGTCCGGGTGGGGGCGCTGCTGAGTCGAGTCAGTGGTAGAAGCCAAGTCGGCCTGAAAGTGACTTTAAAAGTTAATAACCACCGACAACGAAAAGTTTTACGAATAAAATACAGACGCAAGATGAATTTGGTAAAGTATACCTTTATAATTTTGTGCACCGAAAAGCCATCATGCTCACCGAATCTGTCGATCAACGATGCAAGCGAGCCAGATAGTAAAACAACTAGCCTGCAGTGAGGTTCGAACTCACAACCTCGGTCATACAGGGAGCGTCACTCTACCAACTTAGCTACACAGGGTCAGAGGGAAGCTAGTCGAGAAACAACCATAGCACCGTTGCCTGCTGCATCCTGTTCGTAAAACCAGTCTGTGGTGAGGTTCGAACTCACGACCGTGGCCATACCACGATCGCTCTACTAACTGAGCTACACAGGCTCAGAGAGGAGCAAGTCGAGAAATAACCATGCGTCAATGCTTGCTACATTCTGTTTGTACAAGCAACTTAACATAATCGTAGGTCAAAAAGCAGCTTCAGAAGGGCTAGATCACAGTTGTTGGACACATTTGTGTGGGTACTGTGTATCTTAGCACAACAGCCTGCCACGATGGGTCCATTGACTGGGACTACAAGTAGGGTTGGCTCTACCTCCGCGGCGGAACCTGCTCCATAGTGGAGACAGGTTGTCAGAGGACTGGGCTCAGACCACTACTGACTTGCTCAGCTTGAACTCGGGCCCTACCTCAGCGGCGGCACCTGCTCCCTAGTAAAGACAGGTTGTCGAGGCCTGGGTTCAGAAATTCCCGGCATCTTTCTTGGCCAATGGGAAGAACCGATCCACAAACCTGACCTACTTTCTTTACTTTTACTTATCCTCTCTCAGTTGAGTTCATCATAAGTGGACAAAAAACGTTTTTTAGCATTTCCATTGCAATCTTTAAAGTAGGATTTTTCCCCACCTTCAAATCGTCGACCAACCGCCAGGTTTTCTCGATTTCACGAACTTGTTGCGTCACATCCGGTTCGGACGCCCCCGTTGAATCGGTTTGGGGGGTGAAGGGGGTGGGTGGGGTCAGGGGGGTTCTGACGCGCGGCAGTATTACGTCATAATCGTCGGAATCGGCGGATGAGCGCTGAGACAAAAATGGTTTAAAATTTAAACTATTTTTTTATCACGCGGACGGTTTCTAGAATTTTGCTGTTTTTGTCTGATATTTGGAATTTGACTGGCAGAAGAAAATTGTTTTTTTTCAACAAAACAAGCGATTTTGACAAAGGAATTAATCTATCGTCACAAAAATTTTGAAACAAAATAAATGATTTTGAAAAATAAATTAATTTATTGTCACACAAATGATTTTAACAAAGAAAGAAAAAAGAACTGATTTTGACAAAGCAATTAATTTATTATCACACAAATTATTTTGACAATGAAAACCAAGAGAAAAGACTACTAGTGGATTTGGGTATTTTATGACTGAAAATAAATCAAGATTATAAACAACTTACCTCCCGTAAATCGTCTTCTGTGAAAGTTAAGGTTCTTCGCAGACGTTTCATGCTGCTGCTGAAAACACAAAAGTGAAGAATATTAAGTAAAGTTTAATAAGGTATGGTTGCTAATGGTAAGTCATAATAACAATCGGTTTACATCACATGAACACCATATTACGTAATTGTAAAATTGTTCTTCCGGCAAAATTTTATTAAAGTACCAACTATTTGACCACCTATTTAAGCAATGTTTTTAAGGGCAACATTATTGCTAAAAGCGAAAAAGTATTTATAAGTTTTTCTCGCCTCGTGGTTTAGTTTAGAACGTGGTCCATTGTGTTTTTTCCTTTATTGGTTTGCCTGTTTCCCAACAGAGTAGTTCAGTATATTTATACAACCCTATTGTGAATCATTTCACAATAAATAGACTATAGTCACAAAACCTTCCATAGTTAAAACAATAAAAAAAATTGATTTTTTTTCTGCTGGTGCTTTTGAAACAGATAAATTACTGCACACAAAAATAAATCCAACGACGATTAAAACAAAATTAAGAGTTTTTGAAGATATGCAAAACATTCTAACGACTAATAAAGACAATTAAAGGCTTTTTAGGATTCATCGACTTTGTGGCAACTGGCAACCCTTCATAAGTATTTTACAAAATATATTTTAACACAATTAAGTACTACTAGCCAAAAACACTAGCTATAAATACCTGTTGCAGATTTGGCTACTACTTGTAGATCCCGAGGTGCTGCTCTCATTTTCACTGCGTTCACTTGACTTCACATAAACAAGGCAAAACGGTTATTAGTTCAGCAACAGGTATAATAAAGTCTTAAAACGACCTACAAAAACTATATATATACTAAAATGACAAAATATTATTTCTATAGAAAGGTGGAAGCTAATAAAATTACATTATTTCCTTAGATCAGCCATGCTTAACCTGGGGTGGTAAATTTCCTCGTTTTAGGGGATAAATAGAAGGATAGGTATCCAAGCTATGAATATTCTGGTTCCGCTTTCTTTTAACTACCTATGCAAAGCTAAAGCATGAAACCGACTTGAATTTGATATACGTTGTGCTTTACCTACTACTTTACCAGACATTAAAACAACTCATTGATGAAAAGCAAGGGCAGCCGTCGCACTGAATATAACTGATGTATCTTGTTACTTACGTTTTTTATTAAATCAGCACCGCTTTATATATTTGGGGTAAATTTGATATTCATCTTTGTTAAAAGAGTAAAACATACAAAAAGGATAAGAAACCCTGCCTTAGATAGTGACATTGTATTGATTATAAACCATTCTGGCCTCTTAATTATGTCAATGGCTAATTATATAAATACAACACAATTACAAAAACTATGAATATAAATTGATTTACATGACATATCTGACTGTAATGTCGTAAAAATGTTGCCAAATTACCGTAGTGAGAGACTCTGAACTCCGATGGTGTCCTGATTCAAGATGTAAAAGTTTTAATCGCGAAGAATCCAAGTTTCTGCTTTCATGCAAAATATTTCGGTGCTTTGAAGAAAGAAGACGTTCCTGGGTAAATATTTAAGTTTAATGGTAAGTGGTTAATAAAAATAATATGTTGTGTAAATACATTGTAACAAATTCCAACAGATTAAAATTCTTAGAATGCCTACATAAACAAATGAGAACTTTTGCAAATTTATGTTAAAATTAAAAAAAAGTGCAAATGCAAAGTAAATACTGAAAAAATCCACACAGCCTCGAAAAATATTCATACCTTATACTTGTTTTATATTAGGAGATTTCAACATGCAGGTTTTAACAAGCTTTTATAGAAATGCACACTTTTAATTTATTACCACATCTACTAATGTACCTCTGTGGTGGTAAAATTAAAAAAAAGCCAATGCACAAGTAATTAAAATATTACACAACTAAAATACAAACAGCAAAGCAAGTAAATGCTGAAATGGCACACAGCCCCCAAAATACTCATACCTTATACATACTTCTTTTACATTATGACATATCAACATGCAGGCTTTTTATAGAAATACATAAAATTCAACATAAATGTTAATAATAGTATTAGTGCACAGTTTAGTAATCAAATCTACTAATATACCTGTGTTGTGGTGTTATAGCAGGATGAAGGGGCAGCTAACAAATCGTCTGTTGCCAAACTTGTAGAATTATTGGAAGATTGACGATAACTTGAAGAAAGAAGTTGTTGAGCAAGTTGAATTTCTTTGGTCAGGGTTGAAGGGCCTAAAAAATAAAAATTAAAGGAGAGCCTTAGAGGAAAAGCTTTGAAAAAAAGAGCAAAGGTTTAAAAACTCTAGCAAAACTAGCAAAATGTAGGGTTACATGGCTTGTAAAGGGGGTATATGTTTCAGTTCAGTATATAGATCACATCAAGTGCATTAATTCTCTCTCCGAGTTTTCTTGTATATAGCACAAGGAGATACCTGATTGTTGAGTTTTGGATTCAATAATGATTTACTCCTTTATACAATACGAAGATGTGAACAAAAATGCCACAATTTTTGTTGGAATATAAAAAATTACAACGATTTGTGATGTAAAGTAAGGAATATACTTGAACGTATAAATGGATAGCATAGTTATTACATAAATTTTATTAAACACATCACTAAAGAACAGGAATTCAGCTATATTACCATATGATGTTCAAGTTTAACGTAAAATAATAAAAGGTTTGTTACTTTGTATAATTTGTTGCTTCCTTGGCGTGTGCCATCCATCTGCTAACGTGGCAGCCAGCTTAAGCGATTGCTCCTTTTCATAATCAGCGATGTAGTTGTCCAGAACTTTTGACGCTGAATGGCAAACTTTACCTTGGAACGAGATACTTGCTGCGGGTTTAGAATTCCTGCAGATAAACAAAAAAATATATTTCTAAACTATTAGGCATCCAAGCACTAAACATGCAAGAAATATAACATAAAATGATCTGCAAACAAGAACTTCGTTCTTAAAAAATATGTAAAACTGGTCAGAGAATGTTACAACTTCTTTGTTCATCAGCAACTTTGATTTTATATGGTTTACATATATTTAATTACTCAAATTTTACCAATGTTAGCTCTCTTAAGATTAAATTGCGGTTTTACTATTTTGCAATTTTTGTTAATACAGATCTAAAACGCAATACGTTAAGCAACTTGAAAAATAATTTTCAACTTTTTGCACAAAAATAAAACAAACCTTGGTAGCGGTATCGAAGTGCTTAGTATTTCCTTGCTATAGATTTCATCGTTGCAAAACAGACTTGTCACGGTCGAGGGACAATACTTCATCGCCTTAGTTTTCATGTTTTATGAAAGCTTACTTATTGTCCAGAATTTAACTTTAACTGGCAAATGGTAGCCATCTTAAAAAATTGTAAATAATTTACCAAACCAAATAAACTGCAAAAAAAAATTATTTTGAAATTAAAAAACTATTTCTTCTTTTTATCTTGTTTTGTTTATATAACCAGATTGATTTTCTATCTTTGAATCTGTACTGAAAATGAATAATTAAGGCAGATTTGATTTTGCAAATTAATACCAACACAAAAAGTAGTTTTATTTAAAATAGGTTCTTCTGGCATTTCTTCAACCAACGTTTCGGCTTACTATCCGGCAAGCCTTCGCCAGGGACTAACACACAAAGCCAACAAGGCGCAAAGTAAAATCACACAAAGAAAAAAGAAGATAAAAAATAAAAAATAAATAAAAAAGTAGAATATGCAAATGCATATATATATAAACAACAAAAAAAAAGTATGTTTTCTGTTTGATAAACTTGCTAAGCAAACTTGAGACCCATTATTCAATGTATTTTTAAATTTTTAACAAATATAAAGTGATTCTTTGAAGGACCAAGCGGTCACTCATATATCTGCAACAGTTGTAAAATCTAAAGCAAGCTAATTCGCTGATTTATTGGCAGTTACCAAGGCAAAACATTCAAAACCTATAAAAATACATTCCTATATTTTCTTGCAGAAGAAAATACACAGTTATAATATCAAATTCATTCCGTTTACAATCTATGAGACTCCACTTTTGACTATGAGGTTAGATGGAGCAGGTTTTGAAAAAAAACATTCACAAAACCTTTTTCCTAAGCAAACACTACAGTGAACAACAAATGACACACAAGTCTTGTTATTATTAGTTGTGACCCTAAACATTTTCATTTAAATTGTCTAAAGAAATAAGTGTTAGCCCCTGTGAGGTCTAGCCGCCTTTTGTCAATTTGATACAAGCACACAAAAGCGTATAAGTTTCAAATAACCAACTGACACAGTAAGTGATCACAGCATGTGTAGACCTGCTGGTAAGTGTGCTAGTCACTCTTGAGTGATTTGAAGTGTGTCTGTACTTGAGCCCAATAACAAACATTGCCTTATCTTACTAAAACTTAAAAGGTACAATCAATGTGTAACCAATATTAAGTAAACTTGCTTGACATTTAAAGAAAAAAATGCGGATTTAGGTTAAAATTTTGTACACTATGTTCCACTGTCAATTTTACAAAGCATTTATTTGCATTAACTTAAAACGAATTGTCTATGGCCAATGGCCAGGTAATGAAATAATTCTTTTTCGGAAAATAAACCAATATATAACCCCCAACTTCCAACATTTCAGAAAAACCTTAAGTTAAATCAAAATAAATATAGGTTTGTTTATATCTCGTACCTATTTGAGTGCCAATAAATAAGAAGCGAAGGTATAATTTTTTGCATTTTGATAAATGGTCCGAACTCCTACACAACAGTGAAATATAATACGAACAAATAGAAGATCTTGGAATTAGTGTATGTTTGCCTGTTGAGCAGCTAAATAAGCTATGTATTGTGAATGTGTAGTTTTTGTAGTTATTTACATTTTACCATCAATTGTTTTATTGTCGATAACCCAACAAATTATTGCTGGTTAAATTTATATTGGCAACACTACCTATTAGGAATGTTACATATTTATGCTAAATTGGGTTAGTTATAAACAGAAACCGTTTTGCGTTTCATGACACTTCACACCAAGAGGTGTGCAGAACCCAAAGTTTGAGGTGTGCAATTATGTTGCTTGTTAGGTTGGAAATCCTACTACAATTTAGCTTGTTTTAAATCTAACTTCGCAAAATACCAATTGAGGTATGGACATAAATTTCTTTAGAATAAAAATTGGACAGATTTCAGTCTCAACAAAATGCAGACTGGAATATAAATAATAATATCTTAAAAAAACATACAAAATAAAAAGATGAGATAAATATAAACATGTATATTTTTACAAAAGGCCTGGGTGCTGATCTAGAATCCTACCACAGCATTGAACAATTCTTAAATTAACGCAAATTATTTGGGTTAGGGCGCTGGTTATTGTTTTCCACGGGTACTATATTTATCGTTTAATATTAATACTTAAGTCACCCTAATCCAAACGCTAACCTAAATAATGTGCACTGTGGTAGGATTCTAGATCAGCACCAAAACCTGTGCAAAATACAAATTTTCAACAAAATACCTGATAAAGGCCCATTATTCACGTTATAAATAGTAAATTATCAATTCTATACCAACGAGCCAGTCTGGAAAGAAAATCTCGACTTGTGAGTGCACGGTAGGGTTCCTCTCCGGGAATGTTGCGACGGGAAATTCCCGCAAATTAACAATCTTGAATCCCGGGAATTTTTTTATAATCCCGGTTATTCGGCAACATAGCAAGACTTCGTCATTTTTAACAAAAAAAAAATTGTCATTTTTGACTAATATGAAGAAAAAAAATGTTACCAAACCTATTAAAGACGTTGCCTGAGTTGCTTTTTTTGCGCTTACCAGCGGAAAAAGGTAATTAAAATTATTTTACCAATAAAAATGCGCCTAGTATGCACATATTTTCTAAATAAAAAGAAATAAGGGTGCTGACTTTAATACGAGAACATTTTGTAAGATTGCAGAAGCAATACTACAGAACATAAATAAGCTTAATTAAACGTTTGGAGCTAATATAAAGTAATTTTAAACATCATAATGACTGAAAATTTCGTCAGGATTCGCGGGAAGTGTATTTGTCAATCCCGTTTCCCGGGAGTGAAAAAATCCGTGAAAAAGAGGAACCCTGGTGCACAGCCGAATAAATCCGGATGCAACAAAGGTAAAAAAGTGCAAAAATTTTCAAATTTCTGGATGTACTTAAAATTTTCGGTGCTCGTCTAGAATCCTACCACAACAAACATTACTTGGGTTAGGGTGCGGGTTAGCGTCTGGGTGGGTCAAGTAATATTGTTAAAATATAATACTTGGGCGCTCTTTCACCATTGTACGTGAAAAGTTATGCAAAAAAAAAAAATAATAATACCGCATACCACAAAGCATATTGTTTGGGTTAGCGTGCGGGTTAGCGTTTGGGTGAGGGTGGGTCAAGTAATATTATGTTTATTATTAATAATAACTTGACCCACCCTCAACCAAACGCTAACCCGCACCATAACCCAAACAACATGCGTTGTGGTATGCGGCATGTTAAGAAAAATTTTTTTTTATTAATTTTTACGTACAATAGTGAAAGAGCGCCAATACTTGACCCACCCTCACCCAAACACTAACCGATACCCCAACTCAAATATCGTGCGTTGCTTTAATAATTGTATCAACGCTGTGGTAGGATTCTAGACTGATTTTCTGATGCACTGTGTATTGCATTGCAAACGTATGCCACACAAGCGTTTTACATTAATGGGGTGCAGTCTAGATTTTTTCGGGGTGCACTTTTGAAAGTCTTAATAAATGCAAGCAACTTGTAGGTTGGGCGCTGGTCTAGAATCCTACCACAACGCACATTATTTGGGTTAGGGTGCGGGTTAGCGTTTGGGTTAGGGTGGGACAAGTATTATTATTAAATAAAGAATATAATAACACTTGACCCACCCACACCCAAATGCTAACTCGCACCCTAACCCAAATATTGTGCGTTTATTTTATAACTGTGCCTTACTGTGGTAGGATTCTAGACCAGCACCGTAAGTTGTGTAACCTAAGCAGGGTTGCCTTGTCATTAAACACCAGTAAAATTTCCCTGTAGCCAAAATAAAAACACTTGCTCTCTCAATAATCCCTTGCTACCTAACGTGCGGGCCAATAACAACTTGAAAACCTACTTAACAAATCAAACACGAACTTCGATTCCGAGTTGAATAAACCGCGAAATACAAAACAGTACTGGCTCATAGAATAATAAAACAGGCTTGAGTATTCTATGCTTTACGGTGAACCGATATTTCAAACGTTTTCAAAAGAGATTTTATAAGCAGGGATACGTAACATATAGTAAAATATTTTGAACCATGTATTGTGGGTGGATGAGTTATATGAGACCAAGCTGTAGATACCAGAGCCGCATTCGGGACTCGAATAAATCGCACATTCGTCAAGAGTCGGACTGGAGAACTCGGTAGTAGGTATCGGGTTATTTTAACCGACTTTACAGCCCAGCCTAAAACCATACCTATACTACAACATTATAGAATGTCATGTTTTAATGAAACCCGTGCATATTTTATACTCATTACCTGGGCTCTACGAATAAATACAAATTTCACAGTACGGGGGGTTGCAAGGCCAGTTACGCAAGTAGCCTAATTTCTAGTAAGCGACAACAAATCAAACACAATTAGTGCTTTATTCTTGGTAGATTTACAAATAAAAAGCTTGACAATGCACCGTACTGCTCGATTAATTTGCGCCACATATTTTAGCTCTGTGAGTCGCAGGTATCTTATCCCTGCTAAATACTAAACTGCTTTGGCAAATTAAGCAGGAATTCTAACACAAATAATATGTCTAAATCCCGGTCGTATTTCTAGCCAGATATTTTATAAATTATCATATTGAAGTCATTTAAAACAAATCTACCTAATAGTTTTGCGCATGCGTATGTGCTTCTGCATAGAACACGAGTTCACCAGTAAGAGAAAGACTTGCGCTGCCAATTGCGCCTACCATCTTGAATTGTGAGCTTTGACAAAACACATTACGTTTGACAAACACATTACGTCATCGCAGCTAACCGGACGTCACATATAAACAATATCGAACGTTAAAGGTCAAACCCAAAGATAAAACACACTCTCTTACACGCTTTCCAAACAGCAGTAGAGCTACGAGTTTTCTGTGGGCGGGAGAACCCGAGTTTCTGTTAAACATAAATAAATAGTCAAATACTCTTTGTTAAGGGTTTGTTAAGGTAACGTTCATTCTAAACGCACCAGAACGGATGCTTGGGTTAATATTTGAGCGAGAACCAACTTATATAATAATCAATAAAACGTTTTGCTACAACTTCCAGCCATTACCTTAGGTTTTATTCGAAACGTTAAAATGCTACCTACAAATATTCTGTATAGGCTTTGATATTCATTCTACGTCTTACTACAACCTCCAGCCATTATGCTGCGATTACAAGATGTGACACGGAATCATGAAGCTCTACACTCGCATGACCAGCGGCAACCAAATGTGCGGCATGTAAACAAGCAAGCATGGAAAAAAACCAACAAAAAACATTAAAATGTAATTGCTCTCCAGCGATGTAATTCGGTACTTCGTGTGTAGATAAATGTCGGCCTGTTGCAAATTTTGCGACTGTGCAAATCAATAAAAATGAATCAACAAAAAATTTGTTATTTCTCTAGAGCAGTGGTTCTCAACCGGGTTGCCGCGGCATTTCAGGTTGCCATTTTTAGCGCTCAAATGTGAGCAGAGAGATATTTCCAATTCAATTTTTAAGGATTTCAATTTTTGCTCTACTGGTAATTGCTTCTTGAATTTAAAAAATTTTATCAATCTTGTAGCGCAGTTAATGTTCTGTTTTAATCTTGATTATCGTAACTTTATAGTTAACCAATCAGTAAAAATACGAGCAAGGGTGCCCCGAACTATATATTATTTCTGTAGGGTGGCGCAAGCCAAAAAACGTTGAGAAAGACTGCGCTCTAAAGGTTAGGCTATACCACTAAAAACAGTTATAGAAAGTTAAAATGTGTAAAGATCGAGTTTCCCAAAGGTGTCGAAACTTTAATAATTTTATCGTTAAAGTTTTTAAAAGCCATGTTTATGGTGATTGCTGACTCAAAAGGGGTTTTACTGCAGGGCGACAACAAGGTGCCAAACAAAGCATACGGTCGCTCCTAGCAAAACGAACATTCGCGTGCTCTGTTCTGTCATAAAGAGTAGAGGGGAGAAAATCCGATGACGACCCCTTGTGTGCTTTATGTCTAGCCGCAAAACAAAATCCAAACGAGCTGAGGCGAATCATGGGTGAAAAAAAAACGTCTCCAAAATGCGCCTGAGCGGAAAAAACAACACAAAAGACGTAATAGAAATCACGTGATGGCTCGGAAAATGGCCAGGTAGCGTAGATAAAGGGCCGGCGACGCCTAAGAGTGTCGGGTTCAAGCAACAATAGATGTTGGTCCCCAATCGGACACATCTCACGCTATTGTAAAACTTTGCTTTGTGAATAGGCCAAAGCCCCGCATTTCTTGGTCACTTTGCGCATCAAGACAGGCTTAAGAGAATTGATTAGTAGTTTTGGCATGTCTGCAGCCTAAGTTTGTTTTTTGAGAAGCAAATAAACATTTTGAAAATTTTGCAAAAATTTCAAAGACTGCTATAAAGTGCTGATTCTTGGCTGTTTTTAAGTATCAAAATGTATATTTGGAAATGTGAAATGATGAAAATAAAAACTTTAGAAATATAGTTTTAAAAGACTTAGATTGTTATATGTTGTTTTTGCAGTCGCCCATCTGATTATTCGCCGTTTTTTGAACTATACCAGTATTCGCTTTGAAGTTTAAAGCACGAAGGATTATTGGCAATTAGAGTTCAACGAATTTGGTTTCTTTCTTTGATTTCTTAACGTTTTTCGGCACTGATATTGTTTTAATTATTACCAGCAAAAATGTTCTTTTGAAGAGTAAAAACATGAATAGATGTGTTAAAAAAATCACTGGTCAGCAGCAAATTTTAACCGGGGATATGATATATTTACTACACATGAGGTTTTTGAACTATTCGCGTTTCAATTTTTTCAATGTTTTGCTGTATTATTATTAATATGGGCATATATTGCGCACTGTGACATAATTCAACTTTGACATGATTCACGCATCAATCTATATGGTTTTATTAACATCATTGGAAAAAGTATAGGAAAAATGTTTAATCAACGTTTTTTTTGTAATTAAAGCGTTAATATCCAGATGTAAAATCTGCCATTCCAAGCTGAGTGTATTAATGTTGTTTAAATAAGTAGGCTACTCTGTAGTACTACCGGTACAGCACAAATAAACATATTGAATAAATGTTCCGCAATGCCCGATTTTAATCAGTCTCGTAATATTGTTACTTATGCTTTTCACTAAGTTGGACAATTGTACTTAGGCTGTTAGATTTAGCAAGGAGACCTGCGCCAGTGTTCCCTAATTCAGGGGTGGGAAACGTGCGGCCCTTTTCTATTTTTTTGCGGCCCTTCACCTTTCTGCCTATTTTTCCCTAAATAAGGCTATGAGTGTGCACCATGTTGGAACTTTTGCTCTATCAGTTTCCTGTTTGAAGTGCGATGTAACCCATAGGCTACACCGCTACATTGCACGTTGTAAAATGTAGAATTGCGCGCTTGGCTGGTATTTAGTGACTGTATGCTAACTTTAAAAAAAATGCATTCTTTTCCGGTAGGTGTTAATGATCTACGTAGGTTTACATGTTGATGGGTTATGCATGTCATTCAAAGAGCATTTTCTGCACTCTTACTTAAACATTTTTCCAGAGAACCTTGGTTCATTTTAGTGACCAACAAAAACGACATTTTAAGCTATGAAATCCTGTCACCAAGGATTTTAGAAGGATATTCAAAAATGCCAGTTAGACATTCTATGGTGATGACCTGAGTTATGTGTAAAAAAGTTGTATGTTAGACGATTTTTTGGTCCATTTAAATTTAAAGTAAAATATGGCTCTCATGGTAATACAACCATAGCTGTGGTTTGTTTTCAATGGGTTTTTTTTTTCGGAAAATTTAAATTTGACGACATCTTAAAAATGTGATGTGCTAGAGAAATATCTAAAGGTATATTCGAAATCAGCGTGAAAAATACATATAAGTAAAAAAAGAACTTACATTTTCGTTTAAAAAAAGTGAAATTTTGTTCACCAGTGAAATGCTTTTCACAAGATTTAATTTGTCCTGCAAAGTCTGTCGCTTTTTTTTTTGTTTGTGAACGCCGTAAAAGGCTGCAGTGTAAAATAGTTTTATTAGGTTTGAATTTCTACTTTTATTGCGAAGGGCTTTAATTACTTTAATTTTTTTGAACTTAATCAGTGATGAATTTTCGTAGAAGTTTTAAACACCTTTTCGAATTAATTTGAACATGATGGGCAAACTGCGACTCGTGAGCCACATGCCACTCTTCTGTATGTTTCTTGTGGATCTTCTGGCCTTGCATTATTTACCGTTTTTGTATTAAAATAATTTTGAGGCTCTCTGGTACTTGTATTTTTGCAAATGGCTCTTCCATGGAATACATTTGCCCACCCCTGATCTATGGCTATTTGTGAAGATCATGTCTCCTAGTTTATGTGTTTAAAGTTTGAACTTGTTGGCTCAACATTAAGGATCGGCGCGCAGTTCGCTGTGTTATGTCTAAGTTCCCATAAACAAACTGTATGGCCAACATGAATAGACATGGCTTGATGTTATATGAAAAATATCGTACTGTTTACGTAGGAGCCTTTTTTTAATTGCCCGTGGTAAATTTAGTTGGTTTTGTCGTTTTTAATGCAACACAGTTCTCGTTGTTAACTGCAGAGTAATTTTAAAACAAACAGTTTTTTAACTGTTTAATTTAAATACGGAACAAAAACAGCTTTTTAACTGTATTAGGCGGGATGGGATGTTCCCAACTCTATATATTAATATTGATGCAAAAGTGCGAATTACAATTCACTTATATATCTCCTTTTAAAGCGTATTTGGACAAAAAAACGATGACGAAAACCAAGAAGAAGGTAACATTGTAAAAACTTTTTGAATTAACCGCTGTTCAATCTGCGCCTAGGTTTCCTGCCAAAAGGTCACACAATGTTAGCTACTGACGTTCTTTACCTGTTGTTCCATGGTTGGTCAGCATTTTGTCACGCTAAGGCAAAAATGCTTGACTTGATCTCGATTGGCGCTCAACAGTATTTCAGGCACCCAGACCCCACGATCAAGTGTAGACGTGGTGCTCAACCACGCATGAAACCGCAAAGTCGTTACCACCGCAACCCACACATTAAAATAACTACTGTGTGAAACCTTTCTGAGGCTACAGAGATAAATTGACGCAAAATTTTCTATAGTTTACTCCTATGAGTCATTTGACTTAAGATGTACTGACGATACCCTTTTTATATCTTTTAAGATGTTTTTATAGTGTCTGGCCTGATTTTGCTAGCTGTGCTAAACGACATTTTAAGACATTTGTGGGGCTACAGAGAAAAATTGACGCGGAATATTGTATTATTGGTTCTAATGATTCAAATTTAAGATATACTGACAATGGCTAGCAAAAACTATTTATATATTTTAGGATATTTCAATAGTGTCTGGCCTGAATTGCCAGCTTTGCTAGAGTATTTTGCTGTTGCCCCTAACGTAACATAGTTGGTCTATAAAAGGGCGTATTTTTATGGAATCCAAAACCATTGCAGCAGGTTTCTGCTTGTCGATCACTGTTCCGCTGACGCGTATATTAACAAAAAAACTCAGAGTTTAAAAACTAGAGTAAAACCATAATCGGACATTATTTTTTAATGTGTGATCCTGTGTTTTGCTCGGATTAAACTTTTTTTTTATTGTTATATATTAGATATAAGGACGTAAAGCAAAATAAACACAGGATATAAAGACAAAAGTTGACCAGAAAAAAATTGATCTAATGACACTGCAGCTTTAAAAATGTTTTCAAAATAAACACAGCATTTAAAAATATGCGTAAGCGCGATTTAGCGGTAAAATTTTCTAATAATCGTGTCTAAATGAGAAATTAACAAGGATGGAAATGTATGCATCCGTTCGAATTGTGGGTTTCAGCTCGAGAAATTTATTCAACCACGAAAGTCAAGGAGCCAAATAGCTTTTCGCCTGAACGCCGTTTTAAATGAGAGACGCCGTAAAAATGTTGCGTTGTCCTACCAGACAATTCATTGTACATAATGGGCCCTTTGGTTGACATACAATAGAGTCGGCTTTAAACTCCAATTGTTAAACCGCATAGCTCAACGTCGCCATCTAACGAGTATACATCTGACTAAACATCTACTTGCAACAAAAACGGTATTCACAATGCAAGCTTTAAACTTACGCTTTGCTGAAATGCAAAAAAACGATTTCTTTTAGAAAGCGTCTCTGTCTAAAGACACTTTTTAAGATGCGGGGAAAAATGGTTTTCATCTCGCAAGAGAGTCGGATTAAATTGAAAACGCAATTGTTATACTTTTAGTGAACTTTTGTGTTTGTACTTCACTAATTTCTATCAAGTTGCCCAATAAAGTGTAGGTTTAAACTCTATTTAAAAACGCACAATCGGACTTACAAGGCAAAAATAGTTAAAGCGAAGTAATGCTAAATACCGTAGTATTAAGACCAACGACAGAATAAAGCCAAATACGTGGCACTATCCACAGAATTAGAGCTAAAATCGTCTGAATTAAACCTAACGTATAGAAATAAGTTTCAAATGTTAAGTTGTTTCCAATTCTTGGTCTTGTGGCTTGTTGTGCCTTGTTTGCAGAGAGGGTATTTTGCGCCCGGGGGCAAACTATAAAATTGGGGCAAACTATAAAAAAGGCGTCCCTCCTTCATGTTAAATCACATTTTCTATTACATTAAGATAATATATACCTCACTTATATAAGACGAAAAAAATGTAATAGAATGTTGTATTTAAAGAAAAGGCAGCCTCATTTTGGCGCCCCTGTTCCTGGGCGCCCGGGGACATATGTACCCCACCTCCCCCCCTCCCGATGGAATAAGACCAAATGCCTTCTTCAATGGCATAATCTCGTCTAACTAAGAACGAATGTTGTCAGAATATTCTGAATAAGGCCCAAGCCAGTCAAAATAAGCACCAACATCGTCTTAAAATGATCAAAGTCAGAAGGATAACCCCCTGCTTTGTCGTAATATGACCTAAAGTTTACTGCAACATGACCAAAACTTTCTAGAATAAGACCTTTATGGGCAGAAGTGTGGAAGTGTGGACAGGTTATTTTGCGCCCGGGGACAAATTATAAAATTGGCGCGCCCTCCTCCATGTTTAATCGCATTTTCTTTTACATTAACATAATATCTCTTACTTTAAGCGGAAAAACCATTCAAATTTTAATAGAACATTGCATTAAAAAATAAACAGCTTCCCCCTTCCCCTCACTCGATATATTTTCCTTATTATTTCATTCAAGCTGATCCATGCTTATTGCGTAATGCACCCAAGTACTGTACGTTGTCCGCGTTCAAATTCCGGGCAATACCAAGGCACTAAGCACAAGCGATCCAGTGGTACAAATAACACATAATTCCATCGTAAATGTTTTTAATTTTTTTAGAATACCTCAAATAACCTCTGTGTTTTTGTTTTTCTTTATTTAGTTTTTTCAAAGTTTTTTTCTGGTAAATTTAAAACGAGTTTACCAAACATGGAAAAGCTGGTTTGTTTTCTTCTTTTGGCGGTAGCCGCTACAAACGGTGAGAAATTTAACTTTTTAATATTCTGCATTTTCACACAAGTGTATCTAATATGTGTTTAAAAGTTGAGAAAAGTGACCGAATGGATTTTGCACCATCTTCGCACAGAGAACTTATTAATTTTACAAAATATAACTTCACAAAAGTTTTTTAATTTTTACAAAAGTTCCGCATAGAATCGTATACACTTCAGTTAGATCACTTTAAAAACAAACCGTTTTCATTTCATTTTTGGGTGTTTTGCATTTGCGTGTACAAATACAAAACACCGAAAACAGAAATAGGCGAAAAATTGCCCGCCATAACTTATGGCTTAGATGCGAAAGGGGTAGGTGGTTATTTTATTATATTTTGGTTATTTTAGAATCATTTGCAATTTTACCGCTTCAAAACAAAATTACCATTCACAGAGATAGTGACAAAACTGGCACTGGACGCCTAAAAGCGTTACCTTCAAAAAAACTTTCAAGCATTTTTGTTACCAATCTGGCGACATAGTTAGTGTAACGAACGTCATATAAATGAAGCTTTTAGCAAAGCTTTCCTGTGTTCTACGTTGGGTGAAACTTTATTACATGGCCTTGTCTCTTTATGTATTACCGCGACAATAAATTCAAACATGGCGAGGCATTTGGAAGATGTTCGAAAAAATATATTTGATAAATAGAATTTATGTAGATAATGCGGTCATAATTTAAATTTTGGCCACCTATAACATATATAATCATTATCTTAAAAATTATAAAAAGTACTCTGTTTTTATATTCTTTTCCTCAATACAGAACTCATGCAAAATACAGCCACCGCACAAACCACAAATTCAACTACTCCACACGACAACACAACCCAACCTGGTAAGTCATATTAAAAATCAAAATATGGTTTAAACCAGGGTATTGCAACATCGGTCAGCTGGACGGCTGGTTCATAGAATAATTATTTTTAAATTTCGCGGCCCTATAAAAATTCAAGGGTCGGTTGACCCATGTTTCACAAAAGACATCTTAAAACACGCTATATAATCGAATAATAAACCATAACTAAAGACAATAATGATAACAGATAATGTTTAAAACATAGACTAGTCGCTAAAGCCTAATGTTAAAAAGCTTAAAGACTAATTCTCCTCGCGGACCCTTTGAAAATGCTTTACGGACCCCAGTTGGTCCGCGGACCTCAGTTTGGGAACCGCTGCTATAGAAGTTAGACAGCAATGGAACTGGCAGCTGGTCGTTCCAATGCTTCTACGTGATGGGTTTAAAATGAAAAATATTTTTCTACAATACCATTAATAAAACCTTGTATGGAAACAACTGTGTGAAAGCGGCAATTAATCGATTAGCGCAATATGTAAAACAAATATGTAATCCCGGTGACAAATCGTTCTCGGGTGGCCATCAAGTTGTCCTATGGTATTACAGATTATTCTGCTTTAGATATTGTTGTCTTGTACATATTGGCAAAGAAAAAAAGAAGCTTATAATAGTAAAACAGAAATGGCACTGGCAACTGGTTGTCCCAATGTTTTTAGTAGCTTAGTGTGTGTAAAATAAAACATATTTTTCCACAAAACCAGTAAAACTTTATATGCAAACGGCCGAATGAAACCGACAATCAATCGATTAGCGTCATATTTAAAGCAAATATGTAATCCTGGTGCCAAATCGTTCTCGGGTGGACACCAAGTTGTTGCCTGTTAATCACCATTACATATTATGTTCACCAATAACGTGTCAGTATGCTCATATCTCGCTTTATAACCGATGATTTAAAAATTAGTTGTGGCAATGTCACATGTGACCGAAAGGTAATGTTCCTTATTCTGTATAAATAGGTCGCCGAATTACACATTTAAAATAAAACTTTTTAGGGATACGGCCAGTGTTGTAGTGGCAACAGCATTGCGATTTAGAGAAGGCGATGCCAGCCTGAACAAATACATATTTCCGGCAAAACATCATTCTCTGAATATCCCTAAAATAAGTTAACGAAATGCTTCCCCACGATTAGAGTAACACCTATTAGTCTGTACGGGAGAGGCATTTAATCGGTTGGCGTGTCATATTTATCCCATTTATTTGTGTGACTGTAAAACATCTAAATTTTTGTCTTCGTAAACTAAAATTTTATGTAAGTTTTACATTTTTGCTAAACAGTAATAAGTAGCCGAATTGCAATGTTTTTCAAACATCTTTCTTTCTTGATAGCGTAATATTTAAGCAAATATGCAATTTCGTGCCAAACTGCGTCAAACGTGATAAAAATCCCCAATGAAAATAGCAATTGCTTACTGTTAAACTGCTGCAATAAACGCAATATTTTGCAAACTCTGCCTAAATATTGCGTCGATAAGCACACTGTGAGAAGCCATTAGGCTTTGGCCTCAATAACTATCAAAATATTTTGTTAGAAGGTTTGTTATCCGCGACGATTTTCTGATGTATATTCAAAGTATGTTTAGTGTACGACCCGTGTGGCAGCAGTATTTGTTCGACTTGTGTGATATTTAAGCAAACACGTAAGCCAGGTACCAAATGGCGTACAACTTAAAAAAATCGTGTTTAAAATTGAAAATTACTAAACCGTAAGGTAAACTAAGGTAAAGAATTTCTTACAATTAATAAACGTTATATATACATTTTTTCGCAGCTTCGTCTACGGTGACATGTGAGTTTTCATCTACAAATTTATACTTAAATGTATATTAAATGTTTTATTTAAATATGAAGGTTTATATAAATATGAAGGTTAATTTTTTGTTCCTAAATAATACGTATGCCAAATTGTCAGTACATAGAATAATTTAACTAAATATTAATAATGCAGTTACATAATCTTAGTTAGATGACTACTTATCTTAAAATTTTAATTGATTTTATATCAATATTGAGTATAGCTTATTCCTTTTGTGGCTATTTAAAATTACTCATCTAATGCATTTCTCCAGTTTGCAAAAATTCGACTCAAACAGTAACCATCACTCCCGAAAATGCCGTCACAATTCAATCAAACAACTATCCCTCGAATTACGATCCAGAATTAGATTGTTGGGTTGTGTTTTTGGCACCGACCGGTTACCAGATTCAACTCAACTTTAGCTACTATAATACGGAACACTGTTGCGACTTTCTTAACGTAAGTATTGCTGCTAGTTCTACGCTTATAAAGGACCATCGAAAAGACAGAGCATATCTAATATTTCTAACGAAGTGTTTTTTCTTTAATCATTATATTTTTGTTTTAATAATCTATTGCTCTTTTTTAAAAGATAAATCTGTAGTAATCATATAACCTGCTATATTTTTGCAATTAGATTAATGTAACGCTACAACGTGAGTCAACCACTTAACAAAACTATTTTAAGTTATTAATTCAAAATATGCAACTTCTAAAACGGTACAGTACTACTGAAACAACGTTCCAAGAACTGTTTCATCCTTTAATGTTTCCAATACCTGTAATAATAGATACACGCAATGTTGTTTTGACATAACGTTGTTTTTTAACTTAACATTCTCCAACATTGGTTTACCATAATGTTAAAATAAAGTATAGGCGCAAAATGGTCAATAAAGTCGTTATTAAAACATTTTTATTTTCCAGCTTTACGATAGCAATAGTTCAGCACCAAGTTTTGAAATGCCAATCGGGACGATGAGCGGTGATCTTCGAAATTCTGGAGCCAGCGCTTTTGTAAAGAGGTCTCTTCACAACTATTTAGCGGTTTACTTCACAACCGGAACCAAAACCAGAACTGGATTCACAGGCACAGCATCTGCTGGTAAGAAAGGACATTCTCCAAATGTAACATCTACAAACTTCAGCTGTTTGTGGGCCTTTATAAATAGCGTTACTTATCAGGATTGCTTTCAAATATTCTTTATTTGACTTTGGTTTGTGGTTTAGTATAAACGTTGCCTGTTCTATAGTTTCCTTAACTTGTTTCTGAAAGCAAAACAGATATGGGCCGAAAAATATCATGTCTTAGATGCGAAAGGGGTAGTTGCCAGGGTTTAATTTTTTTTATACGATAGTTTGGTAACGACTATGCAAAATTAATTTTAAAATCATTTTGCAATTAAAATATTTTATTTATTTATTTTTATTTTTGCTGCTTCAAAACAAAAATCCCATTCCCAGAGGCAGTGACGAACTGGCATTTGATTATTTAAAAGGTAATAGTCCTTCTCTTGAAATGGTTTAACGCGTATGGTTTTTGTACTTTTCCTGACTTTTACTCGGTGAATTTTTACAATGCCTTTGATGCGCAGTCAAAGTTAAAACAGACTTTATATCTGTTGTTTCTACCAATATACCATAGTCTTGTGGTGCTGTAGCTTCGTTGCTTCGCGAGCTGAACAAAGCAAACGAACATGGACGAAATCTGTACTGAAGCCTTTCTACCGCTAGATAGGAGTTGATAACTCTAGAGAACTAAATCAATGATGTCACAATATTTTACATGTTATGTTCTTCTTCTGAATGTAGTAATGATGCCAAATACGACGACCCCACCGACCACAAATTCAACTACTCCACACGACAACACAACCCAACCTGGTAAGTCGTACTAAAAATCAAAATTTGGTTTAAACCAGGGTATTGCAACATCGGTCAGCTGGATGACTGGTTCACAGAAATTACGGAACAACATTACTAGATTTGGCCCATATTTCAAGGGACAGTGTGACCTTTGCCAGAATTATTTTGGTTCATTGCGAACCCATAATATGCAACATATAATCGTAAAACACCTATTTTACAGCAAATTCATAAACACAAAAACGCCCCAATAAGTTGATAGCACCGGATGATAAATACAGGGTTCAGTTATTTTTACTTCATATACATAGTAGTCCCAACGACGTCGCCTCGTTTTTATTTTCGGGCAATTTAGTACATAATGAAATGTTTATAAATATAATATATCAGATTCTTTTTGGTTCAACATCCCTATACTGTTTCAGCTGAGTGCGGATTCGATACTACGGCAAGCAGCACACCACAGTCGCTCACCTCTCCCGGTTGGCCACAACCTTACCCCAACAATCGTCCTTGCTATTGGGGACTTACCGCCCCTTGGGGTTTTCAGATAAAGTTTACCATCGCAAAATTGGACACAGAGCCCTGCTGCGACTATTTACTGGTAAGGCTGCTTTCGAACAAGGTTAATTAGCTTTTTTCAGGATGGCAATATTTTACAAGCGTTTTGCTCTATATTTTACAGTTTACTAATTAGTGTATGCTATTGGCCCCATAACAATGTGCCTTGAATTACCAGTTCGCCTGTAGAAAAAATGTGTAAACGTTCTGCGGAACTAAGAAAATAACATATTCCAATTACTAATAGACGAGAATGCAAGGAGTAAATGCATACTTTACTTGAAATTTACAGAACTTTTTTCATAGTTTTTTTCATTGTTATAAATCCTGGAAAAGCTTTTAACGACGAAGTAGTTAAGTTTCAATTAGATCAACAGGCTGCTAGACTCGTTAATTGAACGGTACTTTAGTTTGTCGTGGTGCCATTTTTATGTGGAGGAGTGTCTAATAATGCAAGCTTTGTGAATGAAAATGTGTAAGCGCATAAAACTTGTAAACAACGACACTGCACGATTAAAAAGGGCGCAGTTGCAATCCCCATTGAACGTTAACCCAAAAAATTACTGCGCTGTCGGGATATAGGTTGGACCTATAGTGTTCCGCTGCTTAGTTCTGTGTGTCAAAGACTAGACATAACACAAGGTGGTTTACTTAATTGCTTTCGCTATTGCTCGTGCTTATCCGAATCAATAATACGTGATACATAATCATACTGGGTGTGGTCATGTATAGTCACGTGATACACTGTTAGCATAGAAATCAAGTAATACTGTAAATTGTGTAAACACTTCATTCCTCCTTAAGTTAAACTACATGGCTCATCATTAGCGCTATGAATCCGTTACGCTAAAAACGTATTGCACTTTCCTAACTTTTGCAACCAAGTTGTTAAACTGTTGCCTTTATGGTTTTCCATCAATTCTCATCGCTATGTAAAACAATTTTCTACAGGTTTATGACAGCTCCTTCCTCAGCATTACTAACGAAACCCCTGTTCAACGTGTGAGCGGCAACGTAAGCAACTTCGAGTTTGTTTCGACATCTGGGCATCTTTATTTGTTCTTTTACTCCGATGCTACCATTACCGGAAACGGTTTTACAGGAAATTTCATCGGTAAGATTTTCAAACTGCATTGATTTGCACAACACGATTGTCTTGAAACTGACTTTTCAATAGAAACTTTTTTCTGAAAATATTTTCTTGGGAATCTCTAACTACAAAATAGTTAGTTTTTGTTTGGCTGTTATACTTATATATAACATGCAGCGAAATCGGTAATTAAAACATCGAAGAGACCTTTTGTGGGTACATTATGCACGGATCTGTAATGCAGCTTGACAAAATTAATAAATTGCAAAGCAAAAAATGTCGAGTAAATTGACCGAAACGTCTTAGTCAAGATGATGTCTATGTAATCGACCTTTATGGCTTTGCACTCCGAAAGAGACTTATGTTGCCTAATGTGTTTTTTACAACTGGCAATCATTTTCTTAAAACGCTTTAACGCCTTTAGTTTATCCTTTTGCAAACTTTTACTCTGTAATTTTTTTCCATGCCTTGGGCCGTGCATATACTGTTAATACATACTTGAAATCTGTTGTTTTAAGCAATATGCAAAACTCTTCTATGTGCGTAATACGTCACTTTTAAATAAAAAAATTTGCAATGTTAAACCCAATAAACGCAGTGTTTTTAGGATATATTCTTCTGCAACTTAAGTATGTGGCCCGCGTAATTGTTTTTTTGCTTGCTTGCGGTCCTTGTACAACTTTAGGATGTACAGGCCTTGTGTTAATACGTTTGATAGGAATAACAAGCAAAAAGCTCAATAAACGTCTTCAGCTAAAAAACTAAGCATAAATACGAACTTGTAATAATAAAAATACTTAACAAAATAATATTATTTTCAGCGCTTATTGGAATACAAACCCACTACACTACTACAAAATTGAAAATCGAGTTCTTTTTACGAAATATTGCTAACACTCAATAGGGATACAGAGCTTAAAGCTACCACTCGATGATGCCACATTTATTTTACGATTTTTGTTTGCCAATTAAAGGCCCCTAAAAGAAACTCGAAAACATATTTCCTAACATCCAAAGTAAAGCTTATCCCACTTTAAAAATAATATTTTTGTCCGCTTTATCATTTTGTTTTATTTTTTTGTCCTCTCTAAAAATGAAAAGTAAAAAGTATTACTAGTATTACCAAAACAAAGTATTGATTACGAATCAGCCATTCTCTTATATAAAAATTTAGCTAGCTTGCCAATATCAAAAATTATCACATTACTATGGCCACTAAAACTTATTCGATTGAAAAGACGCTTAATTTTTATTCATTATTCAATATCACAAAGTGCGTTTAAGCTATGTTCGATATGAATGTAAGATCACATTGCGGTATTGTAGTTCACAGTAATTTAGGTGGTATAAACACAAATCAGTTTCTTTAAAACAAGTTAAAATAATGCCGATCTATGGGTGTGAAACTTAACATGCACTAAATGTTCTAGTGATGTTTATTAAAAAGTACTCCGTTTTTTATGTTCTTCTTCTCAATGTAGCAACAAATACGACAACCTCACCACCAACAACTCCTACTACTCCACAAGACAACACAACCCAGCCTGGTAAGTCGAACTAAAAAATCAAAATTTGCTTTAAAGGGTGTTTTAATATTGGGCAGCTGGACGATTTCACTTCCCTTCGAAATACTCTTTGATTCGCAAAACCTCTTTATGTGCCGCCACTTTTTATATCAAACGTTTTGCCAATTTAAACCTAATAAGCGCAGTGTTTTTCAGATTTATTTTTGCAAGACGCCATGTTATAGTGTAAGCGTTTAAATAGGAATGTAAGTTAAAATTGCGGTAATTGAGTTCACAGTAATTTAGGTGGTATAAACACAAATCAGTTTCTTTAAAACAAGTTAAAATAATGCCGATCTATGGGTGTGAAACTTAACATGCAATAAATGTTCTAGTGATGTTTAGTAAAAAGTACTTCGTTCTTTATGTTATTTTTCTCAATGTAGCGACAAATACGACCACCTCACCACCAACAACTCCTACTACTCCACAAGACAACACAACCCAGCCTGGTAAGTCGCATTAAAAAATCATTGTTTTGTTTCGTTCCTTATTTTATTTCATTTGCTAACTTTTACTCGGTAAACTTTTCCGTTCAATCAATCTTAATACAGACTTTACATCTGTTGTTTCGAGCAATATGCAAAACTCTTATATGTGCTTAATTCGTTACTTTTTAAATCGAAAGTTTGACGCCATGATATGACGTAACTTGTGACGTCATCCTTAAAAATGCATTCAACTTCAGTATGCGACCCGCAAAATAGATTGTGCTTGCTGCGGCCCTTGTACAAATTTAGATTGCGCAGGCCTGGTGTTGATATGTTTGGTTGGAACAACATGCCAATCGCCTTTTCTTTGCTTCGCGAGCTTAACAAAGAGAGCGAATATGAACGAACTCCGTATTTTTATTTTTCTAACGCTAGACAGGAGTCGATAGCTACAGAGAACTAAAACAATGACGTCACTATATTAGGTTTTATGTTCCCCAATCAAAAGCCCCTTGGGATGCTACTCGTAAACCTCTTATACGCACCTACATACCAGTATACGCCATGTCTAAAAGTTTTAATATTCCACGATGTCTACTTTTTCTGTAAAGCTGTTTAAAACATACCAAGGCAAACCATAACAAGCCTATTTTTCCCCTTACAGCCCCAATAAACCTCCACTGCGAGCGCTTCTACAATTCTCCTCGCGGTTGTGACCAGAGGAAAGCCTGGATATGCTCAATGATCGACTGGCGCCTCAACGCGGTTCACCCCAACATCATGGCTATTGTGGCCTGGGCTGAAGCGAATGGAGTCGAACACGGACTCGAGCCTCAGCAGTGCTTTGAATACCCGGAGAACTTATGTGTTAACAAGGACGCAATGCATTGCGTAATGGACCCTTCTCCTTGCAAGTACTGCTTCTGCGGGGACATGGAATTCACAAGTGAGCAGTGTTTGTTTTCTTCTTCTATTCTTAGGAAAGTAGGCCTATACGGTTTTGTCTTCTAGATCAGTCCTATTTAACCTTTTTTCGTGTGGTTAACCCTTAAAGGTGTTGTGGTGAACCCATGTACCCTGTTTACTTAAAAGGTAAACTGATGTAAAAGCGATATGAAAAATCATTATGCATATTGATATCATCAGGCCAATTAAACCTAATGGAGCTGCCTAAGTTTTACAGAATGTCGGTGAAAGTTCGACTTGGCTGCAGGTTCTTGCGAGTTCTATTGCATGTCATAAAACAGCATTCAAACAAACTTGAGAAGTCAAATAATAATGGTTCTTTAAAACACCCTTTTATACCTTATCGTACTGGTGAACCCCATGCATATTTGCACACCGGTTAAAGAGCACTGCTCTAGAGCATAATGGTTGGAGGTTGTAGTAAGACGTAGAAAGAATATTAAAGCTCGTACAGAAGAAGGTATAGCATTTTGAACGTTTCGAATGTTAAAAGTTAATAGAGAGATATTTAAATCGTTCAAAATCCTAACTACTTTTATAAGGACTTCGATATTCTCACTAAATTTTATCCTCGTTTCGTGAACTGTCAGAAGTGCACGTTTAAGGGTTTAAATTTCGCTTTTATACATAACTGCAGTGTTGCAATGACTTAAGTCATTGACTTGACTTAAGTGCACTTAAGTCACTGTTTTTAAATGACTTGAATTGACTTAAGTCTTTTGGACAAGTGACTTGACTTGACTTAAGTCTTTTGGACAAGTGACTTGATTTGACTTAAGTCTTTTGGACAAGTGACTTGACTTGGACTTAAGTCTTTTGGACAAGTGACTTGATTTGACTTAAGTCTTTTGGACAAGTGACTTGAATTGACTTAAGTCTTTTGGACAAGTGACTTGAATTGGACTTAAGGCTTTTGGACAAGTGACTTGATTTGACTTAAGTCTTTTGGACAAGTGACTTGAATTGACTTAAGTCTTTTGGACAAGTGACTTGACTTGGACTTAAGTCTTTTGGACAAGTGACTTGATTTGACTTAAGTCTTTTGGACAAGTGACTTGATTTGACTTAAGTCTTTTGGACAAGTGACTTGAATTGACTTAAGTCTTTTGGACAAGTGACTTGATTTGACTTAAGTCTTTTGGACAAGTGACTTGATTTGACTTAAGTCTTTTGGACAAGTGACTTGACTTGGACTTAAGTCTTTTGGACAAGTGACTTGAATTGGACTTAAGTCTTTTGGACAAGTGACTTGATTTGACTCAAGTCTTTTGGACAAATGACTTGACTTGGACTTAAGTCATTTTGTTAAACATCTCGGGATTAAATTAAGTGTTTTTTAACAAAATATTCCCAAGTTTTGCACATTAAACAATGATATTGCTGTATATTGCCTTTGTGTTATTTTTAGTTAAAATGTTGCTCCTTATCGAATGAGTCGATTTTAATGGTTTAACAGTTTACTTTTATGACAATAACATAACTTGAAATTGACTTGCTCTCATAATCACTGGGACTTGACTTTTGCCGTTCTTCGTTTATTATAAAACAACCGTAGAAAGTACAAGGGTTTAAAGTGATTTGATGCGAAAAGCACAATTCAATTGAGAGGGTTCAGAATTTAATACTAATTTAACATAAAAAACATGTGTACTGTTAGATCAGTTTCACAAGCCTACTTTTATTAAGTGGACAAAATCAGTATCAACGTACGCCGCCCACACTTGTGTTTTCTCAAATATGTGCAAGCCTGCCGTCTATACACCTCTGCAGTAAATCAAACATTGCTATGTTTTACTGTGGTTTTGCTGCTTCACCATTAATTGTTTCTTCGTCTGAGCATATACATGGAGAGACTGTTAGGGAGATTTGAAATACCGTTTCGGGCCTTTAAAACCTTAGAAAAACGCACGTTGTATGTGGTGTTCAACAGTGTTGTAAACAGGTCATTTTGAAATAACTAAAATCCCAGTTAAGACGTTTGTAAATTAACTTATTTCCTGTTTTATTTCCCAGACCCGGGCTTCATGATGACCGTCTACAAGAGAGATTTCGATTCCTGGAAACACATTATGTACAGATACAAGATGTTGCTTCAAAACTACAACTCTTGTTCCCCAATGCAGTAAAACTACCATCTGTAAACCTTCTCCAATGTAATATACCGCTTCCAAGATGTTTCCACTAATATAATCCCCTTCTCTTCAAGTATTTTACCGTCCTAATCTGTTCCATTGTAGCCTGTTTACGTAGTATTGTGTATATTTGTTTTGTAACCTGTGTGTAACAATTTTTTTTCAGAAAAGCGATAAAATGTTCTCAAATATGTTCGAAAAACGTTCAAACCGCCGTTGAAAGTTCGCCTTGTTTTGCTAAGTTCCATCTTTCAGAATTAAAACTTTAGACGTAGCTGTTTTCGGCAGCCATGAGGTCTTTGTTAAACAAAAAACCTAACGCTCCAGGAGAGTTTAAAATATAGCGCTTGACATTTATTTCTCCATCTTAACCCATTGCTTTGCCTAACTTGACGTCACTATGCACGTGACTGGACATTTCTAAGATGAAAGAAAAAATTCCATGGAAGTTGACCCACAATAAACCAGACAATCGACAGCCAATCGTTTCTCTTCTCAAGACGCCAGATAGCTCTCCTATCAGCCAAAGGATCGAATACCTTGCAAGAACATCCCCGAAGATGCTCAGCCAACACCCAAGTAAAAGACATATAAGGTGTTTAACGCTATACAGTAACTAAAATGTTTAACCGTTTAAATTTCAAGAAAAATGCTATAACCATGCAACAAATCGTTAAAAGTTTCAGGTGCAGTAACACGCTTGTATAACATTGCGCGCTGTGGGACCAGGATCACATTTCAGCTCTATTAAATAGTTGACTTATATTGTTCGCGAACGGAGTTCGAATCTCGGTCGCACCTTACAAACTTGTCCCTTCACCTTTTCACCCTACCCTTTGTGAACTCACATCTCAAACGGCCCTACAAACATGCTGTTTGCATAATTCTAAAGCTACGTTAGACAGCCTGCTAACTATGAAGATCCTTCGGAAATAAACCATTAGTAAGGAGCATTCGACTACGCATATTTGCTAAACGACACATTTCTACATCTCCTACTTGCCTCTAACGAACCAAAAAACTCTATTATAGCCCATCTAACACACCAGGGTCCGCGACAATGCCTGACAGAGTTAGTGTTTTACAACGCTAATATGGCGTCAGAGAGGCCTAAATTAAATCTTCGCTAAATAACCTTAAAGCAAAATCCTAGTTTATCTTATCGTGCACGAAATTTATCGCCATGTATCCACTTATATCGATGTATCGCATTTTATCAATGTATGTGTGAATTTAATCCGCTTTGAAAAGGGTTCAATCAACCAAAATTATACATGATTTAGAAAACAGGCAGCCTTTAGCTGTCCATTTGAGTTTCTGATCATAGAATCCACAGCCGACAATTTATTGCTTTCTGTATTGCATTTTTAAATCGCTTGTACATATATATCGTAGAGAGAAATATTTTTACAATTTCGCCCCTAAAAAAATTATAAAAACACCCATAAAACGTTGCCCTGTTGAGTTGTAAATACATTGTTTTCTTAACACGCCATATATGCATTTCGCTCGTCGCTTTTTGCACTCAATTTCTCTTTCTGTCCCACATTTTTTTAGCGCACCGACGCCAGGACTTAATATCGATCTTTAAGATCTGTTTTTCTTTAATAACCGACCTCTTACGTGTCTGACTTGTTTATTGGTGAGGCTGTATAGTTTAGCCTTTATCAAGCATTAATTACTCTGTGGTGCTTAATTTGACGTCACTTGGTGTTCACTGAGGTGTGACCAAGAGCCGAACAAAGCATAATTGGCGTTTTGCGATTAATTCTACTTGATACGTTTCATAGAGGCTTAAAACACCGTGGTACTTAATTTTGTACTTTTGAGATTTGTGAATATACTCAACGAGCAATATCAACTGCGTGAAGTGATTCTGTCGAGAGTTCAACAAGTTAAGGACAGGCATTTCAGCAGCCTGCTGCTTAACGGAGTCAGGTGTAATAAGGAACGAGTTAGAGAATCAGGCAGCCCTCGGTGTTTGTGACCGGCCTTGTTGTCAAATATGCAACTTCTATTTTAATCGGGCGTCGCGCAAAAAATGCGTTTATTTATTTTAATTGACAAAACATCAATTAAAAGGATGCGTGACGCAACGGACACATATAGAGATTCGAATGTTGCTAGAAATAAAATAGTTCGACTAGAAGGCCCACAGTTTGCCCATCACTGATCTAAAGAATGGCCCACAAGTTGACAACACATCCTGGTCAATTGACTACAACGAATAACTGCTATCACTACCTGCGATGACATTTTGACTATTTCTTCGGATACCGATGATTAGCATACCAAATGACGTCATCACAGTGCTTAAACAAGCAAAATAGACAGAATCGAAGCGTCCAAGATTTGTTGTTTTCAGGTTATTAGTTCAAACTTCGCTTTAAGCTTAGTTACATCCAGTTGAAAAGCAACACTTTATGATAAACTTACAATTCAAGGTGGAAATGCCATGTTGGATTGCAAATTGAAAAGCCTAAATTTATAATCAATTTAGTATCGAATCGGCACCGATAAAGCCCTAGTATCGGACAAGTATCGGCATTTGAGTATCGGTTCCTGCCGATATTGTCGGACATCCCTAGTCATCAGCTGTACAAGAACCTAGAAACGTTATTAAGTTTTAATGTTTTAATATAAAAGCTATATTTCTAATGCTTTTATTTTCGTCATTTCACGTTTCCAAATATACATTTTGATACTTGAAAACAGCCAAGAATCAGCACTATATGGCAGTCTTTGAAATTTTTGCAAAATTTCTAAAATGTTTATTTGCTTCTCCAAAAACAAACGTACAGACATGCCAAAACTGCTAATCAGGTCTCTTAAACCTGTCCTGGTGCGCAAAGTGAACAAGAAATGCGAGGCAAAGTTCCACAATAGAGTGAGATGTGTCAGAATGGATACGTACAACATCTCTTTTTGCTTGAACCCGACATTCTTCGGCGTCGCCGGCCTTTATCTACGCTACCGGGCGATTTTTTTCCGAGCCACAAGATGTCTATTGCGTCTTTTTTTGTTGGTTTTTCCACTTAGGCGCATTTTGGAGACTTTTTTTTCACCCACGATTCGCCTCAGCTCGTTTGGATTTTTTGTTTTGAGATGAGACAAAAAGCACACATAGGGGAAGGTCGCTGGATTTTCTTTCCTCGGCTCGTTTATAACAGAACAAGCACAGAGCACGCGAAGGTTCGTTTTGTTAGGAGCGACCGAATGCTTTGTTTGGCACCCTGTTGCCGCGCTACAGTAAAACCGTTTCAGTCCGCATAAACACGACTTTAAAAACTTTAACGATAAAGTTCTAAAAGTTTAAACACCTTTTGGGAAACTCTTTACATATTTTGACTTTCTATAACCGTTTTTTTAGTATAACCGTTTACCTAACCTTTAAAGCGCAGTGCTTCTCAGCCTTTTTTGGCTTGCGCCGCCCTACAGAAATTATATATGGTTCGCGGCATCCTTGCTCGTATTTTTACTGATTGGTTAACTATAAAGTTACGATAATCAAGATTAAAACAGCGCATTACCTGCGCTACACAGATTAAAGGACCTTTTTTAATAATTGGCACCTTTATTGTACACACAAAATTGTGCCAAGAAACTTACCAATAGAGCAAAAATTAAAATCCTGAAGAATTTAAAATATCTCTCTGTTCATCTTTGAGCGCTAAAAATGGCACCCCTAGAGTGCCGCGGAGCCCCGGTTGAGAACCACTGCTTTAGAGAAACAACTTTTTTATTAATTTATATTTATTGATTTGCACAGCCGCAAAACTTGCAACAGGCCGACATCTATATCTAAACAAGAAGTACCGAGTTACATCGCTGGAGAGCAATTACATTTTAATGTTTTTTTTTCATGCTTGCTTCTTTACATGCCGCACATCTGGTTGCCGCTGGTCATGCGAGTGTACAGCTTCATGATTCCGTGCCACATTTTGTAATCGCAGCATAATGGCGGGAGGTTGTAGTAAGACGTAAAATGAATATCAAAGCCTATACAGAATACCTATAGGTAGCAATTTGAACGTTTCGAATAAAACCTAAGATAATCGCTGGAAGTTGTAGTAAAACGTTTTATTGATTATTATATAAGTTGGTTCTCGCTCAAATATTAACCCAAGCATCCGTTCTGGTGCGTTTAGAACGAAAGTTACCTTAACAAACCCTTAACAAAGAGTATTTGACTATTTATTTATGTTTAACAGAAACTCGGGTTTTCCCGTCCACAGAAAACTCGTAGCTCTACTGCTGTTTGGATTGGCGAGTGTTTTTCTTCTTAGGTTTGACCTTTAACACTTGATATTGTTTATATGTGACGTCACGTTAGCTGTGATGACGTAATGTTTGTCAAAACGAGCTCACAATTCGAGATGGTAGGCGAAATTCGCAGCGCAAGTCTTCATCTTACCTGTGGAGGCCTATTCCTGGTCGGTGGAGTAACACATTGCCATTCGCGAAACTATTAGGTAGATTTTTTTAAATGACCTTAATATGATAATTTATAAAATATCTGGCTAGAAATACGACCAGGATTTAGACATATTATACTTGTGTTAAAAATTCTGCTTAAATGGCCGAAGCAGTTTAGTATTTAGCAGGAATAAGCCACCTTTGACCCACAGAGCTTAAATATGTGGCGCAAATTAATCGAGCAGTACATTTGCAAAGCTTTCTGTAAATCTACCAAGAATAAACCAATATCTGTGTTTGATATGTTGTCGCTTACTTAAAATTAGGCTACACCCCCCGGACTGTGAAATTTGTATATATTCGTAGAGCCCTGGTAATGAGTATAAAATATGCACAAGTTTCATTAAAACATGACATTCTACAATGTTGTAGTATAGGTATAGTTTTAGGCTGGGAAGTCGGTTAAAAATAATACGATCACTACTACCGAGTTCCCCAGTCCGACTCTGGCCAAATGTGATTTTTTCGAGTCCCGAATGCGGCTCAGACTCTGCAGCCCGTATTTGACCAATGTGCGAAACCCAAATAACACCCGATCCGTCAAGAATCAGTGCATTTCTAAGCAAAACGGTCTATGACAATCAGCGCATCCTAAGGCAGAAAAGTCTGACTTTTAGACCTTGATGTCTTGGAGAATCCACTGATTGTGAGCCCTATGCATATTTGATTAGTGAGCGGTGAACGAACAACGGCTGTCGCTACAGCGAGAACAATGTAAATAAATTTTAGCAGAAAACATCGCCGTAGCGAAAACGATGTTAAAACATTATGGGGGATAATATTGTTAGGTTTAGGCGCTGATTAATGTTTTAAGGTCGTTTGCAGTCGCGAGTTTAGGACAAATAAGACTAACCTTATTCTAGAATAAACACTTCTTAACTTCTTTCTTAAATAAACAGCTGTGGAGCTATTTGGAAAAGCAGACAACATTTTAAGTGGTGTTTTGATTTTGTTGGCAGCAGACAACATTTTTTTGTAGAGATTTTGGGAAATGTCCAACATGGATACAAACTCCATGTTTTTGCAAAATTTTAAAATAAAACATTTTAGGTTAGTATATGGGTTGATCGAGCATGCATGTCTGTAATCATATTTTGTTTAGACTTCAAGTTCAGAATCCTTTCACAATTCATTGTGTTTTTCCGAAATTTATGTGTGCAATTTAGGTAAGCACATAAATTTAAAACTTGGTTTAATGGACTGGCCACAGTCTCACAGACCCTGATTACATTCTTGTGCCTTAACGCCAGAGATCTTTGGCGTGGAATGCTGACCCAAAACCACGCCAGTGACATCATTTGGCATGAAATATCGGCTGCCTAGTAAATTTACCAAAAAATATAGTCGTTTTTGGTGTATATCATCCTATTTTGGCGTAGGATGTCACCCGAAAAAAATTTAGGCGAAATCTTTGGCAGCCATAAGTTACGGAATGCAGTCAGTTCACAGATCAGTATGGAAAGTATGGCAGATCTCACAGGTGCACCACTGTGAAAATCTGGTAGGCTGGGTGCACGTGCAACAAAGGTAAAAAAGTGCACCTCAGTTGAAAAAAAATGTGCACTTGCCATACTTTCTACAATGGGCCATAGAAAGCAGACTGGAGAGTCCCGATGCTTGAACAAACGTTTGGTCCTGGGTTAAATCAGCTTATCAAGTAAGGTCATTGCAAAGGGCTATTTGCCTGGACTGCTTAAGTCATACATCCATTAGTCTATATAATAAAAATTCTACCAGGCATTATGCTAACCAAAAACAGCTCCTCTGTTAATTATTATTGTTAACCAACGTTTCAGCAACCTATGCAAGTCGCTGTCTTCTGGGTGAATGACATGGAACACCTCGCTGTGCTTTTAGCGTCATTCACATTGAAGAAGGCGATTTGAGCGCGGTTCAGGCCCGCGTGCCAAATGTGGCCCTGAGGGTGCCTGTTAAACTATATTTTTTTGCCATCTTTATTACGTCAAAATGTAAAAAACTCAAAAATGTTCGCGCTTTGCGAGTATACTCTTCGTTTTATAGTATGTGTAACAATACATTATGGTTTGGCAGTGTTTTCAGCATCAAGGCGAAGTGTAACGTTTTACTTTTTCTTGGTGTCCACAGCCTAACGCTGTGTGAACTTAAGACTCCCTATAAAATGCAATTTTTACCAAAATATATCTAGTTAATGTAATTTTCTATTTAACATTGTAATATAGCTGTTGTATTGGGAGTAACATTCATCCAAATTTTAAACCAAGATTAATAAAATGTAGGCCTATACATTTTGGCGTTTCTTACAAACCTTAGGTAAGCGTTTCCCCAACTGAAACCAAATAGATGCAATTTGTTTTTACGTTTCACGCGTAAACTTGGTCTAGTTGCATAATTGTTTGGGGGCTGTTGTTGCGTATTATTCAACACGTTTCTTAAATTTGTTAAACTATACTTATACGACGTTACTTTATACTTGTGACGTCAAGTGTAAGAACTTTTATCAGTTTTACTTAAATTATTTAAGAAGGCGACAAAATGTCACACGAAGCGCAAAAAATTGCGAATATTATTGTTTGCAAACTTCAAATTAGATTTAGGGTTGGAGTTTTTGTCTGTAAAGATACCAAAAATCACTTAAGAGCATACGAGAAAGACGTGATATGTTGATATTAAATAACCATTATTTATGTGACTTGAAATTAAATGCAATGGTTTTAATGTTTCCATTGAATCATTTAGAACAGCAATAGCTCTGATCATCCTTTGCTTTAAAACGTTTCCTAAAAACAGTCAGTGAAACAGTTGCAGCACTATCACAGTCATTTGCTAATAAAAGGCTCTACCTATTTTCTGTTTTCTTCTCTGAGTATGATGTAGCAAGAAGTCTGTTAAAAAATCTGTCCTATGCTCTGGTTTCGTTTTTTTTTGTGATCTTATTGCAGTTGCGCAAATAAGACCACAGACGTTCAACTGTCTCCCCTTCGGTGAGTCCAAAACCAACCTTTCGACGAGGGCTGAATTTCATCTTGAAAAAAAATTAAAGTTTTATTATATGTAGAGATGGTCAAGCGATTTTTTCTAACCTGACAACAAAGTTATGGCCATAGTCATGGAAAACAGGAACAGCATAAGCCACTTGTGAAAGCAAAACAGAATCAGTTTTTATGTAAAACAGGGAAAACATAACGTTCAAAAAACCCTGGCTAAACCCATCAACCATAATAAACAGCATTCTGCTGAACTCCTGTAATCTCATAAAAAGTGCTGCAGCATTTGCTTAGCTTGTTTAACTATTTAGCTTCCTAATATTTGTGGGAATCCGAATTTGGAAATCATCCCAAAACCTTGAATTACGAACCCAGACAATAACACGTAAACGACGTAGCAGCATAGTTTCGCATAAAATTAGCGAATAATTGAATATATGACCAACTCGTGCATTTTGTAAAATTAAAGTCGTGTTTGTGACCCGTGCAATGAAAAGGTTCGCCATCCATGATCTAGCTGGTAATGCACCGGAGTTCCCCGGCAATTAATCAATTACAACTGCAGTAATCGGTATCATTTAAAAAATCTATTTACATTTTTAACGGTTAAGCTAAATTGAACTATTGTATCACAGTGTTCCTTTCTTGCTACAGAACATATGTTGGCAAACAGCGACAAACCAAGAAAAATATATCTATGGGTTAAGATAATACCAAACCATTGCCATACCTAAAATATATACCTAAAACAAATTTAGCTTGATAATAAATTGCAAAGCCAAAAAGGTTGAGTAGATCGACAGCATCTTGATTAAGACGTTTCGATACGAGCTTGTATCATCTTCAGTTAATGTGACTGAGAAGCACATTAAGCATCATTTATAAGAGATGGGACGCAATTGTTATCAGTCTGAGTTTCGAAAGTTGGGCCATTATTTAGCACCTTTGCAATTTATTATCAAGCTACATTATAGATCCGTGCATAGTGTACCCAAAAAAAAATTACTACAGTTTAACACATTATCTTAATAATTTATCTTACATGCATGTTTGAATATTCAATGTAGACAGACATGAAATTATTTTCATAGATGTTTTTATTGTAGAACTTCCATATTCAAAACTTCCAAATGTTTGAAGTAGATTATCATGTCATGTCCATATCTTTTTTTAGTATTTTTTAAGTAGATTATCATGTCCATATCTTTTTTTAGTATTTAAAATATATTTTTAATCACCCAATATAAGCTGCAGAATATTATTCAAATACCGCAAAATTTAAATCTTTAAAGAAACAATATATTACTATAACACATGTAGAATATACGTGTACTATCTGAGAGTTAAATAGTAATTCAAGTAAAATGCGTAATTTATCTTAGCTAATAAAAATGGGCGAACCTTATACTAAGGAAACACAAATTGTCTTCCATAGAGGAATTGGTAACTTTTGCACCCCTAAACAATGGAGAGTGCCTCTTTTTGGATTTGGCTGTAGTTTCTCTGTGTCTTTGTCAGCGTCTTAGATGCAGTCACGATGGGACGTTCGCTGCTATCTGGGAATCTGTGGAACAAAACTGCACCGATCACTACGTTAGATGCATCACAAGAAACCCCTAGTTTTAATGAAGGGTCAAAATGTGCCAGAACAGTATCTGCACATAACATTTCTTTCAAATTGTTGAAAGCAGCCTCTTGGCTTTTACCCCAATCCCACTTAGTTCCTTTACGGGTAAGCCTGTAAAGAGGTTCAGACACAGTAGCTAAGTTTGGCAAAAACTTGTTATAAAACTGAACACAACCAAGAAAAGAACGTAGAGTAGCTAAGTCTTTTGGTGCAGGCATTTTCAATACTGCACTCACCTTTTGTCCTTTTCTAATTCCTACTTGTGACAACGTATGTCCAAGATATTCAACACTGGGTTGCGCAAACACACACTTTTGTTGTTTGCATTTCAATCCTCTGTCTTGAAGTCGCTGCAAAAGCGCGTGGAGGTTTTGCAGGTGTTCGTCAGCAGTTGACCCACTTACCAAAATATCATCTAAATAAACAGCTACATCTGTTAAGTCAGAGGTTAGCTGTCCCATAATTTCTTGAAAATATCCAGGCGTAGAACTTATTCCAAAAGGAAGTCGCTTTTGAAGTAATACCCCTTTATGCGTACTTAATGCAAGTCTCTTTTGACTCCGTGGACTAAGTAAAATCTGGTTATAGGCATCGGCCAAATCAATTTTACTAAAACCATGTCCACCCCCAAGTTGGCGCATTAAATCTTCAGGTAAGGGAAGTGGTTGCCGATGGATTTCTAATTGTGAATTTACAGTAACCGAATAATCCCCACACACACGAATAGGTCGATTTTCCTGTCCCGGTAATCGCTTTTTCCACACAGGCACCACAGGAGTCCTAATCATTAAATTGAGATTTCTCCCAAACACCTTTTGCTATACCTGCCTCATAGGATTGTGCCAGATGTTCTTGTAATGCAAAGGGCACTGGTCGAGGTTTACAAAAAATAGGCTTTGCATTAGTTTTAAACCTAATATCAAGTTCAAAATCTTTCAAACAACCCAATCCAGGTGTAAATAAATTCGGAAATTCATTACAGAGCTGATCACATGCAAGTTGTAAAGATTTATGTGAACCACTGATACTAACTGGCGTAACATTTCTAATTTTAGATTTCCAGCCATTCAGTTGCATCAGCGCATCAATAGATATCCCTAATTTAGAAATTCCACTCCGACCCAAAATATCAAGATTGGAAATATGGGAGACGATAAATTTAACTGGAACATCAATTACCTTGCTATTAGCACTTACTTGCCTTGGTTCGAATACACTAAGTGTAGGTAACTTGTGTCCAGATGCAGACTCAAAATACAAGTTGCTTTGATATAGTGTGGGTTTGCCATGCTCTTGCCATCTTTCCTTGGAAATAAAATTCTCACCAGCTCCAGTGTCAACTTCAAATCTAAAAGTACGATCATCAATATTCACTTCTTGTTGCAGTTTGCCAGTTGAACTAATAGCTTTGACGGTTTGCAAAACACTGCGCTTGGTGATGGATTTTACTTGGCTCTTCTTCTTTTTGAACCAGACAGATTCAAGATGTCCTTTATTTTTACAAAAATGACATATAGAATTTTTGTGAAAGCAGGTTGTACCTGAATGACCCTTTCGACCACATCTACCACATGGTGGACTTTTGACAAAATTACAAGAGGTCTTCACTTCCACATTTTTCTTTTCCCTTACAACATTTGCTTCAATGGAAGGGGTAAATATGTTGCCCATAGCGGTCTCTTTTGCCACTTTGGCTGCATCTTCATTCTCAAGAGCTATTTGTATTGCCTTGGAAAATGTCAGCCCTTGTTGCACCTTGAAAATAGCCTTTAAAACTGCTTCATTTTTTATAGAACAGATAAACCTTGTACACATGGCATCATCTTGTGGATCCTTAATTGATGCAAAATCGCATGTAATAGCATCTTGGCGAATTCTTCCTGCCAATTCATTTACACTTTCGCCGGGTTTCCGATGCATTTCACTCCAGAACTTGAACCGTTCTCTAACAACAAACCTTTTTGGGTCAAATTGCTCTGCCATAAAGGTTATGATATCATCCATAGTGAGCTCATTGATATCTTTTGATGGTTGTTGTTGGGTTGCAAGATTCTGTAGAAGCTTATACACAACTGCAGACTGGTTAGTCAAAAACACTTGTGGTATTTTATTACCAGGAACAGAATGTGCACCTACAAATGTCAAAAACCGGTTGAAATAATCTGTCCACAGTTCCATGGTTGGTTCAAACTGGGAAAAATTTGGCACCGTGCTGATTGGAAATGAAGCTTCAGGCTGGGAAACGCTTTTGCCAGCTGCAAATTTTTGGAGAGTTTCCATGAAGCTTGCCATTTGCTCCTTGTTTCTGGAATATTGTTCATCCAGTTCTTTTCTGTGACGTGCCTTTTGTTCCTCCATGTGTCTACTTATGTGTATTTTCTTGCTCTTCAAGCTGAGCAGCAGAATGTGCCTTTTGTTCCTCCAATTGAGCAGCTTGCCTACTTATGTGTTTCTTCTGCTCTTCGAGCTGGTGCTTGAACAGTTCCACTAGTTCTTAAGTAGCCATTTTCTGTTGTTCTCTTTTTCTTCAGTAAACTATTATTTTGATCGCGGAGATTAAAATAAATATGCAGATCGCATGGATCCCATCCTCGTCGCTAATTTGTTGTGTTCTCAGATTAACTGAGTGCGTTTACTTTCGAGTACAAGCGTAACAAGTAACAAGTTGAAGCGAGCACGTTTTTAGAGATAGCGCCACGAATGCAAAACAAGAATCAATGGCGCGATAACACGTAATCACTGAAGCGTAAAAGTACGTGGTAAACAACGATAAGTAATAATATATAACATAAATTTTGTTAAAGTTGTTATTTCAAAATCTTCAACAGCTTGTTTAGCTAATTCACAGGACGGGAGCCACTAAAAACAGAAATAAGCATCTTTAAGCATCTTGAAAGGCAAACAAACTTTTAAGCACCAACTAGGTTGTAATAAACTGTTTAAAATTCTTCTTTTGCGATATATTTAATTTGAATACCTGGTGTTGTGGAAAGCTTAACACCTTGTACAAAATAGCTTTAAAATATTTTAACTCGTTGTCTGGCGCAATCTTAGTGTATGCATTTGCACTCAGAACATAGACTTGAAACAAAGTGTAAAAAGGTGAACATTTTGTCATTTTAAGTGTTACACCTGGTATCGTAACCTAGTATCGCAGGAGGAAAATTGCAACACAAAGTGTACTGTCCTATTTTATTTTAGTTAATACATTTTCATGCCAACAGAGCGATATGGGTTTTGGTTGGGGCTAGCGTTTGCGTTGCGGAAGTATTAAATTAATTTTCTTGCAAAATTTAGGGGGTAGGCTATTTGCTCAGATAGCTTTTTTACGCTTGCAGCTCTAGTGATTATATGTCTCCTACTGTACGTTATTAGAGGGCAAATTGATGATTAAGACAGAAGAATAAATACATTTTCGTACCAAATTCTTTTGTACTTAATATCTTTAGAGACAAATCTTTTGATTCCACTTTTTTAAAGTATTTCTTGCTGGTACATGAGAATCAACCACTGCAACGCCTTTTTAAAAAAATAACGTTAAATATAGTTTTGCCCAACAATTTCTGGGTTTGAAGACAACTTATCTTCCGTTAGCATTTGCCTCGGAGTGGGCACACACATTTGACATTTGAGGTATTCTCTGGGCTCAAAGAAATCCATCAAACATGAAAACATTGTTATGTGCTTGAAAATCGTGTTTTTCTATGTAAAGGGTTTGCTTTTGTAGTTTAAGTTGCTTTAAAAGTGACAAACGCGGCAACGAACAACGAGTGGAAATCATCACGAGACCAAATCGCAAGTTGAATTGGATATAAAGTGACACAGTCACGGATCGCAGTATCACGTGACCCAATCGCAAGTTAAGAGGTGCTAGGATTGGGTTTCTATAACTTCCATCGCCCATAATATTTTAACATCGTTTTCGCTACAGCGATGTTTTCTGCTGGAATTTATTCACATTGTTCTCGCTGTAGCGACAGCTGTTGTTCGTTCACCGCTCACTAATCAAATATGCATAGGGCTCACAATCAGTGGATTCTCCAAGACATCAAGGTCTAAAAGTCAGACTTTTCTGCCTTAGGATGCGCTGATTGTCATAGACCGTTTTGCTTAGAAATGCACTGATTCTTGACGGATCGGGTGTTATTTGGGTTTCGCACATTGGTCAAATACGGGCTGCAGAGTCTGAGCCGCATTCGGGACTCGAAAAAATCACATTTGGCCAGAGTCGGACTGGAGAACTCGGTAGTAGGTATCGGATTATTTTTAACCGACTTTACAGCCCAGCTTAAAACCATACCTATACTACAACATTATAGAATGTCATGTTTTAATGAAACCCGTGCATATTTTATACTCATTACCAGGGCTCTACGAATATATACAAATTTCACAGTCCGGGGGGTGTAGCCTAATTTTAAGTAAGCGACAACATATCAAACACAGATATTGGTTTATTCTTGGCAGATTTACAGAAATCTTTGCAAATGTACTGCTCGATTAATTTGCGCCACATATTTAAGCTCTGTGGGTCAAAGGTGGCTTATTCCTGCTAAATACTAAACTGCTTCGGCCATTTAAGCAGAATTTTTAACACAAGTATAATATGTCTAAATCCCGGTCGTATTTCTAGCCAGATATTTTATAAATTATCATATTAAGGTCATTTAAAAAAATCCACCTAATAGTTTTGCGAATGGCAATGTGTTACTCCACCGACCAGGAATAGGCCTCCACAGGTAAGATGAAGACTTGCGCTGCGAATTGCGCCTACCATCTCGAATTGTGAGCTCGTTTTGACAAACATTACGTCATCACAGCTAACGTGACGTCACATATAAACAATATCAAGTGTTAAAGGTCAAACCTAAGAAGAAAAACACTAGCCAATACGCTTTCCAAACAGCAGTAGAGCTACGAGTTTTCTGTGGACGGGAAAACCCGAGTTTCTGTTAAACATAAATAAATAGTCAAATACTCTTTGTTAAGGGTTTGTTAAGGTAACTTTCATTCTAAACGCACCAGAACGGATGATTGGGTTAATATTTGAGCGAGAAACAACTTATATAATAATCAATAAAACGTTTTACTACAACTTCCAGCCATTATCTTAGGTTTTATTCGAAACGTTCAAATTGCTACCTACAAGTATTCTGTATAGGCTTTGATATTCATTCTACGTCTTACTACAACCTCCCGCCATTATGCTGCGATTACAAAATGTGGCACGGAATCATGAAGTATCTTGTTTATCGTAACTTTACAGTTAACCAATCAGTAAAAATACGAGCAAGGATGCCGCGAACCATATATAATTTCTGAAGGGCGGCGCAAGCCAAAAAAGGCTGAGAAGCACTGCGCTTTAAAGGTTAGGTAAACGGTTATACTAAAAAAACGGTTATAGAACGTCAAAATGTGTAAAGAGTTTCCCAAAAGGTGTTTAAACTTTTAGAACTTGGTCGTTAAAGTTTTTAAAGTCGGGTTTATGCGGACTGAAACGGTTTTACTGTAGCGCGGCAACAGGGTGCCAAGCAAAGCATTCGGTCGCTCCTAACAAAACGAACCTTCGCGTGCTCTGTGCTTGTTCTGTCATAAACGAGGAAAGAAATCCAGCGACGTTCCCCTATGTGTGCTTTTTGTCTCATCTAAAAAAAAAATCCAAACGAGCTGAGGCGAATCGTGGGTGAAAAAAAAGTCTCCAAAATGCGCCTGAGCGGAAAAAACAACAAAAAAAGAAGCAATAGACATCTTGTGGCTCGGAAAATAATCGCCCGGTAGCGTAGATAAAGCGCCGGCGACGCCCAAGAATGTCGGGTTCAAGCAACAAGAGATGTTGTACGTATCCATTCGGACAAATCGGACGTTATTGTGGAACTTTGTTTCTAGAATTGGCCTAAGCCTCGCATTTCTTGTTCACTTTGCGCACCAGGACTGGTTTAAGAGACCTGATTAGCAGTTTTGGCATGTCTGTACGTTTGTTTTTGTAGAAGCAAATAAACATTTTAGAAATTTGCAAAAATTTTAAAGACTGCCATATAGTGCTGATTCTTGTCTGTTTTCAAGTATCAAAATGTATATTTGGAAAAGTGAAATGATGAAAATAAAAGCATTAGAAATGTAGTTTTAAAAGACTCGACAATGCCCTCAGAATGTTGAATGTTGTTTTTGCAGTCATCCATCTGATTATCAGCCGTTTTTTAACTATAGCAGTATGCGTTTTGGACTTTATAGCATGAATGATTATCGATAATGAGAGTTCAACCAATTTGATTTGTCCCATTTATTGTATAATGCAGGTGTGACCAACAAGCGTGCCAAATGTGGCACGCGACCTAGTAAAAAAAGCAAACCCCACAAAAACACTAAAATTGTTATTTAGCCAATAGTCAAAAAAATACAATTTGTTATTCAGTCAATTGTCAAAAATACTAAAATTTTATACAGCCAATTGCCATTGTTTGTTCACAATATAAAATAATCGCAGCAATCGCGACATCTAACAATTACATCTGATAATATAACATTGTACTGTGGTGAAGGGCTGGAGGCTAGCATTAACATAGCTTGGTGTGAAGTTACAATAGTTAGCTCACCGACGGACACTTTGATGCAGTGCTGCGCATTTGTACTACACAGTGTTTCAAGTTTAAATAAACGTTTTTGATTTTGGTAAAAAAGCGATTTTATGATTAAAAAGAATTGGTTCGGTTACGAAACTTTGGCACGGGAAGAAGTTATAAGATAAAAATTGGCACGCCGGCATGTTTGAGTTGGACACCCCCGGTCTAATGTTTTGGGTACTGGTATTGTTTTTAATATTACCAGTGAAAACGTATTTTTAAAAGCATAAGCAAGAATAGATTTGTTAAAAAGGACTCCAGCCATAAGACCGGGATAAGAACAACACCAACGTCAGAATAAAACACAATTTGGAATAAAGCCAAAATAGGACAAATACCGAATTGTATTAGTACCGTCTACATCGGAATTATTCTAAATTCATCGGAATAAGACCTAAAAGGTAAGAATCAGACCTAAACAACACTTTAACTAACCCCAAGCCCTACCGCTAAGTACATCACTAACCCCCTAACAATTTCAACATTAACCCATTTTATAACCCCCCTAATTACCCGCCAATTACCCCAACCAGGACCAAAAATCCGGTGCCAAAATAGCGGTGCTCCAATGGCGCCGGTCAGACAAGGGCGTCCAAACGTAGTCACCAAAATGGCCGATGCCAGACCTAGGGCCCCACATCTCCCATGCCCTCTATCCACAGGTTAGGGCGTTATTTGGGCCTTTTGGGTCTTATTCCGATGAATTTAGGCCTTATTCCGATGAATTTACGTACTCAGACTGATTTGGGTGTTATTCAGATAATTTTGATCTTATGCTGTACTGAATATTACTGCGTTCTTAGCTGTATTATGTCGTTCGTCTTAATACTATGGTTTTATAGATTTTTCTGCATTATGTATTGTTGCTTTTCAGGTCTTATTGTGTGTTTTGGTTAAAAACACTGGTCAACAGCAAATTTTAAACGGATGTGAAAGATTGACGAGCACATCAGGTTTTTGAAATATTCGCATTTCAATTTTTTAATTTATTGCTGTAATTTTATTAATAATTTATTACTATAGAGTAGACACATTGCGCACTGTGGCATAATTGTGGTATACTCGAACTTTGGTGTGTTTACGCAACACTCTTCATGGTTTTACTGACATATTTGAAAAAAATACAGGAAAGGTGTTTATCAATGTTTTTATAGTTAACGTTCATTTCCAGATGTCAAAGCATCTTCCGAACTGAGTATAATTGTTGTCTAAAGAAGTACTCTGTAGCACTACAGCAGAAGAAACTCAAAATAAATAAATGTTCGGTAATGCCAGGTTTTAATCAGCAATATTGTTACTTATATAATTTTCAAATGTGTGTGACCAAAGACAAGCAACGAAGTATCATTTTAGATATCACTGAATTGGATAATTGTACTTAAGCTGTTAGATTTAGCAAAGAGAGCTCTAGGTCCACCATGTAATGTGCGTATTTTTACTTCCTCAAGTCTTGAATTTTCCCTAATAAAGTTGAAGATGTTGGTGAATTGAGATACCATAATAAGAACAAAACGAAAGTGAAATACCAATTCTGTTTTCCAGAAAGATTTAAACAGCCTTACTGGAGATGTGTCTGTTTCAAAAGAAAAGTCAGAACTGCTTGCATAAGAATTAAAATAAAACAATTTGCTTGAGATTGATGTAGTACTAAGACATTACGAAATTGGTTTTACAGTAGACATTTGTACAACAGCTGTGCTACCAAATGCATTACTTTAGAAGAGGCTATATGCCTATTAGGAAAACCGTAAGTTACTGATATCACAGACGTTACGTTACGCCCATTAGAAAATTCTCTTTCTCGAGAAATAGGAAAGTAGAGTTTCTATACATTTTTCTACTAAAAGTTTTCACTACTAAGCTATGCAAAATGAAAAGAATTTGATAATCTTAAATATTAGTAAATTCCAAAGGATGGACATTGTAAAAAATGTAGAATTGCGCGCTTGGTGACTGTATGCTAACTTTAAAAAAATGCATTCTTTCCCGGTAGGTGTTAATGATCTACATAGGTTTACAGGTTGATGGGTTATGCATGTCACTCAAAATGCATTTTCTGCACTCTTACTTAAACTTCTTTCCAGAGAACCTTGGTTCAGTTAGTGACCAACAAAACCGTTTCAAGCTTTGAAATCCTGTCACAAAGGGTTTTAGAAGGAATTAATCGAAAATACCTGATAGACGTTCTAATGGTGATAACCTGAGTTACGTGTATGAAAAAGTGATATGTTAGACGTTTTAAGGTCCATGTGACCTAGCTGCGCTTTGTTTTCAATGTGTTTTTTCGAAATTTTTAAACTTGACGATATCTTAAAAATATAATAAGCTATGAGAATTTATTTTTAATGTGTTTTTTTTCGAAAAAAATCAATTTGACGTTATCTTACAAATACGATGTTCTATAAGAGAAGGGGACAACTTCTGCAGTCGGCGGGCCTGAAATCGGAAAATCATGTACTTGCCAGGCCGGATCCCTAATCGATGTATTAATTGTACTGCCATAACCTACATGTTTTGTCGCATAGTGGGGGCTAATGTTGTACTCCTTAAACACGGCAACACTTTCATTACACAGGAAACATAGTGCTTTTTTGCCGACTTAAGTGAAAAACTACTTCAGCATGCAACCCTTGTTAAGTTTGCAACTTAACCTTTCTTGGCAAAATCAAAATATTGATTGCAAATTATAAAATTCAATTCGAGAACACACAATAAGACCTTAAAAGCAACAATACTAAAACCCAACGACGTAATAAAGCGACCCACAACTGAATAAGAACTATTATTTATTAATCGTCTGAATAAGACATAGATTTGTTGAAATAAATCCTAAAAAAAAAATAAATCCTAAAAATTCTTCGAAAAAAGGCCTAAATGGCCAAAATAACGCCTGAAACTGTACGGATAGTGTTATGAATTAACTAGTAAAACAGATAGGGTGTGACGACCGGGAGCCATAGGTATTGCATCCAGGGCTGGGGAGCCACCGTAAAATAGCATTAGCTCCGGGTCCAGCTCCGGAGCCATCAGAAAATTATTAAATGGCTCCGGCTCCAGCTCCGGAGTCGTAAAACTCAATCCTTTGGCTCCGGCTCCGGCTCCAGCTCCAACTCCGGAGTAGTAAAACTCATATCCTTTGGCTCCGGCTCCAGCTCCGGAGCCATCAAACACACACCCAATGACTCCGGCTCCAGCTCCGGTGCCACCAGTCACTAACGTTGGAGATGGAACAAAATATAATTTACAAATTGAAAAATGGCTCCAGCTCCACAAAAATAATATAAATGGCTCTGGCTCCGGCTCCGGCTCCGGCTCCGGCTCCGGCTCCAGCTCCACAAAAATAATAAAAATGGCTCCGGCTCCAGCTTCACAAAAATAATAACAATAGCTCCAGCTCCGGCTCCGGCTCCCCAGCCCTGTTGCATCGACTGTTTTGGTGTCGAATTTTGGGCACCCTAGTTAAAATGGCGCCATTAGGGCGCAGCTGTTTTGCATCGGATTTTTGGCCCTGTTTAAGGTTGTTGGTGGGTGGGGATAAAAAATGGGTTGGGGTTGAAATTATTAGGGTAATAGTGTGGTACATAGGGGTAGGGTTTGTGGTTAGGTAAAATGTTTTATATGCCCGATTCTGGCCATTACGGTCGTACTCTAACAGGGACTTATTCTGATTTAAACGGTACTACGACTATTATATATTAGTCGTATTTTGGTCTTATTCCGAACTGTGTGGTATTCCGACGTTGATTTTGTCGTATTTCAATCTTATGGCTGGAGTCCTTTAACTTTAAGCCGAAACAAAATAACTGAAACATTACTAACAATCACTATTATTTGACGAAGTAAGCAAGTAGTGGGGGTTTGCGGCAGACTGTTGCTACAGGCCAAATTATCATGTAAGACCGGCAACTATCTGCGGGCCGCTCAAAATCCCGTCCGGACCCCCCGCGAGCCGTATGTTGCCCGCCCCTGTGCTAGAGAAAAACTAAAGGTATACTCATCTAAGATAAAATATTTACATTCTCGTTTAAAAAAGTGAAATTTTGACAACCAGTGAAGTGCTTTCCACAAGATTTAATTTGTCCTGCTAACCTTTCTTTTTGGTTTAGTGAACGCCGTAAAATGCAGTGGAAAACAATTTTATGTGGTTTGAATTCTACTTTAATTGCTAAAGGCCATTTTTTGAACTAGATCAGTGATGAATTTTCGCAGGAATTTTAAACACCTTTCGAATTAATTTGAACATGCTCTATGGCTATTTTTGAAGTTCATGTCTCCTAGTTTATATCGTTAAAGTTTGAACTTATTGGCTCAACAGTTAAGGGTCAATAGCGCTGAATATTATGTTTATATTTTTGTTCAATATTGTTGCTAAAAGATGTGTTTGCTGGAAAGGTGTAGCGAATGCAAAGACTGTGTGAAAATTTCAAATCTGTAACATCTCAACTATTTGAAGAGGTTGCTTTTTTAGAATCTAGGCGCGCAGTTCGCTGTGTTATGTCTAAGTTCCCATAAACAAACTGTATGACCAACATGAATAGACATGGCTTGATGTTATATGAAAAATATCGTACTGTTTATGTAGGAGCCTTTTGTCAGTTGCCCGTTGTAAATTTAGTTGGTTTTGTCGTTTTTAATGCAACACAGTTCTCGTTGTTAACTGCAGAGTAATTTTAAAACAAACAGTTTTTTAACTGTTTAATTTAAATACGGAACAAAAACAGCTTTTTAATTGTATTAGGCGGGATGGAATGTTCCCAATTCTATATATTAATATTGATGCAAAAGCGTGAATTACAATTCACTTATATATCTCCTTTTAAAGCGTATTTGGAAAAAAAAACGATGACGAAAGCCAAGAAGAAGGTAACATTGTTAAAACCTTTCGAATTAGCCGCTGTTCAAGTTTCCTGCCAAAAGGTCACACAATGTAATCTACTGACCTTTTTACCTGTTGTTCCATGGTAGGCCAGCAGCGCATCTTGGCACGCTATGGCAAATATGCACGACCTTAATTGGCGCTCAACAGTATTTCAGGCACCCGGATTTCATGGTTGAGTGCAGACGTGGCGCTCAGCCACCCCGAAACCGCAAATTCGCTATGTAACCGGGTTTAAAAATGAAAAATATTTTTCTACAATACCATTAATAAAACCTTGTATGGAAACAACTGTGTGAAAGCGGCAATTAATCGATTAGCGCAATATGTAAAACAAATATGTAATCCCGGTGCCAAATCGTTCTCGGGTGGCCATCAAGTTGTCCTATGGTATTACAGATTATTCTGCTTTAGATATTGTTGTCTTGTACATATTGGCAAAGAAAAAAAGAAGCTTATAATAGTAAAACAGAAATGGCACTGGCAACTGGTTGTCCCAATGTTTTTAGTAGCTTAGTGTGTGTAAAATAAAACATATTTTTCCACAAAACCAGTAAAACTTTATATGCAAACGGCCGAATGAAACCGACAATCAATCGATTAGCGTCATATTTAAAGCAAATATGTAATCCTGGTGACAAATCGTTCTCGGGTGGACACCAAGTTGTTGCCTGTTAATCACCATTACATATTATGTTCACCAATAACGTGTCAGTGTGCTCATATCTCGCTTTATAACCGATGATTTAAAAATTAGTTGTGGCAATGTTACATGTGACCGAAAGGTAATGTTCCTTATTCTGTATAAATAGGTCGCCGAATTACACATTTAAAATAAAACTTTTTAGGGATACGGCCAGTGTTGTAGTGGCAACAGCATTGCGATTGAGAGAAGGCGATGCCAGCCTGAACAAATACATATTTCCGGCAAAACATCATTCTCTGAATATCCCTAAAATAAGTTAACGAAATGCTTCCCCACGATTAGAGTTAAGCAAATACGTAACCCCCGTGCTAAACTGCGTCAAACGTGTGTTTATGATAGCAATACTTCAGCAATAGATATTTTTGAAATGCCAATCGGGACGATGAGCGGTGATCTTCAAAGTTCTGGAGCCAGCGCTTTTGTGAAGAAGTTTCTTCACAACTATTTAGCGGTTCACTTCCGAACCGGAACCGAAACCAGAACTGGATTCACAGGCACAGCATCTGCTGGTAATCTTTAAAACACACTTCAAAGCGTGGCCGCTAAAAAAGGCATTCCCAATCACAAACTACTAAGCTGAAAATCTTACCAAGGCCAAATGTAACATCTACAAACATTATTTTTATTTTTTTATTTTATTTTATGTTTTTTCTCGTTATTTTTATTTATTTATTTTTATTCTCTTCAATTGTTCGTGGGGCTTTATAAATAGTATTACGTACCAGGGTTACACTTAATTATTATTATCAATCTCACTTTGGTTCGAGGTTTAATATATAAGTTGCATGTCCTATAGTTTTGTTAACTTGTTTCTGCAAGCAAAAACATATATGGGCCGAAAACTTCCTTCGTTAACTTATGTTTCAGATGCGAAAGCGTTAGTTGCCAGGAATTCATTTTTTATACGTTAGTTTGGTAAAGATTATGCAAAATTAATTTTAGAATTATTTTACAATTAAAATATTTTATTAAGTTATTTATTTTTATTTTTGCCGTTTCAAAACAAAAATCCCATTCCCAGAGGCAGTGAAAACTGGCATTTGATTAATACCCATTCTCTTATAATGGTTTAACGCGTATGGTTTTTCTACTTTCGCCAACTTTTACTCGGTAAAGTTTTACCAATCAAAGTTAAAACAGACCTTAATTCTGTTCTTTCGACCAATATACAAAACTCTTTTGGTGCTGTCGCTTCGTTGCTTCGCAAGCTCCAGAAAATTGAAACAATGATGTCCCAATAATTTGAATGTTTAGTAAAACTACTCCGTTTTTATATTCTTTTTCTCAATGTAGAAATGATGCAAAGTACGACCACCCCACCGACCACATCTCCAACTACTCCACACAACAACACAACCCCACCAGGTAAGTCGTACTAAAAATCAAAATATAGTTTAAACTATAGGTTATTGCAACCAGCTGGACGGCTGGTTCACAGAGATTCAGTCGGTTTAGAACATCAATGAATTCAAACATCATTACCAGGTTTCGCCCATAATTTAAGTGACAGTATGACCTATGCCAGAATTATTTTGGTTCATTACGAACCCATAAGATGCAACATAAAAACGCAAAACACCAATTCTACAGTATAGTCTTAAGCCGCAAGTAAACATAAAAGCTCCCCAATATGTAGATAACTACAGAGTACATCTTATCAGACCTGAAACGCTTATGTGCAACAGTTATTTTACTTCATTAGTTGCGTCAACGGCGTCACCTCGTTTTATTTCGGGCATTTTCGTACGTATTAAAATGTTTATAAATACGTCATATAATCTCACTATCGGATTCTTTTCGGTTGAATCTCCGTATACTTTTTCAGCTCTGTGCGGATTCGGGGCTACGGCAACCAACACTCCACAGTCGCTCAACTATCCTGGCGGGTCGCAACCTTACCCCAACTTTGCTGAGTGTTATTGGGATCTTACCGCCCCAGTGGGTTTTCAGATAAAGTTTACCATCACGAAATTGGACACAGAGCCCTGCTGCGATAGTTTATGGGTAAGGTTGCTTTCGAACAAAGTTACTTTTTTTTTGTCGAGTTACAATATTTCACACGAGTGTTGCTCTATTTTTTTACAGTTGAATGAGTGTAGCTTTTCTCTCCTAAACATTGTGCCTCAAAATGCCAGTTCTCCTGTAGAAAAAATGTGTAAAGGTTCCGCGAAACTAGGAAAATAACATATTCGAATTGCTAATAGACAAGAATGCAAGGCGAAAATGCATACTTTACTTGAAATTTATAGAATTTGTTTTTAAGCATGTTTGTTGAAAAGCCTATAAAGGTTTTGACGACGAAATTAAGTTTCAAATCAACAGGCTGCTGCAGTGGTCAATTGAACGGTACTTCAGTTTGTCGTAGTATTATTTTTATGAGTGGGAGTGTCTAATAAGGCAAGCTTTATGAAAGAAAATGTGTACACGCAAAAAAGTTGTGCTCAACAAAGACACTGCAGGATTAAAAAGGGCGCATATTGCAATTCCCATTCAACGTTACCCAAACAATAACTGCGCCATAGGAACATGTGTTGGGCCGGTGCGTATTCAGCATGGTAATAGACTAAATATAGAGTACTCAAACTAAACGAACTGTTGTCAACTGAACCATAGTTGACCTCGACGACATCGGTTAGTTTAACGATAACCCCACTTGGCCGTTGATAGAGTACTTAGATAACCCATCGTTTGGGGTTAACCTGTATTCTTCACGTTGACTTTTACTTACTTTACGTGACGGTGAGTTCGATATGTATATTACACGGAAAACAAACAGACCCATGTGCAGTTTAGCCAATGTACCGTATGACCATGAAGTTATTTATTTTACAAATAGCCATTTGGTGTCGCCCTTGGTGAGTATGGGCCTCTAGACTTAAATCAAACAATTAGTGCAGTTAATACACAACTGAAATAAAACGAATTAAAAATGAATTGATTAACTTAAATTGAATATACAATCAATCTCATGGTAAATGGAGTGAGATAGAACCGAAGTGGAAAAGCATCATGTTTTCCAAAAACGTCCCATAACCTCGCGGAGCTGCTTTGCTAAGTCTCTTGTGATGGCAAACTTTCGTGATATTCGTCATTCTGTTTCGCTAAAAAACTTACTACACCTTCGTAATTTTGCAAACGAAGTTGTTTAACTGTGGCCTCCATAGTTTTCCATCAATTCGCATCGCTATGTAAAACAATTTTCCACAGGTTACTGACTACGCCAGACTCGACATCTATGTTCAAGGCAACGTCAGCAACCTCGTGTTGGTTTCGACTTCTGGACATCTTCATTTGGGCTTTTACTCGGATGCTACCATTACCGGATACGGTTTTACAGGAAATTTCATCGGTAAGATTTTCAAACTGCATTGATTTGCATAACACGATTGTCTTGAAACTGACTTTTCAATAGAAACTTTTTCTTAAAATATTTTTTTTTTAAGGTTTGGTTTGGGTGACCGCTAAGTAGTTTTAAGAGACCGCAAGTGTTTCATTTAAATAACAAAAAGTCCAAAATTTGGGAAACCACTGGAGAAATTTGGGGACCGAAACGGTCCTTTATTTTTCCACGGAGCCATGTTATGACGTAACTTTGTAACGTTATCCCTTAAAATGCAACTTCAGTATGCGGCCTGCGTAATTGTTTTTTTGTTTGCTGCGGCTTTTGTACAATTTCAGGTTCTGCAGGCCTTGTGTTAATACGTTTGATAGGGATAACAAGCAAAAAGCTCAGTAAACGTCTTCAGCTAAAAAACTAAGCATAAATACGAACTTGTAATAATAAAAATACTTAACAAAATAATATTATTTTCAGCGCTTATTGGAATAAAAACCCACTACACTACTACAAAATTGAAAATCGAGTTTTGTTTACGAGATATTGCTACCGCTCGATAGGGATACAGAGCTTAAAGCTCTTATATGTTGATGCCACACTTAAATTACGAGTTTTCCCAATTAAAGGCAACTATAAGGAACACGAAACCATATTTCCTAACATCCAAAATAATGCTTTATTTGGTTCCTTATAGGTGCCTTCAAGTGGGAAACAAAAATCGTAATTTAAGTGTGGCATCAACATATAAGAGCTTTAAGCTCTGTATCCTTATCGAGCGGTAGCAATATCTCGCAAACAGAACTCGTTTCAATTTCGTAGTAGGTTTGTATTGCAATAAGCGCTGAAAATTATATTTTTGTCTGCTTTAGAATTTATTTAATTTTTTTGTCCTCTCTATAAATGAAAAGTAAAGTATTACTAGTATTACCAAACCAAAGTATTTATTGTAAATCAGCTATTCTCTTATATAAAAATTTAATTGTCAATATCAAAAATTATCACATTACTAAAATTTATTAGATCTCAAAAACGCTCAATCGTTGGTCACTGTTTTAATATCACCAGTGTGTTTAAGATTATGCTCGATATGAATGGACGATCACATTGCGGCAAAATATAGTTCACAGTAATTTAGTTGGTATAAACACAAATCAGTTTCTTTAAAACAAGCCAAAATAATATCCTCCTGCGATAAATGTTCTTGTGATGTTTATTAAAAATGACTCCGTTTTTTATATTCTTTTTCTGATTGTAGCATTTATGCCAAATACGACCACCCCATCAACCACAACTCCCACTACTCCACAGGACAAAAAAAACTGTGTAACTAAGTCTTGACCGATTTAAAATAGATAGCTCAGGCTGCAATGACCCAGCCTGGTAAGTCGTACTAAAAAATCTTCTTTTTAGTTTCGTTTCTTATTTCATTTCATTTGCTAACTTTTACTTGGTAAATCTGCATTGCCTTGGTCCATGAAATCAATGTTATAACAGACTTTAAATCTGTTGTTTCGAGCAACATGTAACACTCTTTTATGTGCCTAATACGCAACCTTTTACATCAAAAGTTTTGTCAATTTATACAAAAAAAGGCATTGTTTTTCAGATTTATTTTTGCAAGACGCCATGTTATAGTAAAGCGTTTAAACATAAATGTAAGCTAAAATTGCGGTAATTGAGTTTACAGTAATTTAGGTGGAATGAAAACATTAATCAGTTTTTTGCAAAAAGGTTTAGGTAATATTGAAAATTTTATGGAAGTGAAACTTAACATGCGATTGTTCTAGCGATGTTTTTTAAAAAGTGCTCCGTTTTTTCTTTTCTCAATGTAGCAACAAATACGACCACCTCACCACCAACAACTCCTACTACTCCACAAGACAACACAACCCAGCCTGGTAAGTCGTATTAAAAATCAAAATTTGCTTTAAAGGGTGTTTTAATATTGGGCAGCTGGACGATTTCACTTCCCTTCGAAATACTCTTTGATTCGCGAAACCTCTTTATGTGCCGCCACTTTTTATATCAAAAATTTTGCAAATTTTAACCAAATAAACGCAGTGTTTTTAAGATTTATTTTTGCAAGACGCCATGTTATAGTGTAAGCGTTTAAACATGAATGTAAGCTTAAATTGCGGTAATTAAGTTCACAGTAATTTAGATGGTATCAAAACATAAATCAGTGTCTGTTTTTACAAAACGTTAAATTTTTATCGATATTTATGGAGGTGAAACTTAACATGCGATTGTTCTAGCGATGATTTTTAAAAAGTACTTCGTTTTTTATGATTTTTTTCTCAATGTAGCAACAAATACGATCACCTCACCACCAACAACTCCTACTACTCCACACGACAATACAACCCAGCCTGGTTAGTCGTACTAAAAAATCTTCGTTTTCGTTTATTTTGTTATGTTTTTTTAGTTTCGTTTCTTATTTCATTTCAGTAGCTAACTTTTACCCGGTAAACTTTACCATGCCTTGGTCCGCTCAATCAATCTTAATACAGACTTAAATCTGTTGTTCCGAGCAATATGCAAAACTCTTATATGTGCTTAATTCCTTACTTTTTAAATCGAAAGTTTGACGCCATGATATGACGTAACTTGTGACGTCATTCTTAAAAATGCATTCAACTTCATTATGCGACCCGCAAAATAGATTTTGCTTGCTGCGGCCCTTGTACAAATTTAGATTGTGCAGGCCTGGTGTTGATATGTTTGGTTGGAACAGCATGCCAATCGCTTCTTCTTTGCTTCAAAGCAATCGAATATGAACGAATTCTATATTGGAGTGTTTTCTACCGCTAGATAGGACGATAGCAACAGAGAACTAAAACAATGACGTCACTATTTTAGGTTTTATGTTCCCCAATCAAAGGCCCCTTGATGAGCGACTCATAAACCTCTTATACGCACCTACATACCACTCTACGGCATGTCTAAACGATTTAATATTCTACGATGTCTACTTTTTTTATAAAGTTTCAACTAAATTCTAAAACGTACAAAAGCAAACCATAGCACACCTATTTCCCCTTACAGCTCCAATGGATCTCCACTGCGAGCGCTTCTACAATTCTCCTCGCGGTTGTGACCAGAGGAAAGCCTGGATATGCTCGTTGATCGACTGGCGTCTCAACGCGGTTCACTCCAACCTCATGGGCCTGTTTGCCTGGGCTGAAGCGAACGGAGTCGAACACGGAATCGAGCCTCAGCAGTGCTTTGAATACCCGGAGAACTTCTGCGCTCACAAGGGCGAAATGCACTGCGTTACGGACCCATCCTCTTGCAATTACTGTCTCTGCGGGGACATGGAATTTACAAGTGAGCAGTGTTTGTTTTCTTCTTCTATTCTTAGGAAAGTAGGCCTATGCGGCTTTGTCTTCTAGATCAGTCCGATTTAACCTTTTTTGTGTGGTTAACCCTTACAGGTGTTGTGGTGAACTCAGGCACCCTGTTTACTTAAAAGGTAAACTGATGTAAAAAGCGATATGAAAAATCATTATGCATATCAATATCATCCTATCAATTAAACCGAGCAGAGCTGCTGAAGTTTTACAGACTGTCGGTGAAAGTTCGACTTGGCTGCATGCAGGCTGCTTGCCAGCACTGTTGCATGTCATAAAACAGCATTCAAACAAACTTAAGAAGTCAAATAATAATGGTTCTTTAAAAGTTTGTGATGCACCCTTTTATACCTCATCGTACTGGTGAACGCCATGCATATTTAGGTGTACACTAGGGTGGACCGTGAACACCGGTTGAAACGCAATGCCCTTGACTCTAGAGCATAATGGTTGGAGGTTGTAGTAAGACGTAGAAAGAATATTAAAGTCCATACAGAAGAAGGTATAGCATTTTAACGTTTCGAATGTTAAAAATTGTTGAAGAGATATTTAAAACGTTTAAAATGCTACCTACTTCTATATCGACTCTTATATTTTCACTAAATTTCATCCTCTTATTGTGAATTGTCAAATGTACCTTCACAAGTGGGTTTTGGGGTTTGAATTTCGTTTTTTTTATAATTGTATAACGTGTTTTCTATTATTGTTTATATGAGTAGAACTCAACCTTTTATGGCTACAGCGGCACCAAAAAAATAAATAGATTGGAGTACCCCTAGAAGATTTTTCCGTTGGTAAATCACTACAATCTCACAATAAGCGGAACTGGAACAACACACATCAACCCTAAGCAACGTAGGATGTTGTAATTGAATTCATTCAACTCTAATCTTACACAAAAAGTTGAAAGAGTTGAGCAAAAATCAGATTCTTAGAAATTCTCAAATATTTCGCGACACCCCGAGCATTAGAAATAGCACCCCAGGGTGCTGCGACAGCCCGGTAGAAAACCACTGGTTTACATTAAGGAATATACAAAGGGTCTATGTGCACCGTTTTGAATGTATGACGTTGTGGCCACTAAAAAATTGAAGAAAAACAAGATTTAAAAAAAGTAATAACGACTAATTCTACACTGTAGTTAGACAAGTCAGACTGTTATAGATTCATTGAGAGACTGTTGAGGATATTTGAAATACGTTTCGGCTTTTTTAAAACCTTAGAAAAACGCACGTTGTATGTGTTCAACAGTGTTGTAAACAGGTCATTTTGAAATAACTAAAATCCCAGTTAAGACGTTTGTATATTAGCTTGTTTCCTGTTTGATTTCCCAGACCCGGGCTTCATGATGACCGTCTACAAGAAGGATTTCGATTCCTGGAAACACATTATGTACAGATACAAGATGTTGCTTCAAAACTACAACTCCTGTTCCCCAATGCAGTAAAACTACCATCTGTAAACCTTCTCCAATGTAACTATATCGCTTCCAAGATGTTTCCACTAATATAATCCCCTTCTCTTCAAGTATTTTACCGTCCTAATCTGTTCCATTGTAGCCTGTTTACGTAGTATTGTATATTTGTTTTGTAACCTGTGTGTAACAATTTTTTTTCAGAAAAGCGATAAAATGTTCTCAAATATGTTCGAAAAACGTTCAAACCGCCGTTGAAAGTTCGCCTTGTTTTGCTAAGTTCCATCTTACAGAATTAAAATTTTAGACGTAGCTGTTTTCGGCAGCTATGAGGTTTTTGTTAAACAAAATACCTAACGCTCCAGGAGAGTTTAAAATATAGCGCTTGACATTTATTTCTCCATCTTAACCCACTGCTTTGCCTAACTTGACGTCACTATGCACGTGACTGGACATTTCTAATATGAAAGAAAAAATTCCATGGAAGTTGACCCACAATAAACCAGACAATCGACAGCCAATCGTTTCTCCTCGAAGATGCCAGATAGCTCTCCTATCAGCCAAAGGATCGAATACCTTGCAAGAACAGCCCCGGAGATGCTCAGCCAACACCCAAGTAAAAGACATATAAGGTGTTTAACGCTATACAGTAACTAAAATGTTTAACCGTTTAAATTTCACGAAAAATGCTATAACCATGCAACAAATCGTTAAAACGTTTCTGGTGCAGTAACACGCTTGTATAACATTGCGCGCTGTGGGACCAGGATCACATTTCAGCTCTATTAAATAGTTGACTTATATTGTTCGCGAACGGAGTTCGAATCTCGGTCGCACCTTACAAACTTGTCCCTTCACCTTTTCACCCTACCCTTTGTGAACTCACATCTCAAACGGCCCTACAAACATGCTGTTTGCATAATTCTAACGCTACGTTAGACAGCCTGCTAACTATGAAGATTCTTCGGAAATAAACCATTAGTAAGGAGCATTCGACTACGCATATTTGCTAGACGACACATTTCTACATCTCCTACTTGCCTCTAACGAACCAAAAAACTCTATTATAGCCCTTCTAACACACCAGGGTCCGCGGCAATGCCTGACAGAGTTAGTGTTTTACAACGCTAATATGGCGTCAGAGAGGCCTAAATTAAATCTTCGCTAAATAACCTTAAAGCAAAATCCTAGTTTATCTTATCGTGCACGAAATTTATCGCCATGTATCCACTTATATCGATGTATCGCATTTTATCAATGTATGTGTGAATTTAATCCGCTTTGAAAAGGGTTCAATCAACCAAAAATTATACATGATTTAGAAAACAGACAGCCTTTAGCTGTCCATTTGAGTTTCTGATCATAGAATCCACAGCCGACAATTTATTGCTTTCTGTATTGCATTTTTAAATCGCTTGTACATATATATCGTAGAGAGAAATATTTTAACAATTTCGCCCCTAAAAAAATTATAAAAACACCCATAAAACGTTGCCCTGTTGAGTTGTAAATATATTGTTTTCTTAACACGCTATATATGCATTTCGCTCGTCGCTTTTTGCACTCAATTTTTCTTTCTGTCCCACATTTTTTTAGCGCACCGACGCCAGGACTTAATATCGATCTTTAAGATCTGTTTTTCTTTAATAACCGACCTCTTACGTGTCTGACTTGTTTATTGGTGAGGCTGTATAGTTTAGCCTTTATCAAGCATTAATTACTCTGTGGTGCTTAATTTGGCGTCACCTGGTGTTCACTGAGGTGTGACCAAGAGCCGAACAAAGCATAATTGGCGTTTTGCGATTAATTCTACTTGATACGTTTCATAGAGGCTTAAAACACCGTGGTACTTAATTTTGTGTACTTTTGAGATTTGTGAATATACTCAACGAGCAATATCAACTGCGTGAAGTGATTCTGTCTAGAGTTCAACAAGTTAAGGACAGGCATTTCAGCGGCCTGCTGCTTAACGGAGTCTCGTGTAATAAGGAACGATTAAGAGAATCAGGCAGCCCTCGGTGTTTGTGACCGGCCTTGTTGTCAAATATGCAACTTCTATTTTAATCGGGCGTCGCGCAAAAAATGCGTTTATTTATTTTAATTGACAAAACATCAATTAAAAGGATGCGTGACGCAACGGACACATATAGAGATTCGAATGTTGCTAGAAATAAAATAGCTCGCGGCCAGCTAAAAATGACTAGAAGGCCCACAGTTTGCCCATCACTGATCTAAAGAACAGCGTTTTCGGTCCACAAGTTGATAACACATCCTGCTCAATTGACTGCAACGACATACGCGTTGCCCGGCACTTGGGACTATTTATTCGGATACCGATGATGTGCTCAAACAAGCAAAATAAGTTCAAACTTTGCTTTAAGTTCAGTTGCCTCGAATTGAAAAGCAACACTTTTAGATAAACTCACCTTTCAAGGTGGAAATTGCATTGTTGGATTGCAAATTGAAAACCTAAATTTATAATCAATTTAGTATCGAACCGGCACCGATAGAGCCCTAGTATCGGCATTTGAGTATCGGTTCCTGTCGATATTACAGGAGACCCCTAGTCATGAGCTGTACAAAGAGCCTAGAAACGTAATAAGTTTTAATGTTTTAATATAAAAAGCTTTCGTGGTGAAGAGACGAAAAGGGGCAGGAAAATTTCAAGGTGCGCAAAAGGCCTGTATCTATATACACAATTACCATCACATGTTTTTTCGCATGTACAAACGTAGACAACTAAACGCTGAATCAGGTTTGGCAATGCAATAAATATTTCGACAGCTATTGTTTCAAACAAAAGAGATTCATACAGTCACGAGCATAGGATAACTGAATGCGACAGAAACCTTACAGATCAAATGAAGCATCGCAGCCAAAATCCAACAGAAATAGCGTTTATCTTCAAGTGGCATGTTGGCACTTTGAACATGAAACCAATGCAGAAACAAAAAGTGTGGAAGGTGAACAGAATCGAACGAGTCACTAAATTGAGCAGATTTAAACTAAAAGTCAAAGGGTAAATGAAACGGGGTTGAGTCATGTCAAAATGGATGAAAATATCGCATGCAAACACGCGGAAAAGTGTGAACCAATGATTTTAAAGTGGCCAATCACTTTTGACTGTTGCATGAATTGATAAGTATTGAAATTTGGAACGAAACTATCATTTTTACCTTTTGGGAGGCAGAAATAACAATGAACCAAACTCTATTAGCAACGCTACATATCACCACTTTCTATATAATCTACTGTAGGTAAAAATTGTAAAGTTTTAAATTGGGTCTAAAAAAGTAACACATTAAAGAATAATAAATTGGAAATCAGGCTAATTTTTTTTAAGCAAACATTTCTCCTGCAGTTGAATTTTGGGGCAGAGATAAAAGCAAGCCACAGGAGTTATTATGGACGAAACAGCAATTTTGTGAACCTATGGCAGGCACAAATTAAATATAATTAAAGTGCGTCGTCCATACCACTGTATATAAGCTTGTTTAAGCATGGTAAATGACGTCACTTGGTATGGGATCCGATTAATTTTGTCCAAATATCGTTATCGCATTAAAATGCAAAGTGAATATACTGTTGCTGCCAGGCATTATATCAATTTTAAAGAGCGTTCTTCTGACAAATATCGATTATGTGCCGACGTTTCAGTGGGGCCATTAGAAGGCTGCAGCCGGTTTTCATGTTTTCACGGTATTCGCGCCTTGTTTCCTTTTTTCGCCTCGTTTTGCCACCTTGTTATTCGTCTTTTGACTCACTGTATATATACCTCTGCAAGGTTACAAGTTAATTTGCCCTGATTGCCTGTATAGGTGATCGAAACGTCGGCACAGAATAAATATTTGTCAGAAGAACTCTCTTTAAAATATAAAGTGTTGGATATTCCAACCCATATATAAAGATGATGAAAACAAAAACGACACAAACATTGGTTTGAAACTCGGGAACTAACAGGGGCACAAAAACAGTCTTTGGGGTTTATGATGACTTTGTTTGGGTCTTACTGCTATAATGTTAGCAAGGGGTGTACAAGTTGCCGATAGTCATTGAAGGAAGACAGGACTCGTGGAAAGTTGATAAGCACTTGTGTACACCAAAGCACCTTCCTAGTGCTACAAAGCGCTGACATCGCCATCCTAGTGGACAGGGATGGGGTAAATTACGGTTGACGAAAGAAATTAAAAAAAAAATTTAAAGCAATGAAAACAGAGTGAAAACAAAAAAAAATGTTTGAAACTGGTAGACGCGACGTAACATTCGACAAACATAGCCTTGCCAGTTTCCAACGGTCCCTTTTTCTTACAGAAACGGTCTTTTGGGGGAGTAGATTAGGGTCTTTTCCTTTAAAACACAAGCAAAGGGGTTTAACAACTGTTTGATAGTCAGTGGAAGAAAGAAACGACTTGTGAAAAGTTGATACGGACAGTTCTACACCACAGCAACTTCCAAGTGATAAAACGCGCAGACAGGGAAATCACTGCGCTAGTGGTTTTCAGCTGTGCTGTAGAACGCGCTGACAGGGGTGACTACAGCGGGTTGCGAGTGAACAGCCTTAAGCGCAACCGCTGCACCCCCCGCCCGCTGTGGCAAGGTCACCTTGACAAGGTTAGTTCGCGCGCTAGCCTCTAGCAAGTTGTTCAGTAGCAGGTTCTCGTTGGCGGCTCCGGTGCTAGTGAACTGTATGATGTCGTTTTCGCCTCCTTCCCCGCAAGTTACAGCGCCTAGCCTCTGCTCTACCAGATGTTGCTGTTCCACTACCAGTTGTTCCTGTTGAGCTCTTTCGACTTCGAACTCGACCAGCCCGCCACCGCTGGAGGGGCTGTTGAGTCGCGCTTCGTCGAAACTTTCCGGCTCTCCGTCCTGCGCATGCGCACACCGGTTGGTTAGTTGCTGCTGCGTTACCGTGGTTACCTTGTTGGCATGAGCACGTTATCAAGAAACAACGGCGGGGGGGATTGTGTAAATCTAAATTTGATAAGTTTACCACTAAGTTATATTTTTGTTCAATTAAAATACTTTAAAAGTTACATTTTTTCTGAAATACAACGTGTCTTTGTTTTCTAGTGAAAGCGCCCATGTAAAAAATACTTTTATGTCAATTTTTTTTAACTTTTAGCCCTGGTAGTGTTTTTTAGGAAATTCAATACCACGAACACGTTTTTTTAATATCCTGGCACATGAATACAAATGCTAAATGTTAGGTTGCATTTTGAACGTTTCAGATAAAGATTTATGCGAAACTTTAAAGACGCTACCTACTAGTATATGGGCTTTGATATACTACGTCTAACTACAACCTCCAGCAATTGTGCTTCAAACAATTACCGAATATGGAAAACCGCTTTGATGGAACAAAACAGACCAAACTTTTTCAATTTTTCATACAATAAAGTGGAGCTGTTTACCACTGTTAAAAGTGTTTTAAAGTTAGACAATGTTTTTAATTTCGCTCAAAATATGGTGGCATGTAACGAATCTAAAGTAGAACAAATGAGCGACTTACTTTAGCGACTCCCGAGTTGAACCTTCCTCCATTCCCTCTGTTCCGCATCATTGCGTGCTTGTGGCGGGATTCGTGGAGGTATTTCTGCTCGAAGTAAGCGTGGTTTAGTGCTACGGTAAAATATGTATTTCTCATAAAAAACATGCAGCAAGTATACATTATAGTAATTTAATATGATAAAAAAAATCCATTATAGTAGTGAATGAACATTTTTGGAACTCATTTAAGTTCATTTAAAAAAAAGCTGGAACGAAATTCAGTATAAAAAAGTTAAACAAAATGTAATTAGAAGTGGAAAAATGTCCAATATCCTTAAAATAAAAACTATTAATACTCTGCTACAATTAGTATGTATCTTAACAACAGATTGTTGCCCTCCAAGTGAACATATTAAGTTGACAATAAAAGTTCTAACCTTTTAACAAGTTTTAACAACTTGCTGACTTTTGTTGTTGCTCTACTCAAGAATAAAAAATAAAATAAAAGGTAAATAAAAAGTAATCAAAGTGGAAAAATGATGAAAATGTTTAAAAAAAAAATGTTTAAGATAATTGGTAAAAAATATTCACCTTTCTTTCTTTCGGCAACCTTCCTTCAGCTTCGAGTTTTGCTCTTGCTTGCCTTCGCTTCAAGATGCGATGATACTGCTTGGCGTTTACATACAACGGTTCCTCCTCCATCGAATCACTGTTGCCTGACTGGGCAAGTTGCAACCTCTGCGTCTGGAATCCACCGCTAGAGTTTGGGATCATCTGTAAGTGTACGAGGGTTGCATGACATGTGCGCTACAACTTTGGCTGGTTTAAAGGGCGTAAAGGCTTTAACTGGGAAAAGTCTGTGAATTCGCCACTGTTTACAAAAAAGCTTATAAAAATATGAAGCCTAGTGTACAAAACACTTACCATAAGCAAAAAAATGGCTAAATATTCAGGCCAAAAATACTCAGTTTATCGGTCTGTAGGTGTAAAAAGATTGCATGAGCTGTCAATCAAACCACTTTTGCCTATTTAATAAAACTTAGAAACAAAAGAAAGAAAAATAAATCTGCAAACTCACTGGAAAAAAAATTAAAAACTAAGACTAGAAAAACTTACAATGATCAGCAAATAATATTAATGAAAATATATGGGCAAAAAAAATATCGAATGTGAGCAATTGAAATAATGTAATAGTGTACAATTAGGACAAAAAACTATGTACATCATTAGTCAATAGTTATTATCTAGGCTTTGGCTTTTATGTTTGCCAATCTTATTAAAAGTATTATACTGTCCGTAGATATATAAGGGTTTGAATGTGAACTTATTGAAGGCAATGAAACAATATTGGAATGATTTATGGTGTCATGTATCACAGTGGTATGCAAAATGTTTTGATTTTATGTGTTTAAAAACCTAAACAGAATATTGGTGTTTAATAGCAATACAATGCACTACTGAAAATTCCCTAAGCAGTAATGCTAACAATCACATACCACAATAATACTATCGCCACTGCCATTCTGCAGGGCACCGAGGTTTGCCCCTAAGTTAACAGCATTGGTGGGTTGAACAACAGTAGCTGTATTGTTGGTGGCTGAAGGCATCTGCTGCAGTACAATGGCTCCTTGGGGTGCTGCCTGACTGGGGTTTCCAATCTAAACATATATTTGCCTTTTAAAAAAATAGGAACTTGGCAGTTCTTTGTTAGTGTTATACCCTTAAAAAGACTGATAGATTCCAACTGAGGCTATTACAAAGTGTGATAATACTCAGTGGTTATTAACCTTTTTAAGTGTAGTTACCTAAAAAGTCTGATGAACATTATTGGATTTCAAATTGAAGTCTATAAGTATTAAAAAAAAATTGTAAATAAATCAAATATATTTTAAATTTAAGCAACGCAAAATCATTAGGCATACTAAATAGTTAATGCTCAGCGATTAACTATATCTTGATTTTCTTATTGCTTAAACAATTTCTAAAACCAACATGTTACCACCCACAAAAATTTATCAATGCACTACAACACAATGATATCCGAATTTATAAAAGATGTTACATTACCCCTTTTGGTAATAACATCAGGGTAAAACCCAATGACAAAATGTTAAACATTGCATACCTGAATAATATTGGCACCATTGGTATTTCCACCATCTTGAATTATAACTTGGGAGACTCCATTTTGCTGAATAAAAATCAAACGTTTTAATTTTTCATATAGATAACATGATGTTTTGCTTTGGCGTAGTAAAAATAGTATTGCTTACAATGAAAGGAATTGGTAACAAATAAATTACCTAGTATCTGAGAAGTTGATTAATATTATGACATATTTATTCACTAATGATCAGTATTTCCCTGTAAGCTGCCACAGACACATATTTTATACCAAGGCAACCTACCACAGGCCAATGTAAATTATATGGTTACCAATCCCTTACAAACTGAATCTGGAGTCATACCCTTAGTTTTTCGTTATTTTAACTACACAAAAATGCGATCGCACATTGCTAGACTTAAAGAGAATTAGAATATTTTCAGCTGCATGAAAGTCTATTGTCCGCACCTGATTATGGGTTATAATAATAAAATGCTTATAATCATACTTGCAAGGTTTGGTTTGTCGTGCAGTTTTTTACCTCTGTTTAAGACAATGATAATGATGGCTTATGTTGTTAACAATAAAACATAAAAGCAATATAAACGGAATAAATATGTGTGTGTGGTGTATATATCTGTGCACACCTTCTTTTGTTATGTCCTTTTTGCTAACAGAGTCGGTTAAAAACAATCAGAGTCGGACTCTGGAAAAAATTAACCCAAGCCAACTCCACCGTTCTGAATCTGACTTCTGCCAGACTTGCAGATTTTGTAATGTCTTAGGTCCGACTATGATTCTACAGCCTGTATTCTATCATTTTACAAAACTAAAATAAGTTAGATATTTGGCAATCCACTGGTAGGGGCGTCATATAACTCAGCAACATGCATTAGGTGTTAAAAATATTCTACTATGTCATGCTATTCTATCTTTGCAACCTACATTTTTAGCCTCATTAGTTTTAAAATTCAGTACTGTCAGACTCAGATAGTTTAACGCCGACTCACTGTAATCACAAGTTTGACTCTTCCCTGGTCCAAGAGTCATTATCAACAAATATGCCATTTAAGTTCAAATTCTACTTCAAGTAGCTTAATAAAGTGTTGCAGCTTACCTGTTGTTGAACAGTGGTTGGCTGCTGTGGTTGTTGGATTACAAGCTGTGTACCAACGTTAGCTCCTTGTAGTTGGAGGCCGGTTGGTGCTTGAACAAGCTGCAACGTGTTCGCAGAATTCGGTGTCACAGAAGCAACGTTCGTGTTAACTGTAATATTCTGTAAAAACATGGTAAAATTATTGGTTATGAATTCAGGGTACAGGCTTTGATTAACAAAATAATATTACTTTTATATCGGTTAATTAGCTGTTTCCTTTAAAGTAATTCATGGTACATGTAATTTTTGGCATATATTTTTGCCAGTATTTCATTTAATGTAATATAGCCAGTTGTTATAACTTTCAAATTAGTCTTTGCTTTAATTACAATTTCAGTTGATCTATTTAAACATAACATTTCGCTAATTTTAAATAGAATATCAAAGCTTGCATTATATATTCAATAATATATATCAATTATTAATATTAGGCATAAGTAAAAAAATGGAAATCAACCAGTCTTTAAATTCGTACACATGGCTAATAATTTACATGTATAGAAAAAACTACCTATATTTTAAATTGAACTATAGTTGAAAAATTAATAAAATTTAAAGAATTAAAAGTTAAAAAAAATGATTAAATGTGTTATTGGTGTATTATTTTAAAGGTTTAAAATACCTGTACAGCAGAAACATTGGTGGTGTTGGTTTGTTGCACCATAACTGAAGGCTGTTGATTCGTTTGTTGGATTGCATTTCCATTTAGGGCAACAAGCTATAAAAATATAGTTTAACTTGTTACAAGCAAAAATGTGCACAAAAGGTACAGGGACTGCCATTTTGAGGCTTTTTGAAAACTTTGGTTAAGTAATCATTGGGTATCAAAGGTATTAGATTTATATCCCTGCAGAATAGCGATATATAGGCGCCAGAAGATTTCTAGTGGTAACGTTTGTTTGCGGTCTTAAAACTATGCTTCCAAATAATCTAATAAACTAAAATAATTGCTATAGAGCAATCTAAACTCCATAAATGTCACTGAGAAGTTAACAACATGATAAAACCATATTTCAGCCCATATAAAAAATATGGCAAGTATCGCTGAGATCATTCAGGTGCCAGTCGAAGAAATCATTGTGACCTGGTGTACCAAAGGTTTAAAGTGCACACTGCAAGTGTAACACAATAGGAAATCGAGGTGCAAATTTGATTTTTTAGGGAGCAGGTTTGGTTAGTCGAAAAAAAACTCAGCTTCCGAAGTTGTACATGAGTCAAACTGGTGTATAAATACGCTGTTTATTAACTTACATAGAACTTTTGTCAAGTAAAGAATTTTTTTTTTTTAATTCTATTCTTTCAAATAAGTAAATGAAGTATAGAGAAGGTTAAAAAATCTGTCTATGGAAAAATGTTTACCGAATAAGTGGGTTGGCCATTAGGTCCAGTCGTTTGAACCAACTGCGCCTGTATTGAACCAGCACCTGTGCCTCCAATGTTTAGGGTCGTTTGTCCCTCCATTTTGTGAAGTATTTCTGAAAGACATATTATGGTTTAAAAACAGAACTTGGAATGGTAATTATTTATTGTACATTAAGCGCAAACTTTTAATGGCTGATCTTATAAACTTGAAACACAAATATTTACTCAGTGCAAACAAAAAATAAAGTGATTTAGATAACCATAAACTCCAAAGTAGAAGTCAAAAATGGTATTTGGGGGATTAGGCAGGAATTAGTTATAGTACGATTGAGTGTTAATCTAGTATAGCAATATCAAAATAAACAAGAAATACACAAGAAAAAACTTAAGAGTGTATCTAACCTTGACAAAACGTTTAGCATCATCTTTAGCAAAGTTAACCTAGCGTGGGCGACAGGTCAGGTCAATTAAAAATAAGCGCAAAGACACCTGTAAACAACTTTCATCAAGTACAACGTGCATTTGTTATGACAAATGATTGAAATCAACTTACTATTTTAAAGGCCTCTCTGATTGGATCGGTGATTTCCAGCACAACGAATAGAAAATGGCCTCTTGTTTCATCAACCACTCAGCTGCCAACTAAGCTGTTGACCAATCATAGACCTCGATCTTGTCACGTGACATTTGCGTATCTTGTTTCGCGAGCATTTACCATTTGATTAACTTTTCTTCCTAATATGAAGATATGTATTAAGCTTTAATGGATTAACACAGGTAATTGCCCAATTTGGAGTATGTATATTTTTTGACTATTGTTATCAAGAGTTTTCCTCACTTTATATCTTTCAAACGCCTTTCTTTTTCAAATGTACTTGTTTAAATTGAAAAAAAAAACTGGTAAGTTCTTTATGTTTCTCATTTGTGTACATTTTGGGTCAACTGTTTTCTATTTTATTATCGTTCCTCATTACCAGTGGTGGGTACACACTTTTTGTTTTGGGCGGCCATAAAAACTCATGTCGGCCGGATAAAATGTTTCGATTAAACAAACGAAATATATATCGCAATGCAACAAAAGTGTAGCGTGCCTTGACAAATTCAGTTAATTAAAAATTTCTTTCAATTTTATTTTGGGATTGAAATCGACAACATTTTAACTGTACTTATATTAAATAAGGAACAATCAGTCGGGTCGATAGAATGAATCCTGTCGGCTGGATATGGCCCGCGGGCCGTAGTTGAGTGATTCCCTGAAGTTTGTGAACTATTCCCAACAGCTTTACGGTTCCATAAAAACGTCGTAGGCCTATAAGTTATAAGCCTATATCTGGTTAAACTTTCGAGGTAAACAATTGAATTGATTACGATATACAGCCCATTTTGAAGTCTTGCAAAGCGCCCAAACACTACATTAACAAGATTAATTTTGCACAATTAGCCGTTTTTACTCTACTTGGTTATGGCCTGTAATCAACAAATTTCTGGAACTTATAGTAACTTGTAGTTTATATATTCACTTGGTAAGCAAAAAAATTGATTATAATTGGGCTTACGAACTCATGTTACGCTGTTATTTAACAGAACTAAACATTCGACCCAAGCGCTAAAAAGCACATTTTGCATTTAAAAAAAAAAAAAAAAAAAAATTTTCCAAATTGGGTAAATTTAAAAAAGTTTTCCAAATTAGGTAAACAAACATATAAGTAGCTATACAAGATTCATAAATAGACTTCATTTTACTTAAAGTCTTAAATTGATGATTCATTTTATACTTGATTTAAAGGATTTGAGTTTTTTAAAAAAACTGTTCAAAGATGATGTCACAGAGTCACGTCATAACATGACGTCACAGAACAAATAATCTTAAAACACCTGCTGTTCCCGAGCTAGCATGTGCGCAAATATGCAACTAAAGTTTGCTGTGGGCTAGCCGAATCGCGCGAATGGCGAAATACGATTAGTTGGTTCAAAGAGTTTGAATCACTTTAATTGATTTTAATCAGGTCCAGTCGAACTTGACTTATCTCGTTAAGGTTCGGATTCAAAGATTTTTCAAAATCCGAAGCAGTTCTGGTTAGGATCAAGTTAAAAGTTACGGTTTATCCCCGGGTCGACCAAAGTTCTTTCCAAAGCAGCCCATAAAATTCTTTTTTTTTTTTCTTTTTTTGTATTATTTATTGGTTAAGAACAGAAAATACAACGGATATAACAAAGTTTACAGCGAAAAGGGTAACAAACGAATTAAGCGGTTAACGGTTACGTGATTGTTAAGGGCTGGTGAGAAAGAAGAAGGAGCAGTATCGTTCTGCACGATCTCTCCCTCACAATTCTCACCAGAGCTAGCCGGGGTCGTCTGGGGGCTTTGATGTTCCATTATTTCTTGATTTGTGGTGCTTTGGTTTTGGTTTGTGTGTGGCTTCTTGTGAATTTTTCTCGTTTTCCTGTGGGCTTACATGGTGTCTTTTGGTGGCTTCAGATCTATCCGGCGTGTTTCTTTGATGTCGATTGAAGTGGTTCCTTGAATGTGATGGATGTTCCGGTTCTTTACTGTGGCCTTGGTGTGGAATGGGAGAGGGTTTTTCCTTGTCTTGTGATCCTTCTTCTATTGTTTTGTTCTCAGGTCCTGGAATGTCGTAGGTGGTTTCATCTTGTGTGTCGCCGATGCTATTTTCATTGAGTGGTGGGAAGTCGTTGCTGTTAAGTTGCCTGTTTTGATTTTCCGGTGTTTTTGAGTTTGGACATACTGTGGCCCAGTGGCCTGGCTTGTTGCACTTCCAGCAATTCTTATTGGCTTCTTGTTCCCAGGATGGGAGAATAGTAATTTTTTGCCCGTGTATAGTGATTTCCTTGGGAATATTTTGGCGGTTTGCTTTTTCAAGATAAATTTTGACGAATGCGTTTCTGATGTTTGGATATTTTTGGTGCGCACATCGGTTTGTTAGTTTTATCTTTCCCATTTTATATTCGTCCAGCATTTTCATAATGTGTTTGTTATCCCATTCGCAAGGAATGGGATGTAGTGTTATTAGCTCCCATGGTGGGTGCGGGTCTTGAGAATATACTGTAAATTTGTGTTCTTTGAACTGAAAGTAGAGACATTCTCTAAAATCATCAAAGATTTGCTGTTTAAACTCTCTTTGAATGTGGCAATTTAAAAAATTTGACGTTTTTTGTTAATTGTTCTGCATCCTAGTATACCATCTAAAGGATATAATGTTACAAAGAAGTCCATAAATTCTTCAATAGTCAACGATACATTGTTGCCCAGTAGGTGTATATAGACAGTTCTCTTGAAGTCAAAAACCATGATTGGATACGATTTACATAGGTAGTGTACGAGGAATAACTAATCAAATAAATGAGACAAGGACGGTCACCGTTAGAGGGCGCTATATCAACAAAAAGTTGGCCAGGGCTTCGCCCTTAATCGGTTTGCCAACTGCGGCGAGGTAATCAAGTCCAATTAACTACGTCACTTGTGAAAAAAAATGTACAACACAAGCACAAAGTAACAAGCTAATATGTATAAGAGGTGCGAACACCGGGTGGGGTTTTGTTTCAAGTAATAAAGCTTTGCAGTAAAGACGGCGCAGCTAGATGTTATAAGTTTATATGGTTAACGTGCGGAGAAAGGCCACGACTACCATATATACAAAGATATAGATATGCAACAATCTGCACCCTGCCTTGACAAGGAGGTCTAACACCTCGTAACGTCACACGTAATAACACAAAAGGTATAGCTGTTCGGTTCGGCGATCGCGATCCTATAAAAATAAGGTCATCCGGAGAAACTTACCTTATTCAAATAGAATCGGCCCATAAAATTCCGACTCGTGTGTAGGCAACGAACGTTAAACCCAAAGAGATTATAACCATTATAATCTGTTTGGTTAAACCTAAATAGAAAATTTATATAGTATTTTATGATTATATCATCAATTGTGATGCTTGAGTGATTGACAGTCAGCTGATTTTTAGAAACTTTAACATTTAATATTTTTTCGACTTAGTAGTGCAGAATATATTTAATGACACCAATTAAATGTTTAGCTTATTGTTTTCAACTTGCCTAAGTTTTATTTTTATTTATCTGAAGTAGTTTTCAGTTTATAGCGTAAAATAGCGTTTGATCTTAAGTAAAGTATTTAGATTGAATTTGTCCACTTTAACCACTAAATTTTTGTTCTACCATAATAGGTACATATGGCGTTGTATTGATTGCATTATTTGCATACAACTGCAGCTTTTTAACAAATAAAAAAGTTGTGAAATAAAATATGTTGTGAACTTAATTAGTCACATCCTTGCCTAAAATAAAGTTGTTACTTTCCAAAGGGTTGTTTTTACTGGGTATATAATGCAGCTTCGTACGGCACATTTTTAAAATGTCGTTTAAACTCAAGAAGTTCACAAATACTGTATCAAGATGTTGTGGTATTCAATTGACACATTTGTCTTCTGTCAGTTCATCAAAACCACAAGTGTTTAGCAGAAGAAACAAAAAACTTCAGAGGCAAGTCGCAGCATTATCTCCCGAACTATCAATTTATGAATATTTAAAGAAAGAGGTAGCCAGTTTGATTTGCGATAGAGTGGCAGATGTTAAGCACAACTTCCCATCGGTGCTTGATATTAGCAGCGGCCGAGGTTTTGTCTCAAAGGAACTGATGGCGCAAGAAGGAGTTAATTACATTGTACAAGGCGACATGTGCGAAGAATATTTACAGAAGAGATATAAGTCGGAACTTCCGTGTGACTCTGTTGTGTTTGATGAGGAAAAATTACCCTACCGAGATAATATTTTCGATATGGTCGTCAGCTCAATGGGGTTACATTGGGCCAATGATCTTCCCGGATGCTTTTCTGAAATTAAACGGGTTTTGAAGGACGATGGTTGCTTTATTGGGGTCATGTGTGGGGCTGACACCTTGTTTGAGCTGCGATGCTCTTTGCAATTGGCCGAAACTGAAAGACAAGGTGGGATTTCCCCGCACGTTTCACCGATGATTCAAGGTCACCAACTCTCCAATTTGCTATCGTCAGCTGGTTTTAACCTTGTAACCCTTGACTTTGATCAACTTGTTGTACATTACCCAAGCATGTTTGAATTGCTGGAAGATTTAAAAGGAATGGGGGAAAACAATGCAATAATTCATGCACAACCGCTGCACAGAACTACGCTACTTGCAGCTGCATCGGTTTACCAAGCGATGTACTCCAACTCAACGGAAAGAGGCGTCCCTGCCACTTTTCAACTCTTGTTTATGATTGGCTGGAAACCTCATCGCTCTCAGCAGAAACCTCTTAAACAGGGAGCAGTACCGAAGGGGTTTAATGTAAAGTCTTCGAAGACTTAAGATCGTGTGATAATCGTACTTTAGCCAATGCCCAACTTGTGCTTAATATTAAGCTGTGATAATAACCCAAATTTATATACAGTATTTGTCGCTGATCTAGAATCCTACCACTTTTTCACCGTAACACAACAAGTTGTCAAAATTACAAGAAATAAATAAATAAGAGAGAATAAATATAATAATATTCCTTGACCCATCCAGATGTTAATTTTAACCCTAACCCAAATAATGTTAGCACTATAAACCCCTGGACAAAACTACCTAAGCTTTTTTGTTTTTCTAACAAGAAAAATAAATCTTCTAGTGCATTTATCTTGAGAAAGGGTGATTTTTCTAATGTTCACAATTTCTTTACAAATGTTAAAAAAAACTTTTTGTGTGTGCATAGTTTAGTTACAATGTTAGTTTAAAGAACTTTGAACTTGCATATTTTTTTCATTAGAAAATAATAACGGAAACCCATTATCTTTTATATACATAACTTCTTTGGAAAAGACCTTATCATTATTTTTTTTTCATTAGAAACTTATAAATTTTATTATTCAAAAAATTGTTTTATGAAATATTGGTTCCATGAAAAACCTCTTGTAACTTTTTTTTTATTCATTATGCATTTTGTTTAGATTGTAAAAAAAATAATTTTGGCAACTTTAGTAACTAAAACCTGTGTAACCTTTGGATAAAGTTTCAATAACTGCATTATGTCGTACAACGAGGACCGATCGACAGCCAGCGGTGGTGGAGGGGGCGACGAGAGGGGTCAGGACCCCTCAAGTGGGGCCCTTTTCAACATCAACTACAAAAAGTATGTTACATGAATCTTGTGATTATTATAAAATATATAAAAAATTTTAAGTTTTTTTTATCTTAAAAAATCATGAAAGAAATATTATAAACAAAACCTTTTAAATACAAGGTAATATAAAAAAATCTACATATATATTTTTTTCCCCAAGATTAAAAGAAAATAATAATTTTAATTTATTATTAAAAAAACAAGTTCTACAATAGCTAGCAGTGCATAAATCTTAAAAGTGTGTAAAATGAATACACATGGCTGCAAAGGTTTTAAGAGTATATTTTTAATACACTTCAAATATCATTTCTAGACATGATGACCTGAAACAAATGCTCGATCAAAACAAAGATTCACTCAAGTTGGAAGCAATGAAAAGAATAATTGGGGTAAATACAAAAATAAATGTTAAAAAAAAAATAATTTTGGAGGTTGCACTTGAATTAGAATGAATTTTTAAGCCTATACAGGAGTAAATAGCTTTTTAAACATATCGAATAAATCTTAAGGTAATGTTTAGAGGTTGTATTTGACATATAATGAATATCAAAGCACATGCAGATGTGGGTAGGTTCATAATGAAATAGGATTAATAAATGTTTTAAATTTCTACCTATTCTGTATAGCAGTGGTTTCCAAAGTATGGGTCCAACCCCAATAATGGGTTGCAATTTAGTTAAATGGGTGGCCAAGAAAGATTTAAATCTGCCAAGAAATGGACTGTTTAATTCCTTCCATTTAAGTTTGTACATACACAATTATTTTTCTATGTACAAGCAGTTTTGGTGGATTACAAGATCATTTAAAGTGTTTATTCTCGCATTTGTCCAAATCCATTTTATGTTTCAGTTCACCACTAGAGTTTAGTTAATGACAGAACTATATTGGAGCTAAATTGATTTACTGATACCATAACCGCATAACTTATTACATACTGGGAACAACTGATAGATGGAGTTGGACTTTAAAATTCCATGCTAAGATTAAGTATTTTGTTGTTAGAAAACTAGTATGCTATTTTTGATTGATAATATCCAGCCATTTTAGACAAACCAAACTTTTTTTACCTAAACAGCAACTAATCTTTAAAATGCAGATGATTGCAAAAGGGAAGAATGCATCAATGCTCTTTCCAGCCGTCGTCAAAAATGTTGTGAGCAAAAACATTGAGGTCAAGAAACTAGTATATGTTTATCTGGAGCGCTATGCAGAAGAACAACAGGACCTTGCCCTGCTCTCCATATCAACATTTCAACGAGGCTTGAAGGTGTTGTGTTCTTCATTTATTTATGTGTAACATCAATTTGAATTCAAGTGGCCTAAATAAAAAACAGGTTGCCACAGAAAAACCTACCATATTTCAAAATGTGGTCCCTTGTACAGTGAAAATGTTGCAATGAACTTCTTTATGTATGTTATTCTTTTTTTTTTCCGTTTTTTAATTTACAAAAATGGGCTGTTTTACATTTACACATTAGAAATACATTCACAAAAATAGATTTCAATTATGTTTCTGTTCATTTGTGGTTGACTATTGTATTTGGGTGTCTGCATTTAACATATTTATTCTGCTATCACAATATTTTGGACCGTCCATGAAAAAGTTAGTCTACTTAAAATATACTACACCCGTAACATCATTTTTTTGGGCATTTTACCATGCGCTTTAAATTCAATATTAATAGTGAAGTAACATGAATTTCAATTTAATTGTCTTAAAATAAAAACTCAAGATCTAGTTACAAGCTATTTTGGCATATTCTGAGTTAAATAACCTTAGTTTTTAACTTAATAAAGTAAAGAGTAATTAATAATTGAATAATTTAGTTGTGAGGTTCTCAAACTGTGTATTGCGATGTCCTGGTGCGGCGTTTACATTTTTCCAGGCCATATTCCTTGGTGTCGTTTTGCACCTCCACTACATTCCAATAATAAAAATTTTATTAACAAATTAAATTAACAAATTTCAGTTATATATATGTTAAATTGCGATCAATCATTTATGTTTTATGAGAAGTAAATAAAACAAAAAGTCTTTGTTTATATGTTTTGCGGTAAAATACACACTTATTCTAATACCATAATAGATCATTAATACATTAAAATAGTTGATTTAAAAAACAATGGCAGTGTTTGCAAAATTGCTAAATTGTAACACAGAAATAAAATGAATTGGCTTTAGTGTTTAAATTTAAAGATTTAAGTGATAATTTTGAAGTTCTGTATAATATATACAATTTTTATGACTTCTTTCAGGACCCGAACCAGTTGATCAGAGCAAGTGCCCTTCGTGTTTTGTCGAGTATTCGCGTTACAATAATTGTCCCCATTATGATGCTGTCAATCAAAGAATGTGCTAATGACATGTCTCCTTTCGTAAGAAAAACGGCAGCCCATGCCATTCCAAAGCTCTACAGGTGAATAAACAAACTTTTATTCCAATTGCTTAATTAGGTTAATGCTCTCGTTGATATAGGCAAAAAACTATTTTCTAATGAACTTAATTTTAAACAGTTGGGTTTCTATGATTTCAATGTCTCAGGATTTATTTTTAGAATGTAATGTTTTGATTCTAAACTCATAAAATAACTAATATAAAAAAAAAGATTAACGCTTTATTAAAGTTTATAAGTTTATCTTTGGTTTTCTTTTATTAATTGTTTTAATGTATTTTCATTTTATCATGCTTAATTTGTCAAATCTTGTTTTGTCAGTGATAAGGATTTGATAACGATTTAATATTTTTTTTTGGTATATAGATCTAGCATCTAAAGCTCTTTAGCTAATTTTTCTCTTTAGTGTTTAACACAACCAAGCATTAGGTGTTTAATTCTCCAATATTTAAGGTAAAAATTTCACCAAACATTTATTTAAATATACTTTTTTGTAGTTTGGATGCTGACCAGAAAGAGAATCTTATTGAAATAATAGAGAAGCTTTTGAATGACAGAACAACTGTAAGTATTAAATATTACAAGTGGTGGCAAATACTTTAAGCATATTGCATCGAAATACTTAAGAAGGAAGTTTTAATCATGGATTAACATTTCCTTATAAAAGTAATCTGTCCAACTATCCCATTAAAATTGTGCATCATGGAAAATAAAGGCAGCTAACTTGCAATGGAAGAATCTAACACACTCTTCATTTAATTATGCAGCTGCAAAATAAATTGACCATGTTAGATAAGATATAAGTTTAAAACATATGTATCTTTGTTGTTTTGGCATCACTTTAAACCTTAAAGGAATAATGAGTTAAAATTTGACATTTTAACAAATACGGACAGCTACTAATCACTATAAATTTGAATTCTTTCTTAAATTTCACTAATTAAAACATCTCAGTTTGGTTTGTTGGCACCATTTTAATTAAAAGAAAGTTTATGTTGCATATTTTATTGAATATAGACTTGCAAATATAGTACTTCATACTTACTAATCCCGTATCTTCAAAAGAATAAAGACAAAATGCAAAAACATCCTAACTTTCTGTTTGCATTCAACATAAAAAAGGGGAAATTTGGCATTATAACAAATACAAAAAGTAAACTTGCATTGGGCAAATCTTGCAAGCTAATCCTAATTTAATGCTGCTGCCACACCAATTAATCCTGTCCAATAATTCTTCAATTTGCAAATTAAAATTAAATCCTCATAATTTTAACCTAGATGCTTTAATTGCAGTTGGTAGCTGGTAGCGTCGTGATGGCATTTCAAGAAGTTTGTCCTGAGCGTATTGATCTAGTTCACCGGCACTATCGCAAGTTGTGCTCACTACTTGTTGATGTTGATGAATGGGGTCAAATCGCAATACTTTCGATGCTTACACGATATGCCCGCACCCAGTTCCTTGATCCAAATAAATATGTAAGTTGTACATATGTTTTTCAAATCCCCTCTTTAACAAATTATGGCGATACATTCTTTGCTTTTGTGGCTGATTTTGCAGGCAATTAATTAGTAAAAAATAAATAAATCATACTGAACAAAATTCAAATGGTTTATGGGCAAAAAAGTTAAAAAATATAGCAAAAACACTGTTTTTTCATTGATTTTTGAAAGTTTTTTGTATAATGCGTTGCTTATTGGATGTATACATAAATAAACCATAAATGTACTGTTGATAATGTTTATCTCACTGTATAATTGCTAAAAACTGTAAGCTGTTCTGTTTTTTTTAACATACTGTGCTCAAAGCAAAATATCAATTTGAAATAATTATTTTTTTTTCATGTTGTTTTCGAATCAGGGTTTCACCATAACCAACATTGCTTTTTTTGTATTATTTGACTTACAAAGAAATCCTTTTTTCGAGTTGACCTGCTCAGTTTTAAGTCTGGTTGCCTATTAGTAAAAAGAAGTAAACTATAGATATGCTATTTGTTCATTAAACTGATGATAAATGGTTTATGTGTGAAGATTATAAACATCAGAACGTTAATTTAACTAAAATAATTATTGTTTAAAGGATGACGGTGTTGAAGACAAACCATTTTACGAGGACGAGGAAAATAGTGAAGAAGAAGAAAAAAGCAAATCGAAGAAGCCGACTTACGTCATGGACCACGACCACAGACTCCTACTGAAAAGTGCAAAACCACTCTTGCAAAGCAGAAATGCTGCTGTGAGTATTCAGATGAAACCCGCATGAATTTACATGATATTCAAGCTTAACCAAATGTGAAATTCAGATTTATGGATATATGAGTCTTTTTTGAAAGGCAACAGTTAAATTTTATGAAATGCTTATTAATTTATTCAAACCATTAAACTGATTACCAGCCACTTTTGAATTTACCTCAATAATTCGCAGGCAATGGTAATACACTCAATAATTTGTTCGCAAAACAAACCTTTTAAACTTAAATCCTAAACAGTTTATCCACAGACTTTTAAAGTGAAAAAAGTGACTTTATTATAAAAGTACCAATGTAAAATGTTAAAAATCATAATGAAAAATAATAAAAAGATAGTTGGCTGACAGAGGCATACCATGAAACTCTCTTCTTAAACTGCAGTACATAAAAGTTTGATATAAGTTATCTAAACCATGCTCTATTATTTCAGGTTGTAATGGCAGTGTCTCAGCTCTATTATCATTTGGCCCCTCGTCGTGAAGTCTCGGTGGTCGCCAAAGCCTTGGTGCGCTTGCTTCGCGGAAGAAGGGAGGTTCAGGCGATTGTTCTGCAGAATGTAGCCTCTATGACCTTGAAGGGAAAGGTCAGTTGATTCTCTTTGTTTTTGTGGAACGTGTAGTTCACAAAAAAAGTCCTTTGCGATCTATTGGTATGCAAAGGATTAGGCTAAAAAGTAAAAACATTGTGTGAGGCAGGGGTAGGGAACCTTTTCAGCTAAGGGAGCCAAAAAAGCAAATATTTTTGGTTCTATGTCAATCAGCGCCATTATTACAATTTTTTCAACATCTATTTTAGGTTGGCAAAAATAATGATTTGAATACGGCCTTTGAAGAACATATTAAGCAAAGATAAGGGCATTGGTTAAGTTCGAAAAACTTTGATTACGGAGTACCATAGTATGCACAGGGCTTTTTGGTTCGAAAAAGAATCTTTTAAAAAATAGACAAACGGAATTTGATCTTTGCTATTTTGTGTTTTAAGTAAAAATACGGGTTGAAACGGGGTCATGGCCACATGCAGTTTGAGCTTAGATATGTTTGTGGGTCAGAATCCTTTATCGTAAGAGGCATTTGTGGCTTGCAAACCATTGGTTTTTGAGTCCTTCTATGATGTGACTTGAACTCCTGAGTTAAGTGATACTTGTGTCTTTACTTTGCCTTTAATAGTACCAGTTTACATTTTTGCACAAATTTATAATTATTCTATCAACAAATATTGTATTGTTCTTGTCAAAAAGGCAACTGTGATGCTGTGATGCATGGAATGTTTCAATGTGACTGGTGAACCATGTTTGTTTATTTGTTATATGCTCAAAAGTGTGTATCTAATTTGAGTAAACTAAAGAAAACTTGTGTAATAATTAGCACCTGAGATTTATTATCAGGTTCTTTGTAAGAGCAAGTAGTCAATGAGCTCCGTTGTTTTGTAAAGTAGATAAATGTGTGCAACAAACAACACTAGTTGATGATAGGCAGAGAAACAGAGATGCATTTTGGTAACTATAAAGTTGTCAGCAAAAGTATTATCGTTTCACAAAAATAATGTAGTGTCTGGCATGTTGGTATTTTTCATCCCTTTAAAGGGTTTGTAAATTTTCTTCTGACCAATGTGAAATGTTTAGAAAAATTTTGTGTATTATTACAGCTGTGACATTTTAGTCTTGGTGTGATCGTCCAATTATCATTTTGTTGTGTAAATTCTATTTTTGATTGGTATAGAAGCAAGATTTATGTTAAATACCTTCCCTTGTCTGCTAAATACTCCAAATAGCTTTTGTTGAGGAACAATAATCAGACCGGATAGTCTTTATAAATCCAATATAACTAAACATCATCTATACAAAACTGACATCCTGCAAATGTTTTTTTTTTACTCAAAACTTTGTTTAATTTACTCCATGTAGCTTTGCTTGGATTTCAAGCTTTACAGAAAATTGATATAGTGGTGGTGGCTGACAACTAATTATTATTTTTAGAGCATTTGTGGCATAGACATGCCATGTACATCACAACCCATACATAAGTAGGTAAAATATTTTCAAAATTTATTTGGATTTATTTAAAATGTTAAAAAATATGCTACCTAATACTAACTTCATTGCCTAATTGCTACCTAAGTGCCGACATTTTAAATCACTGTTGTTTGCAATTAAGAAGTTATTTTTTTACAAGAAGCAATTGATAAACAGCGTCGCAATAAACACAGACAATTCAGTTCTCCAAGTAGGCGCAATAGGCATCTACAGTAACGTATATAACTTCGATTGAATCTTCTTTCCAAACCGCAGCTTTAAATTCGATCGGATACATCCCACATGTCATCAGGGCCTTGCTTACTTGATCTGTGTCGCATTGTTCGATGAATATTTCCTGGTACAAGTGATCAGCTGTAAAACAAAATGTTTACTTGAACAAAGGACCTGCTTAATAAATTTGCTGGCATTTAACAGATCAAATAAATATATAGGTATGTTGATATTTTTTATGGAGAATATCCCATGGATTTCATCTAAACTTTCTAAAAATATAAAAGCTGATTTAGATTAGGCATTATGTAGCCACCACTCTTTTCACAATTAATTGTTTACTAATGCATTTTGATACTAGCTTACAGCCTACACATACTATATATATATGTATTTTTATATCTTTTTTTTTCTTTGATAAAATGGGATAAAGGTGGCTTCATAAATAAATAAACTAAAAAACAAGTAAAAAAAAAAAAATTGTTGAAAAATTTAGTGACTATGTTTTAAACTGTGGAAAGTTTTCCAGTAGTAACACAAGTGAAAAAGCTCCTGATGTCAATTTTAAACAACCGCACAATCATTGTAAAATTTAGGCAAAAATATTCAGCACCCATGCAATAATGTGTTTAGAAATCAATATTCTGTTACCCTTTTTAATAAAATTAGGCAAGAAAAAAATACAACTTTTTATTCTGTATACCTAAGGGCAAATTTACTGAGATATTTTTTTTAACATTTGCTGAAAATTAAAGTTTCATCTTTAAACCTAAAGGCGAACTGACTGAGTAAAACCAACTGATATTTCTTAAATAAAATAAGGCTCTAACCTGCTTCGATTACAAGTTCCCGTTGTATTGTGGGGTAGCCAATCTGTGTGGCATGTGTTATTGGTTTAAGTATGGCCACTCGACGGCACGGATTGGTTGATCTTCGTTTTCTTGCTTGTCGTTTCTTTTGAATGTTGTACATCGGCGAGCACAAAAAGCTTTTTGCCAGCTTTCTTAACTTGATATTTTTCGGCGTATTTGGATTTAATAGCATGTCGCAAGCTTTCAAAGGGCTGAAGTTGGTTTCACACATACGGGTTGTCAAACTGGTGTCCTAACAAAAAAACATATTTAAAAATATACTATAATATTTTTTAATTCGGCAGTCCATCTGGATCTAAAAGTGTTTTAAAGGCCGCACATATTTGTTGTCAGGCCACTATCCTAAAATTGAAATCAGTTTTAAAACAAAATTGTTTTTTTTAGATAGATGTATTTGACTTTAATGCCATCTAAAAATTTAAATTCCAATTTCTGTAGGTAACACAGTAGAAAGGAATGGTTTATATTATCAATGATGGCAGTAGTGCTCAACCTGAGCACTAGTGTTTGTCCAAACTGCTTTATATAATAACCGACCACGTTTAATTCTGCCCTTCTAGGAAACAATCAGTAAAAAATGATTCTGACAATCTCATTTAATCCTTAAGCATTGGTTCCTAAATTGGGGTTTGTAGCTAAGTTTTACAACTTCTTTTTAGGATAATTATCGTATATTAAAAAACAAAAAAACAGAGGTAAATAATTTGCTTGAAAGGTATAAACTCCCAGGATGCTGATTTGTTGTTTTGTGTTTAGTTGAAAAGGTTCTCCCAGAGTTTATTGTTTATTTAGTGCATTTTAGGTATGCTATATTTTTGTTTAGTCTTACTGCAGACTAGTTCTTTTCTAGCCTTTCTTGCAAATCCAGTTAGTTTGCGATGACTTTTGGCCGTAATCGTTCATCAAAAAGCGGCTTCAGAAGGGCTAGATCACAGTTGTGGACACATATTTGTCTGTATCTTTTTAAGAAAAAAGTTTAACTTACAATTATTGCGGGCACTGGTTTCAACATTTCTGTTTCGTTTGTAAAAAGGTTGATTTCTGTTTCGGTGTAAACCGGTGGAACTCTCATTGAAGGAAACTGCAAACAAATAAGTAAATGTGCCATGCAAGCAATTTTATACTGTACGTAACATATAGGTAAAATGTGTGTTCTTGTTGTCAGTCAGTTAGACCACAAAACATACACAATGTGTATAATATTGATATATAAGGGCTGTACAACAATATCAGATCTTAAACGATTGCGATACCAACAAAGTATTAAAAGTTGTTCAATAACAATTTAGTATCGGTGCCAACACGATGGCAAATTTGATTTTTTATTATAGTCATGTTTTGTGATTTTGCTATTTAAATGTAAATTCCTGAAAAAATATTACCATAAAAATTAAAAATAAATACTCTACTGAACACAAAAGAAATTTTTTTGTAAAACACTGAAAATAATTACTGTTGAACAATGCATAAATTTTTTTATTTGAACATCACAATGACATCATCAATTTAGTATTGAATCAGATTACCACACTTTTGACACAAAATATCAGTTATCACAATAAAATATCTAACATCAGCCATCCCTATGTATATATTTTAATATAGGTTTAAACAAGCCTGAGTACATTTAGTTTATATCACTGTTTAGTATTTATTAGTTATCATTTATGTTTATGACATTTATAAATACTTTTTATAAATACAAAGTAACTGTAACTTACAACTATATCTCCATCTTGAATTTGTTTATTCATCCAGCGAAGTGTTCTTGATGTGTTAGGAAAGAACTGGCAATAAATACAAAGACTTTTGGTGAAACTGAAATAGGTTTAATGAATTTACCAACAATAGTCAGACATTAACTCCCGAGGCCAGTTTTTTTGCCCTAAAAAGCTAGGTTAGTTGGATTAATGCGATTTTAAAAAAAATGTATGAAACTAAATATTTTTTGTCATTAAAACACAGTCTGCATTCAAAACGATTTAATTAAGTTAATGTGGCAATTTCGGAAAAGTTTAAAGGATAAAAGTGCACCGTTATATTCAGCTTTTGTTTTTTGATTCTCTAGCTTCTGTATCTATTATAATCTTCATTTTTGCTTCACTCAAAATAATCCAGTATACCGAATTTTATATTACCGATGATTTAACTCATTTGTGTTTTTAATTTTTCTGGCAGTGAGATTCTGAATTAAAAGGGTAAAGTACTTATATTTTGCGCATAACAAGAACACAAGTTTTTTTTTGGTTGCATTAATAATGTCAGATTGTACTTAAACAAATGCCCTTTTTGAGTTTAAAAAAAAGAAACTATTATACATATGTAAAGAGGATTGTTTGTTTTTTAGCTGAAGTGATAAGATAGCGAATTTATCAAAAGCCATGCAATGAGCTTCCTAGCTCAACACATCTCAAAACAAACATTTTAAAAACATTTTAACCTGTAGTGCACAAAGGAAATGTTGAGAACACTTTCAACAAAACAAGTCAATTATCCCTTATTACACAATAGCGCAATAAAAGAAATTATTTGTCAATAGTTCTTACAATAGTGTCCATGTAAGTCTTATGTATTTGAATGCATGACTATTTGTAATACCGATAGGCATTTCTCAAAATACAAAAATGGATTTACTTACAATATACATGGGATCTTGTGTTAGCCTTCCCTTTTCATCTTGTAACCATGTGACCAATTCTGGTTTTCTTCTATTTTTAAACTGCAACAATGTGTTGGGAACTATTTGTCTAACTTCAATTTTAGTGAATTATTAATTTAAACAAAGAAAGTTTTTTTTTCCAAATTTTGATTTAAGAATTTAGAAAACATCAACTTTAATTTCGATTGATAGTATTTGCCTAATTTTAAATCTGTGAATCAGATGGCACTGTTGATTCAAAAGTTGCTTTAAACATTCAACATTACAATGCAATTTATTGTTTAACATGTGATTCTCATTATCAGTTAAGACCAATTGCTACCAACCCCCGTAACTTACAAATCTTTGAGGGTAACGATTTGGCCTTGACACCAAGTTTGCCACCAAAGTTTGTAGGTTGTCCATCAGTTGTGAAACACTCGGCAGTGAAGATTTTTGGGGTGGGATCTAACAAGAAACACAGTTTAATGATGTTTTAAATTTGGGTCCAATTTGTGATGTACCCATCGCTCTGAAGTTCCTTGTACTAACAGAACGTCGCCAGCATTGGCGTCATGATTGTTTCTCAACTCTTCCCCTAGCTAAGTTGGTAGAGTGACGGTCCCGGTATGGCCGGACCGGAGGTCATGAGTTCGAACCTCACTGCAAGCTAGTTGTTTTTCTAGCATGCCTTGCATCTTGCTGAGTTTGCAATTTTGTGGTATTAGTGACTAACTAATACCAAACTGTTATACAAAAGCTAACTATGAAACTTGAAAAATCCAAGTTAGCTTGTTAAGGTGTTTTGCGATAAATATATTCAGCTGCTACAAGCATCATCACTATGTACACACAACACAATATAAGCCAAATTTTTCACAACTAAAAAAAAACTTAAACCACTGTCCTAGATTAGTTTGTTATATATCATTGATGTGCAAACAGAATGGTTTATTTTTCACCATTCAGATTCAGGCAGATTTTTTTCTAAAAATAAATTCTGCTCAACACAACATTGTAGACATTTTTTCCTATTAACCAATATTCAAAATCAAAATAATATGGCTTTTACTATTAATAGAAAATGCAAGTATTAAAATATAATTGTGAATTGCCTAAAATGGTATAGGTAAAGTTTTATGAAACTAAAACTGTTTCCGTTTATTCTAGGAAAATTAGCATTTTTACCTACTTAGTCACATACACTTTTCTGATTTAAGGCAAGAATTTTTTTGCTTTATTTTTTGTTTGTTGGAGATGCTTTACCACTAAAATGTTTCTTTTGTATTGGTAATATTGTATTACTTACTGCATTTCCTATTGGAGTCCACCATTTGTCTTCCAGAGCCCAGTCAAGCATATTTGTTGTGTTTTGTTGTAACTGCATATATTTAAAGCAGTACTTGAAATTTCTCGACTGCAGCAGTTTACATGGTGTCATTTATAAAGATTTGTTTTGTCTAAAAAGATCATTACCAAAGCAATGAGACCATATCTGAAGCAATAAATTATAATTCTATAATATGAGAAATCGTTGACAGCAGAGGTTTGTGCTTACATTTGCTGTTTTTGTTTTAATTGTTTTAGTCTCTTTTTTCAAATTCCGGGGAGTTTATTGTTTGAAATATTTAAAGTTGCAGTCAGGAGTGAATATTCACAAAACAAGATAAAATTTTAAAATACATATACAGAGTTATATTGTTGGACTTGTATAACTCATATTTTAACTTGTTTGTGTTACTGTTTCATTAAGAGTTTAGTTTAAACTTACAAAAAAAAAGTTTAGGGTTTAGGGAAAGATGCTTCTGACGCCAAGGCTTTGTTTTTATACTTACCGTTTAGGAAAAAGGTTGAGAGGCACTGGGTTACAATTTTGTCAAAATGAAACATGTTATTTCTAAATTACCTACCATTTAAAAAAAAATGTAAAATTCATAGACAGTTAAATTTAGGCTTTACTGGTGAAAATAGATAACTTTATAGAGATCCTTACTTACTCTATAGTTGTTTGTGTTGGAAATGTCAGGTGTTACTTACCACAAATAATGGATTTTGTATCAATTCATCTTTTTCTTCTTTTATCCATCGACGAATCAGTTCTGGTCCGTTCCAATTGAACTACAGCAATATACAAATTACAACTTCGGCCAGTTTATAAATACCATGTGAAGAATATTCGACAACGGTCATTGTAAACAAGAAAATCTTCATTAGTACTCATTAATTTCACTTACCTTTCTTTTGTAAATCTGACAAGCAGGTTTTTTGAGGTTTGGCCGCTAAGGGATTACAACTTATTATCTTAATGCTAATTCTATGGTATAGTTATGAAAGTAAGCTATAAATTGAGATGCCAAAGGAGAAATTTGAAAGACCATTTCAGTCCCTAAAACCGTTTACAAAACCTGATGACAAGCTATACAAACTTCTATGCTATGTTTAGTTATTAACTTACAACATAGTTTGGTAATTTTTTTCTTATGAGTTGTTTTTGTCCCCAAGCAAAGCGTTCCGACGTGTTCATCGCAATAGTTTCCTGCCACAAATATTAGTTGATTTCAATGCAATTTCTTGATTTGATCATTTTTTACACAAGCTTGTGGTTGACCCACTGACCAAACACAAACAAACTACAACAATTAGACGTAGTAAGAACATCAAAGCCCCTACAGACATTTGTAGCATATTGAGCGTTTCGCATAAATCTTAAGATAATGCCTGGAGTTTAATGTAGTAAGTGTATCAAAGCCCATGCAGAAGTAGGTAGCATTTTGAACGTTTCGAATAACTCTCAATGTTAAAATGAACAACGGTCTAGTCGAAACGTTCAAAATGCAAGCTACTTCTGTATGGGCTTTAAAATTCTTACTATGTCCTACTACAACCTCTTAACAATTTTGCTCTGAAGAACTAGCATACTGCAATACTGCATATGTTGAAAGCATTGCTATTACAGGCTAAATTACTTAATTTGGCAAATTTATTAGGTTGTAAATACTCCTACATTAAATGTTGCGTTTTTTATTTCCTTATGTTTGTTTTCTCCCAAAATTATTTTCTTGTACCAAACACAGCAATATTAACTCAAGGCTACACTGCAGGTTTCATGTGTACATAAAGATATACATAGATATTTACAAATGTGACCTAGCCCCTTATAAAATCACACTAGCTAACGATAATGACTTATGTATCAAAGTACAAAGGGAGCATTCAAGTTATTAACCAAACTAGTCAATCTTCTTGGATTTTTGTTGCAGTCCAGGCTATATAAGACAAGATAAGGGTTAGGGTAATAAATAATTTTAGGTAATAAATAGCCAGTGGTGATGTTTAAACTCATGACTGAACCAACAGAGCTGAACATGCTGAATGCTAAACCAAGCCAGCTACTGACACATTTAAGCATACATCTGTATCAAAACAAACAAACAATTGTGATCTTGGCTCTTCAGAAGTCAGCCTTTTGATCAATTATAACAGAAATTCATCATGATATAAGGGCAAGGCCAGCAATGTTGTCCTACAACCTATTCATATGTAAGTAAGGCATACAGTAACTTATTAAACCACCGGAACATTGTTTTTTCAACTTACACTGAAAGGTCGAGGGTTACGCAGGCCAGTTGTGTTCTTCAGCCATCTTGTAAGATCCCGTGGCGGAAATGGTTTCTAATAATTAAAAACACATTTTACTTAATGAGCAAGCTGAAATTCTATATTATGCTCTTGCAAACAAATACTATTTAAGAACAAACCAGAGTTTCTCAACTTTATCCCTCGCAGTGTACTTTTTTTAGGAGGGGGGCACAAGCATACAGTAATTTTACGATTATTTTGCTAAACTCAAATTTGTTGTTCTCATTTTGACTTTAAAAATGCATTTGTTTATGCATTTTTTAAAACACAAGCATGAGGGCTACAGATTGTTGAGAACCTATGGAAGAGGGCTGATGAAATATTGCTTGTATTGAAATTTAACTTAATCTAATTTACTTGAAAAAAATTCAAAAACAAAAAAATTCCAAAAAAATAAAAATTTTAAATAAAACTCAAAGCATTTTTTAGAAATAAAACTACCTAAAGCATGTTGTTTCTGCAAAACATTTGCCCTTATAATGACCTCTGTGAAAGTTACTTTTATGCATAATAAAATTTGTTCCTTTTTTTAAGTTGAAAAAATTATTTTTAATCGAGTGTAAATACATTAAAAGTTTAAAAAAATTCATACTGTTAACTTACCATACTGGTGGGTACTTCTCTCCATCTTTCTAAAAATCCTAGGAGAGAAATGAGCATTGATGAATTCAAGTTGTCCGTAAAATACCCATAGTCGGTTTGATTTGCAGTTTGACCCGTGCAAATTCCACCAATGATCAACAATACAACAAACCGTAGCATTTTCCTAAAAATATATATATATATGTTTGTAATTTTTCTGGCACACTGTTTTGAGAACAAAAAAGTTGTTTTTTTGATTGTTGTAGTTACATAGCATATCTAGTAAATAATTTTAGGCAAATAAATTCAATTTTTTATTGTCAAAAACTTGAATAGTTTTAAAAAGAAATAAAATATATTTTTATTATATATGTTACTTGGTATGACACAAATCAAACACAAAAGGATGAATGAGACTTGCCTAACCTTTTTTTACTTATAATATAGTCAAAGGTGGCTTAAGAGGCCATAATTGCTATAAGGACATATAACAGAGTTTTGAAACTGCTTGTAGTAAACCAAGTCTGAGAAGATTTTATTTTGTTGCTAATTGGCATTCTTCGAGTCAATATTTTAAGTACTCTCCTTTATAAAATTGTCACTGTGCATTAGCCATTTATATAATTTCCTTACCATCCTAAAATACTTTATTTAGAAAATAATTCAACAAAATTTACCTTTATATGATCTATTTAAATAGATTTTTTGCCTTCACAATGCCATATGCCATTGGCTTTCTTGTGCTATATAGGCTTCTTGTTGCCCTAGGCAAGGATTACTACTTAATCTGCTTTTTTCTGACATATAAGTTTACTATTTATATATATTTATTTATAGATTTCTTTCTGATACAATGCTTTACTAAACTTTATAACAATATTGCAATTACAAGTTTTGACAAAACCGATAGAACAAAACTTGCACTGGTTTTAACACTTTTTTATAGAATAACACAAGATTAATACAAATACAAGAAGTTGAATTTACTGGTTGACAGCATTGTGTAATTTATTGCAAGTTATGCACTCAATAACTTTAAAAGACTTGTTAAACTATCGTGAAACTTGCAAAGAGAATTTTGATTTGGTATTCAATGTACATTCGTAAAAAGCTATTTTTGGAAACTTTACAAGGATAAATTTACAATTGTGCAAAAAATAATACATCAAAATCTTAAAATGTTACAATTTTGTGTAGGGAATAAATGTATCATGTCACCATGACCCTTAACTATGTTTTACATTTACTTTTAATGAAAACCCACCATCTCACAAGTTTCAATTTTTAGGAGTGTGACAAAGCAGTTTTAGGTATTCTCTGAATGTATGTTTAAGATAACTGTTAACCATTTGAAAGTTTTATAGTTCCTGGAGTTTTTTGTTAAGGTATTTTATGTATCTGTAAAGCTATTTTTGTAATGGATGCCAATATACTTGTGTACACTATGCACGGATCTGTAATGTAGCTTGACGGTGAATACTTTTTTTATGTGTTTTTTAAGAGAAAAAAAGCATCGCAATTACAAATATACAAGCTTTAAAATAAAAAGACAAAAAAAAGCATTTCTTTAAATATAATTATAGTCAGCAGCAAGTTATGATTTTAAATATGCACAGTAAGCATTGACTGTCACATAAATAACATCAGGATCAGGGCTGGAGTTCCACACGGCAGCTTTGAATACGATCGGATGCATTGTGCAACTCATGCTTGGGTAGTTTGGTTGGTTCGTGTCACATTTTTCAAGGAAAATCTTCTGATACAGGTGGTCACCTAAAAAAATCTTTACCTTAATTCTTACATATGCCTCCAATGCTCTGTTAAGTTTCTGTAAAGCACCATGGTCTTATTACTTTTTGCTGGCATAAATTTTCTTCCCAAGTTTTTATGAAGTTGAATGGACTTATATAAAACTACAGTTCTACAAACGTAGGAATAGTCAATTCAGTTAGAAAAGTTAGGCCTGCTAGGGTTTAAAAATAATTATACATACCAGTATAACTATTTATTGCCAATAATCGATACCAAATAAGTAAATATATGCCCCATCCCCTTACTCTCCCACTTGGCTTTAGAATTGTATTTTTCGTAATGGAAACACTGAAGCAAAAAAGAAGCACATCGGACAATCTATCATTTTACATTTCGTGCAATAAAAAGAATCTAAACTATCCCTTTAAATTGTCTAATCTCAAATATCACTTTATTTTTTAAGTTAAACAAAACATTAAAGAAATTGAAAAGCGAACAATCACAATGTGTTTACTACCATACTTGTGTGGGAATACTAAATTGTTGAAAATGAAAATATGTTTTGAAAATGGAATACTAAATTGTTGAAAATATTTTTATGGATTGCCAAAAAAATTAATTATTGCCTGCTAAACAAAAGGCTAAAAAAATTGTGTTTTGCCCCCCCCAAAAAATTGTGCGCATTTGCTTTTAATTTTTTTTTTTTTGCTATACTTACCTTTACAAACTATGATTAAGTTTTTAAATACCTACTTGGTACAATGACCAGTTGTCTCTCAACGCCAGGCTTTCCCCATTCTTCTGCCTTGATAATAGGCGTTTCTACGGCTGAGAGTCTGCAAGGGTTATCGCTTCGTTTGGTGCGCTTCGGAAAATCTGTTAGAGATTGTTTTCCGTCCCATTTGTAAAATTCAGGACACAAAACCTTTTTTGCTCTTTTTCTCCAAATCCTACTAAGTCTTGACTTGGGTCTTAGAAGAATTTCGCAAGCTCTTAAAGGTCTGAATCTCGACAATCTGCACATTTTTTTTGTCAACGGTCTGTTCTGAAATTTATAAAAATAACTTTTTTAAAATGTTCGCAAAACCTCAATATAATTTTAAGCATATATTGTAAAACCACTACAGTGAGCGACCAAAAGTCAAACGTCTCATTTTTAGGACACAACCCATAGGTTGAGAAACACTGAATTTGTTTTCAAGAAATTAATAGGTTTTGTTGCATGACTTCTTCCGGAATTAAGCAAGTATTGATACAAGACTTTTAATTGCCTATTTCAATTAAATTAAAGATGGTAATCTAAAATATTAACCAAACAAATCGAAACTCAGAGACAATGATATGACCTGTAATTTTTTTGACCTGTTTTAATTTTAACATTAAAGTTTTAAATATAAAATTGCTCACATTATATATTAATATGCTCATTACAATTTCAACACATTTCTTCAACATTTATTTAGATTATTCTCTACATTTATTCTGTTTATCTAGCGACATAAAGTTTATCTAGTGTAGCAAGCAGCATATCACATTAAAAAGAAAAAAAATATGTTAAACTGATCTTACAAAGTTTTTTTTATACCACATAACTTACAATGTAACTTGGAACGTTTTTCAACCATGGCCCGGAAGGGAAAAACAAACCCAGTGTGTGATTCGGGTTTTCAGAGTTTTCAAATGGACTTGGCGTTGGAGGTCTGAATGGGAAAGCAGGGGCAAAACCTTCACCTGTATCGTTGAAATAAGGAACTTGACCCAAACAGACGTTGCTGATTCGCAAACACACAAGAATCAAAAGAAGTGCCCTGAAAATCAATATTTCATTTGAATATTTTTGAAGTCAGTTGAAAGTTATCACTTAGAAATATTGACCACAAAACTATACACATCTTGTATGGTCCGAGGTCGTGAGTTTGAACCTCACTGCAAGCTAGTTGCAAATGACTATACTTTGATAATAAATTGCAAAGGCAAAAAGGTCGAGTAGATCGACAGCATCTTGATTAAGACGTTTCGATACGAGCTAGTATCATCTTCAGTTAATGTCGATTTACTCAACTTTTTTGACTTTGCAATTTATTATCAAGCTACATTACAGATCCGTGCATAGTGTACTCAACTATACTTTCTTTTAAACATTTTTCAAAGGTTTAAATACATAACACAACAGATTTGTCATATCCTAACAAGGTGTCTCATTCTCCGCATGCATTAAACAGAACTTAGAAATTTTTACAATATTTTCTCACCTTCCCTCCATCCTTGTGAAAATCTCTTCACAATACAATGTTGTCCGAAATTTTATCTACTTAAGAATGCTGTAAATTGCCTGAGGTGTCTTTACTGAACTTATGTTTAGCCTTTTTCGATTTCTAAATGTCAAGTAGGAAATTCAGCGTCTATTTTTGTTTCTTTTATAGTTTCGAGTTGGAATTCGCCTACAGGCTATTGCGCCTTCGATTTTTGATCATTTCAATGATAATTTAGGAGCCTAATAGCGGGAGGTTGTAGCTGGACGTAGTAAGAATATCAAAGCCCATACAGAAGTTGCATTCTAACGTTTCAAATAATTACAAATTCATGTTGTTGAAAGTGAAATGATGCCTACTTCTGTACTAGCTTTGATATTCTTATGACGACTGTTAATTATCATTCGACTTCTTTCTATTTCTAAAATGTAAAGCTAGATTTGTGCCTGTACTTTGGTACATAGCTTTGGTACCATTTTACTAAAAGGCAGTTGTTGTTTTATTCCGAATTTTGCCTAATTCAAGCAATATTTATGTTTTTCTATCGGTTCATCTTTTCTACTGGTTTTATGAAATGCGTATACATTTTATAGAAAACCCTTTTTGACAATATTTTTGAAGTAGAAACATCTTAAAAGCGTAACTATACAAATATAAATATATCATATTTGCATTTGTGAAAAACACATTACATTCTTATACTGAATCCCCGTTTTTGTTTCAGTTTTAAATATATTTTTTTCAATATTTTGATCAAATATCAAGTAAAGCCTTCTTACGAGCTTTATTATACAAAAACAAATATATCCAATTTGCGTTTTGGTAAAAATAACACCAACTTCTCTAATAGCTTAATATTTAATGTTCAGATATTATTTCCAGTAAGTTTGAAAAAAAAACACAGTTTGGTTCAAGAATCGTAAGCATTTATTTTCAAACACACAAAAATCACAAAAGAAATCGCGAGTGGAACAACTGATTTAGCCCGATTGCGACAGGTATGCGCAGTAGGCGTCGGTCAGCACATTTATCACTTCAATCGTGTTGTTCACATCCCTCCAAACTGCAGCCTTGATTTGTATGGGATGCATGCTGCACTGGAGAGCCGGGTGTGGTGCTGGCTGGTTTGTGTCGCAATCCTCCACGAATATCGTCTGGTAAAGGTGGTCGGCTGCAAACAGAAATTAATAAATCGATCTTTGGAGCATTTATTGGTTGGGGGTTGTAGTTAGACGTTGAATTGACATCAAAGCCCGTCTAAAAGTAGGTAGCATTTTTTGTCAAACATTTTAAAGAAGAAAACTTTCTTTTGGATCGCAAAGTATGGCTTGAGTGCACAAATTAATTTGGGTATTATCGTATTAGCACTGATAGCTGCTTGCACATTAGAAAGCCTATTTATCTTGATGTTTTTTTTGTAATATTTTTTCTAAGTTGCAAAAATCTGGCTGTATATTACACAAATTGTATTATCTGAACCCTATCGATACTATAACCTTTGGTTATCGGATGTTATTGGTGTACAGATTAATATCGCGATGGATCGTCACCGATGCTACCTTAATATCGGTACTCTAACCTTATCGGCGGCCGATCGAATATTATCGTCCACCCCGACTCCACAACCTCAAAACGTTTTACTGTCTTTGATATTGTTGCAATATTTAAAAAAATATACCTGTAATACACAAATTAATTTATCTGACCGCTTCTGCTGCCACCTTAATATCAATACTTTAGCCCTTGCGTATAGGCGCCCCGATCATGTAAAATATTATTAATGTACAAATTAATTTCGTGTTGGATCGGCACCGATATCACCTTAGTATCGATACTTGGGTATCCAATGTCCGGTCCAAAATTATCCACAACTAAACACTCTTTGTGACAGATCTACTGAATTGGAAAATAAGTTATATTTAGCGTAACCGTCATCAAACGTTTAATTTGTACTTGTGTCATAGCTGTTGCGTATGATGTGGTTCACTTTCCACACGCTTGTTAAACCACAAAATTATTTCGCAAACCTATTGAAAAGCGCTTCAAAGGTGCTCGTGTAGGTTGAACTGCTTAAATTCCCTTCTCGCGTTGGAACCATTTCACTCACCTTCGTCGATCACGAGTTCTCGTCTAACTCCGGGTTTTCCGACTTCCTCTGCCCAAATAATTGCCTTCTCCACGGCAGCTCTTCTACACTGGTTCACCTTACTTCCGAACACTGAGCGTCTGTTGAACTCAACATCCTCTCCACCACCTCTACCCGTTCCTTTCTTCGCAGGCCTCCATCTGTGCTGGCTGGCACACAAGTACTTGCGGCTTTCCCGCTTCTCAAAGCTGCTTGTGCTTTTGCTGGGGAATAGCATGCTTTGGCACGCGCGTAAGGGACGGAAGTTGGGCAACCTGCATGTGGCGGGGGTTAGGGGTTCCGACTGCGAGAAGAAAAAAGCATCAGGGGTTTAATATTTTTATTGTTCTGCTTAGAATGACTATCGAAGCCCCTACAGAAGTAGACAGGACTTTGTGGACGTTTTGAATAAATCTTAAGATATTGGATCTTGAGGTTGTAGTTAGACGTAGAATGAAGATCATTTAGAAGTAAGTACAGTAGCATTTTGAACGTTTGGAATAAATCTTAAAATAATTTTTGCCCCTTATTTACGAAGGCCTGTTAGGGGAGAAATCCCGTATTATGACGATGGTGCTCATCGATTGAAGAACCTTTTAATAAATATATTTTCGGCGCATTTTAAAATTTAATTAAAGCGAAAATTTTAAGTTTAGTGGTCATTGCAGGACAATACAGAATGGAAGCATAAAACGCCGATTTCTCAGTAACCTTACAATTTAGTTCTGAAAATGTCATTTTCAAGCGTTTTGCTCGTGTAGTACCACCATCGTTAAAATCAACTCAATGATGATTAAAGTATTTCCGAAACTGACTTTTGTTTATGATTATTCGCCATGGGTTTCTATTTTTGTCCATTAAGCTGTAATGGAATTTTATTCGAGTACCAACGAGACTCCCTTAAACCGATTGGTATAAGTTACTTAGATATCAATAAAAAGCTTTTAAGAAAGCGATAAAATTTGTAATGTTTTGAGATTATTACTTCTAATATTTTCATCATATTGCTATACAAAACAAAAGTCATGCGCTGATCTGCTGTTTGGGTTAAAATTTTGAAAAACTACCCATTTTATTGATACTTAAAATTTCAACTATGAAGTCTATTTTGAAAAATGCACATCACGATATTTGATGTGATACGTTGCGGAGCGTTAGTTCGTCTTTACACGTGGATTTGTTTTGAGGCTGTAGTTAATAAATATCAAAGCTTATTGCGAAGAAGGCTGTACAGGAGTGGTTCTTTTTCAGCCGCGCCCCCCTTTGGAAATTTTTACATGCCTTGCGCCCCCCTATGAAAATACTTCAACATTTTGCAATTAAATATCACTAAGAAAATGAAAAACAGTGAAGGGTGTTGTTGGTAGCGCAAAGCGCGAAAAATTTTGAGTTTTATTTGGTCGAATTGGCTAAACTGCAATCGAAGAGGCGTTTCGCATTGGGCACACAACAAATTGCGCGAGCTCGACACATTGATTTTATCGAGCTGATTTTGACGAACGTGTTGTGAGGGCATTTACTCCACAGTTGTTAGAGTTATGATGTCGAGCGCAAAAAATGTCAAGCGCAAATATTAAACAATGCGTTATCGTGTTGCAAAAGATGTAACGACACTCAATACAGCGGCAATATTGCAAAAACAATATAGTTTCGCGCAAAAAAAGTTCGACTCCCGCTGTTGCTAGACTTTTATCATTTTTCGTATCATTTTTTTTTTTTTAGCCTGTTTCCATCTATAAAATATGGATGAAAACTAGTCCGAAAGGGCGATAGCTTTTATCGGTTATCTATAAGTTGATTTTCTTAAAAGGAATTAGAAGATTCGCGCGGAGCGCGAAACATTTTTTCAGTTTTAATGTTAAAGTTGGCAAAAAAACAGAGTTTGTATGTAGGAATTATGCCTAACCCAAAGGAAACCATTAAATCACTGCAAAAAGTTAAAATATTAAAGTCGAGCTCGCGCCCCCCTTAGAATTGCTTGGTACAAATTCATAAAACAATCGAATAAATTTATGTTTATATTTAGCATCTTTTGATATTGATTCTATGTCTAACTACAACCTCCATCCAATATGATTTAAATTTCGCACTAAACTTATCCTGCATTCCATCTTAAAGACGTGCATTTTTGTACCGCTACGAACAATTATATCAGACTAGTTAGAATGCTTATCAAAGCCCATGAGAAGTAGGCAGCATTTTGCGAGCGTTTCGATTAAATCTTAAGATAATGACTGGAGGTTGTTGTTATACGTAGAATGAATATATAAGCCCATACAGAAGCATGTTGTAACATTTTGAAGGCTTTGAAGAAATCTTTGTTGATTTTCGCTATATTATGATATTCAATCTTCGTCTAAGTACAATTTCCAGCCAATATGCTCCTAATCTTATTCTACAATCCAACTTAAACGTGCATATTTACAATGTGCTGTGGCGCCAATCTCAATTCCCACTTCGGTTCTTCCTCATACCAATGCCAGGGAAGTGCATATGTCGGGTTGGCTGGAGGAGGCCTTGTGGTGGTTTCCCTCGATGGGGTCCTCGGGGTGGTGTAGTAGGGGTGGTTGTAGTAGAGGTTGGCCAAATACAACCGGGGGTTAATGGTAGCGAGGGAAGGGTCTTGTGTGGGGATCTCGAACCGTCCAACGTTGAAAGGTTGGCTTGTTGTTCTTGTGGCTGTTGCAGCTGTGTTTCTCCTCTGGTACCATGCACACTGGATTGAAGCGATGAAAGACAGTAGCACAATGGCCTGAAGGGTCGTCCTGCTAAAACACATTCGGGATTGTGAAGCTTACTCGAGCTGGCTCTATATTATAGTCCTCGTGGTTTTCACTTTCAGTTGACTTTAGTCGTTGTTAGATTATGAAAAATGTCCATTTTCGTTTCATTTGTTTGTACTCTAATCTTTTAGGAAAGCAAGTGTTTTTCTTGTAGCGAACCGAATGTGTAAAATAAGAAGATGCCATCTCGCACTTACACGTAAATGACAATGACTTCAAATGGGAGCAAATATTAGTCTTTTCCGTCTTGGTCAAAATCAGGCATAAATAAGTTCCGAGCAAAAAAAAATATATATATATATTTAATGACTGACTTTAACCAATACACTTTTGACCAATTCTTGTTGCTTAAATATTTTTGAGTACCCCTTTATATTTGCACTCTTTCCTTTTGTATTCTCACGCTAAAAATCACCTCCAACCGTCAACAGCTACAACTTATTTTTAGAGATTAAGAGATAACATCTTCCTCTAATTTTAATTAAATCGAACCAATGTGATATTACTTTTGAAGAAATGCATCTTAACTTTTGATAGCAAGTCAATGAAAGATGCACACACGATGTTACGGTATGACCGGAGGTCCTGAGTTCGAACCTCACCACAGGCAAATTGTTTTCCAGCCGGCCCTGCTTGCATCATTGATCGAGTCTGCGATGGATTTCGGTGTATTATCGGTAGCAAGTTACAAACGACCGCCTAGGCTTTTGTGACCCAGCTTGATCAACTGTATCAAAACACGTGCTAAAAGTTGATCAAAACAAAATTGTTCACCGCTAAAAACTAGCCCACTTTTCTCAAATCACTTCGGCTTTAAACTAATGCTCTTACAAACTTACAAATCATGTTAGAAAGAAGTATTAAAAATGGCGTAATTCATGGACATTGCATTCCTTTCTTCTAGAGCAGTGGTTCTCAGCCTTTTTAGCTTACGGACCGGTAAAATTTCAAAACAAGTTTTGCGGACCTGTGGACCTTCAAAAATCAAAATCAACCCAAAATGTAATTGCGACAAAATATGCAACTTAAAAGTAAAGAATGGAAACGTCAATTTAATAAGCAATTTGCTTCGGTCTGTGTGATGTCATACGTGTTTTACGTGGTTCATTGAAGTTTTCCACCTCCAACTGGTTTTAAAGATTTAAGAGCCTACTACAACACTTGCACCATTGTGACGAACAATAAAAGCCAAAGTAGACCATAACTCTATGTTGCGTCACAATGCAGCAAATTCTACATTTGATGGACAAGCTTTTAACATCTTGCATTCTGCAACTAAGATATCAAATTGTAATGTATTTGGCGGACCGGCAGGAAAGTTTGCAATTGCATCACCTGCAATTGCAGTCTTTTTTGCATCACATACACACAACAAAAGTAAATTAATCCCTTCAATGACTTACCTCACTGTCATTTTTACAGCTTTGTGTCCTGCAGTAGCAAGCAGCATTTTGTCAGGCGCTTTATAATGTGTTTAACCGCCCGAGGCTGCAAACAGCATAATGCCATATTTTGGTCCGAACTATTACTTTCATTTCTTCGCTCGACATTTTCTCTAAATTGGTTCCGTCCATTTATAGTCTAAGTACCCTTGTCTGCCGTAATGTGTTGACAATCCACAGATTAATTTGTTTTATAATTAGAATGGCACTGAACATGAACCGAACCATTGCGCGTCTTATTCTTGTCCAAACAGGGCGTGCCAGGGTTTAGTTCCGCGGAGAAATTACGACATCACATGTTCCTATGTCGACATAAAATGTTGTAATTCCAACGAGGAGGCGTATCCTTAATCACTAAGTGAAATTTCATGACGTAAAAGCCATTATTCAATACATTTGACATATTTGTTTGTTTTTCCTAAACTTGGATGTTTGTATGACGTACTGCCAGAACTTAAAACATCTTCAAAAAACAAAAACATTTAGTTTTGTATTTGTTAAATTTATAAAACCTGTTTTTAATTTAAAGATGGAAAAACTTTGATTGGCCATTGGCGTTTTGAATTGCTCGTGTTGCAAAAAACGTGCATCACATCATATAACAGTCGTTGGTCGTAATGCTGCAAATTAGAAATTGCAATAACGTAAAAATAGCCATAAAAAAATCAGTCGTTGTATTAAGAAATGTGTACTTTGTCTAATTAAGTTACGCCATTATAGTTTCGGTATAGGTAAATCAATAAGGGTATGGATTTCTAAATTCTAAGCTTTAACTTCTGTGTCAGCGGAGAAATGACCAACACATTCTGTATGAGGTCCTTATCTTCATATCGTATTTAGGTTCGTAGGGTTTTTAAAAGGGCGTATCTTGATGGAATCCAAAACCATTGACAGCAGGTTTCTGCTTTTCGATCACTGTTCTGCTGACTCGTATACTATATAAACAATAAAACCCAGAGTTTAAAATATCTCAAATTAATTGTGTTCGAAATAATTAACTAGCGATGCCAGTATAGGCGAAATATATATTCCTTAATGTCTGATCCTGGTTTTACTCCGTTTTTTTAAACTTAAAGTTTTATTGCTAAGTTTCGTAGAATGTGCATTGTAGATATCGTTTGATTAGGTCACCGTTTATTGCTGGTCGTGACTCGCAATTAACTACGGGTATAGGTTTATGTGCCAGTGACAAATAGACAAATTGTTGTTTTTTTCGTTTCTGCATATGTTTAAGTTATGACTGTTTGTGGTTGACCAATAGTAAGAAATGTGGATCTTAAGGTTTAACTGGTAACCCTCAAATAGAATGCTAAAAATTACCAATACTGTACACGTTATTTCAGGCATGTAATGTATACTCTTTGTAGTTGAAACAAACACTCACTTTCAATTGAATGATTTTCTAGGGCCCCTTTAAAACAACTTAAAGTAATGTTCATTGGTTGCTGTTCAGCATCAATTATTGATACATTATTGGTTAAGGAAACAACAAAAAACTCTGCGTCTCAAAAAAAACCAAATCTGCGTCTTTTTGTGTAAAACAAGGCTTTACTAAAAAACGAATAAATTTATGATAAAATGATTAAACATTTTTTTGGTACGCTAGACAAAAACATTCATAATTTTTCGGTTAAAACTTTTTTATTGATTTGAAAGAAATAAAAAATATGCATCTCATTGTAAAAGACTTGTCGACAAAGATGTAAAACTGTGCTTTTTTGCAGGACAACTCAAAACTTTGCAAAGCACCACTTTATTATTTAAACCTTAACGAGTCGTTCATTAAAAAATGTTAATAGCCTTCCTAAAGTTAATTATTTAGTAACTAGTTAATACTCAAATTTGGCCAAACTTAAGAAACGGAAGTTCATCTTAATGCTTAATCATAGATTTAGAAGAACAGTCTTTTGTCAAAATTTTATAAATTGAATCTATAAGATTGATAAAACAGTAAAGAATCACTGCAGTAAATTCCTTTAAACGTACGTATGAAGTATTTCGCGTTGAGATCCCCTCCTTACTAAATCCTGTCAGAAATAGGTTCAGATCTCAAAATGGGGTTTGAGGGGGCAACAAAACAACACAAATTTTATCCAAAGCCTTTTTGTGGTACAATAAAGCATATATTTACGCGTGCAATACATTCACTCTATCGCCTTATAAAGGTTTGTCTAACATCGGGAAATAAAAAATTGATCGATCGACGTTTTTTTGATATATATCGGAAGCAGTATAAATGGCATGGTTAGCACAATAACCAATAGTTGAAAAAGCGCTTTTACAACGACAATTTCTAAACACTTAACTTAGGCTAAACAAAACATTCAAAAACTTTAAAAAAAACATTAGGGTTTGGAAGATTTTCCACTGCCCATATCAATTCCAAGATTTAAAAAATTTAAAGACTTTGATGCAAGTCTTTCATTCACTAAAAATCAGAAAAAAGGGTTTTTGTGTAAAAAATAACACAATGTTTTTTGTGTTTTTTTTTACGCGGAAAACAGCTCAACAGGCTTTCCTCCTGTGCTTGTTCATTTTTTTCATTTCCGTCGTTTCTTTGCTTAACTGCCTCAGGCGGGCACCGAGATTGCGCAAGTAGCGTAGTAGCCAATCTGCCTGTATTGTGGCACCCCGGCTATATACACAAAGGCGAAGAATTCCCGGGTTTGAGGAGTACAAGGGTTGCCCTTGAACGCTGACATGAGGCACGTGAAGTAGGAGAAATACTGGTAGCCGTACGCTGCAAAAATATATAAAAGAACAATTTAGCGTGTTTAGAAGACGCCTTTATGTTAAATGCTGAAAAAATACACTTAAACATGACTCTAAATAATTCGACTTTTTCGCATGATGCTTGTAATTGCATTTAGGAGCACTTCTTAATTTACTCACATTTGGCTTGAATTAAGTAAATTAGGTTTGCCAACCCAACAAATACACGATTTTTACTTGCATTTGACATAAATCACTAAATTAGCCCAGCAAGTTCAACAAAACATTGTTTTGTACTTATATTACGCCTGAACAAGTAAATAAGCCTCACCAATTCAGCAAAAAAAATTGTTTTTACTCATGTTACTTAAACCAAGTACAGTACAGCCAATAAAACAGAAGAAAACGTTTAGGCGTAAATCAAGTAAACTAACTCTTTCTTTTGAACACAAAACAGCTATTTTCAAACAATGGGCTTAAATCAAGAAAATTAGTTCCAACAACACAGCAAAAAAACATATTTTTTACTCACATTAAGCTTAAACCAGTTAAACTATTTCTCTCAATCCAACAAAATACGATTTTGCTAACATTACAAATAGAGCAAATGAACTAGCTTTACCAGCCCAAGAAGAACATGGTTTTTGCTCATATGAGTCTTAAACCAAGTAAATTAACACTGCCAATCGAAAACAAAACAGTTATTTTCAAACATTAGGATTAAAAGCAAATTAGCCCCACCAATTTAACATAACAGTTTTTGTCTTACTCATATTAGGCCAAAACCAAGTGGCTTAGTCCTCCAATTTAACAAAAAAAGCTATTTTCAAACATTAGGCTTATATCAAGTAAAAATTAGCTTTGCCAACCCAAGAAAAACAATTTTTTTACTCGCATAAGGCTTAAAACAAGTAAATTATCCCTTCCAATCGAAGCAAAATTAGCCCCACATAACAAAAAAAACGAAAAAACATATTGTTTTTTACTCACGGGGCGCCTGAACCACTTCGACGTTGGTCCCAGTCAAGCTGTCAGTCGCTTGGGTTAGAAGCACAATCGTTCCAACCGGATGAGAGCAAGGATTGTCAGGCATCGCACGCTTCGGACGATTCCGTGCGCCCTCGAACCAACTCGCGTTGACGTCACTGCGCATGACGTCACTCGAGTCTCGCGTCACTTCCGGCAGGGGCGCGAGGTTGAACTTGCGCGAAATATTGCGCAACATTTCGGGGTCGTTGCGCGCCAGTTGGCACGAAATAAGGTCAGGGTAGAGAATGCAAAGGTCTTTGGCGCGCGAAATATCCTTGACAAATAAAAATAAGACAAATAAAAATAAGGGTTGGTAATAAAAAATGTCAAAGCCAAATAAGTGAAATAAGTTGATATCATTTTGATAAAGACGTTTCGATACGAACTTGTATCATCGTTAATTTAAGTGGCATTTTTTTAACTGATGATAAATACAAGCACTAAATGTCCTTTAATTAATAAGTCTGTCGTTTATCAGTTCTAAAAGGAAAAATTTATTTTGCCTCAAAATGGAGCATTATCAGTGTCTAGAAATAAACAAAACAATACAACATGTAAAGAACTGGAAAGCAACACTAGCGGCATCATTAAAATGTATATTTAGGCGCATATCTTATCGTATGGTCAATGGCGGACTGAATGTGTAAAAAGAGAAGAAACTAAAGAGGGTTTATTTAAAAAAAAATTAATATATATATTGATGGGATTTGTCATTCCTATTGCAAAGCACCCATTGTCGTCTGAAAAATATCCTGTTATGAAGGATACCATTTTTTTTACAGCGAAAAAAAAATTAAGACATATTTTAAAAGATAATACCCGAATTTTCGATGACCAAACGATACAATTGTAAATTTTTAAATACAATTGCCCTATAAAAATGACATGTGTTTATTTGAAAGATTACATTTTTCCGCGCCAATCTCTGACATTTGTTTTAATATCAAATAACACATTTTGATAAACGACGTCCTTGAAAAATATATTTTTGAATTTTAGTAGAATATGGCTTTTCTAATTTTTCTTTCCAAAATAAAAAACAGCCAATTTAAAGGCGTTTCAATCTGCTTTTATTCTTCCTCTTGTGGCGCCCCTTTCGTTTCAAGTCCACATTTAGAAACAACTAATTATTGTTTAACTTAGCTGGTACTTTCTTTGGAAAGTACTGAAAGTGGTCAATTTGAAGGTGTTTCATGCGGCAAAAATCACTTTATAAGTGCTCAAGTTACCATTAAGTTTATTAATAATTGTTTGACTCAGCCTGTTTTTTAATCAGCACACACCATCTATGTAGAAACTTACGAGCATGAAATCGTCTTGTTTCTCCAACTTCCGAATGCTGTGTGACGAACTCATGTTGCAAAGCAGCGACGCAACAAGCGTAAATACCAAAGTCTTGACCTGGACAAAATATCAAGCTTTGAATTGGTTTATTCGTCTTTTTTGTCTGCCACTAATTGTACCCAGTAAAACCAAAACATAGAACAGGACATATTTCCCAAACTATAGGTCAAGGTATATTTCCCAGCTGTTTACTTTTTAGGTACTATATTTATCTATCTGAAATGCAGTTTAAGAATGAATGTCGAAATCAAAAAGTCGAGTAGATCGACATTATCTTGATTAAGACGTTTCGATACGAACTTGTATCATCAATTCAGCACCAGTTAATGTGTTTGTTTAAAAGGATGAGTTTTTTTGCCACAGATTGTGAATGTCAAGAAGGGCTCGACGCGAAGTATTTGCTAAACTAAAGCTTTAGATTAACGATGATATTACAAGTGCGTATCTAAATGTCTTTATTGATGCTGATCTACTCGATCTTTTTGCTTTGAAATTCATTTTTTACTTCTAAATATTATTGGGAAAAACACACACAACAATGCATAGCCACAATATTCTATATTTTAAACCATTTTCTTTATTTCTTTGAAATGGAGAAAATAAGCAGTGTTAAGCTCAAACTTAGAACGTTGTAGTTACTCACCTCCATTTGAAATCTTTCCAGAGTGCAGAACAGTTGCAGATGAGCAATGCCTATTCTATAACCCTAATCAACAGAAACCTAAAATACAAACACACGTATGATTAACACATAAAGATCAATATTTCGACCTTTAGGTCGTAATGGCTTAAAGGCGATTGGTTAAAACAACTTGTTAGCGAGACGAAAAATTTTCGTGACACGCTCAGTGCAAAACAAAATTGGATCAGTGGGTATTAACTTACTTTACAGCATTTTTATGAAAATGTCCGACAAATAAGTCGTTGGTCAAGGTAAAGTATAAATACGATATCTTCCTAAAGAAAATCATGATGCATACGATAAACGTTTGACTATAAAGAAACATTTTTCAAACAAGAAAAACATATATACAGTATTACAGAAGGATGTGCAGTAGAAACTATGGTGCGAATAGCGAAATGTCAAGAATGGGTTTTGTTTATTTCGATAACTGTACGATTTGTTTTGTTCTTGACGGTAAAAATAACTTCAAAAGCAGTCAAGTAGACAAGATCCGTCTTTTGTCAGTTGAAGTAGAGGTTAAATCATTTCTAGACAAACTAATTGTACCACCTGAAGCACAAAGAACGGTAGTGCAAAAAATACACGTTTTTCAAACCCACTGACTGTTACACAAGTATTTAACTGTAAAGCAGATGGCACAGTTAAACACGAATTGTACTTGGTAGGTTGGTTATTGACAAATTTTGTTAAACTGTGCAACAGAAAAAATGAAAAACAGCATTGTCAGTTTGAACTGACTGTGAGATTGCGAATAAGGTACACACATCTGTCAATTGAGTTTTTAAGCGAGCAATTGACAGAACTAAATGATTAAGGCTCTCAGGTTGATAAAATTGTTCTTCGGCAAAATTTTATTAAAATACCAACGTTGCGACCACCTATTTGGGCAATCTTCTTGTAATAATGGGCGAAAAAATATATATGCCAGACAAACAGCAAGAAAAAAGCGAATAGATGGTCGAAACGTTGGTACTTTATTAAAAAATTTCCGAAAGAACAATTTTCCAATTGATCTTCAAGTAAGCAGTCAACCAAATGGTAAGAACGAGTGTAGAAGTGTAGAATCCAGTTATTAACCGCCCGTACTGATCTCACAGTTCGTTGGAATCGTAACGAACGTCTTTTCCACCTCATAGTTTGGCCCCACGAAGATGTTAAGGTAATACTGTAAGTTCTGCATTGTACAAGGATCACCGCCGTACGCCGTCAAAGCACAATCGTGCGTGATAACCAACTGATAATAACCGTTCGCTGAAAATGCAATAAGAAGGTCATGTTATTCTACCAGTCTGAAACAATTGGTTTAGATTATCTATTTGAAACTACTAAAATTCTAATTGGTTGTAGAGTTGTTGGTTATTTCAAAGTTGGTTGTAAGGTTGGACGATAATTCGATATTTTCTACGTTTGTCCGATAATTCGATATTTTCTACGTTTGTCAGATAATTCGATATTTTCTACGTTTGTCAGATAATATTACAATCTTTGCTGTAAGTTTCTTCCGTATTTCGGCATTTTTATTTTCGGTTTGTAAAACCCAGGCATCCCTGTACACAACCCCGATCACAAATCTTATTTTTGCAAATTTCTGTTTGTAAAATCTTGCTGTGTTATTAACGTAACACAATTGTGTTAAACAATCATAAAAAATAAATTCTTCGTGGTAAACAGTATAAAAAATAAAAGTAAACAACAATAAAAGTTATAATTGGCTATTTGCCCGACATGCTGAATCACAACATCTTACCCGGGTCTTGTACGACTTCATGTACCACTCCATTAGCAACCTTCATAGCATGGCTCACAACCACACTTCGGGGTGTTGCCACAGAACATGGGTTGCCGGGGGCCGCTCGCTTCTTCCTCGTAGAGTTACTGGGGGCTCTGTAGGGGGCAATGGCCTCCTTGAATGGCTGCAGGTTGTGGGTTTTTGCCAGGTTGAGTGAAATTTGTGGGCAATATGCCTTTAGGAAGCAGGCTTTTGTATTCATACCGGTGGCCGTTGAACAGTAGTCCTGACTGAGAGTGGGTTTTATTTCCTGCAGAAATAAGACGCTGTTATATTTCGCTCTGTAACTTTTCTTGCTGTTTTTGATGTTGCGATTTTAAGTTGTTTGGGCAGAAATATTAAGTTTCGGTAATTCATACTTGCTGTTTTTATGACAGTTTGTGTACTATTAGCTGACTCCAGCGGTGATATAATAAAATTTAAATTTGCTGCTAAAACTGGCAGCTAAAAAAATAATTATTGGGCAGATATACCTAATCTATTGAAAGTTTATTTTTCCATTAAAACTGCCTTTTAATGAGTTCAATCTCTGAAGATAAATTTATAGATTTGTGTTTTCTGTGATCTGGTCACACTGATGAACGATAACAGACACTGATTCCGATTATTCCGAGGTCGTGAGTTCAAACCTCATACTAGGCAAATTCTCTCCAACCTTATTCGCATTATATCCTTTAAAAGATAAATTATTTCGCTAACAATTAAACATGCTATGAAGCAGAATTGTGGATGTATCCGTCATTATAGTAAGCCGAAACGTTGGTTAAAGAAATATATGTGCAGGAAATAACTTACACACCTTACTCACCATTCTGTCCAAACTCAGCGAGACTTTCTGCCAGTAATTGTCAGTCGACCACTCTTGAGAAATGGGTTGTAGTGAGCACATGCCCCAGGTTGTGTACTGGTGGGCGTAATATACTGTCGGAATCCCCAAAATAAGATAACTCAATGTCAAGGGGGCGCAAATAAGCAGCACGATCCCAATTGGATAACCCAGCTGTAAATAATATATTAAGCAGGAAATTAGTAAATTCAAAGAATACATGATAATGAATTCCAAATCAAAAAGGTATAGTACTGTAGTAAATCGACATTATCTCGTTTCGATACGAACTTGTACCATATTCATTTAATTTGACGATGATACAAGTTCGTATCGAAACGCTTAATCAAGATGATGTCGATCTACTCGATCTTTTGGGCTTTGCAATTCATTATAAGGCTGCATTACAGACCCGTGGGTGCACCCAAAGATTAAATGTTTCCTAATTTTGTCAAGTTTAAAATATTGTTTAATTGCAATTGCAGTTTTGTCTAAAATAACGAGTATGGGGTCAAATTTTATTTGTCTTACTTAAATTCTGGTAAATAACTGTTGGTTCAAAGACATATTGTACAATAAATATATTTATTTCAAAAGCAATTAAAATAATGTCATACTTCAATTGACCTTTTGAATTGTCTATTTAAACGTAACTATGTTAAGCATAGAAAAATTGTTTTGCTTGATAAAGTTAACATTCCTCGGGGGTTTAAAAATAGTTTTACAATCGTCAGTATACAAACTTCATTCAATTTATAATAAGGAAACAGTGCTTAACTTACCCCCATTATAGCAGACGTCTATACTATGGGCTTCAATGTTAAAAGAACAAACAAAGCACCTATTCCTGAACTTAAAAAAACGCAATTTTAACGTGGTTAATTACAAAGCAGAAAACCAATTAGTAAAGACACACCTATTCTCGAGGTAAAATACCAGTCAATTCGGACGGGTTTGTAGGACAATTTGCCGTGGAAACTGTTTACCTATTTTCTGTTTCTATGATTTTGATCTTATAACTTCGTACTTGAATTGGTAAAAACTTCAGTAGTATTTTTTGGTCAAATTATCTAGACCGGATAGAATACTTTCAGTTTAGTAAATTGTCATTTTGGCTTTAATATCGACTTGATTAACTTAAAGGTAATTTTCTTCACCTATCAACCCCGCGCTGAGCAAGTATTATAGACTACATGAAGATATCTTCTAGATTTTGTAACGAAATACAAACCGCAGCGCGCTATTATGCTTGAAAGCCGCAGAAGAAATACTTTTCGCGATTTTCTTTCGAAAAAGTTACACTTGCTACCCAACAATCTCAGCAACTGATTTGTTACAACTATGTGTTATGATAAGCTTCTTCTGTGTAAAACATTTTCATTCTCTCTTTTAAGTGCTTTGTAAAAGCCACGTGGTTTTATAAAGCGCATTTGTTCTCAAAGATAGTAACACAAATCATATATTTTTCACAGTTGATCCCTTATCGCAAAGGGATGAACGCTTTAGCACTTTGGCAAAACCTCGTTCCATCTTTTAGTTGTCCCTATGCCACCTTATTACTCTATTTTTCATAAATATACGTTGCTAAATTGTAAGGCTTAATATCGGACCTAAAATTAAAACAAGGTGCCCAGTGCTAAAACTCTTAGTATTCCTGCTTTGTCATGTCGCGCACAATATGAATAAAATAAATATTCCCAGGCCTGGCACATTTGATTTTCTACATGTGTGGTATTTTACGTTAAAATGCTTTATCTTTGCATCAAACTTTGAACTCTTTTCTGTTAGCACTTCATGCTACAATATTAGCACTTTTAAAATATGATTCTCTCAAGTGTGCCATTCCAGTAATGCCAAAGGACACATGTGGGTTTGTGCTTTCTAATATGTTCCGACATAAAGCTTAAATCTTAAACCTGACCATCTGCTCTATGTTCGCCTCGACTTCCCTTAAACCTAATAATTGAAAACCTGAATCCAGTCGATTTTATAAGTCACCGACAACCGTAGTTTTTCCTTCATCGCCCTCAAATACATGGATATTGCCTTATCCGTATCCCGTGTCCACCATAGCGTTTAATTAACTCCCACCGGGCATTAATTACCTCCACAGCAAGGCGGCGTTTGCCCAAGCAGCCTTCACTAATCACAGGACGCAAGGCAGCTTAATAACGCCTAACCAGCCCCCAATTTAAGTCAGGTCGCTTTACCTGAAGAAGCTACATAGTTACAAGGCTTGGTTTTAAGTGAGCGATAAGCGAGCGAATTTGATTGAGCGCGCAATAACCGCTCTTTACCGCGCCAATTATTGCGTAAGTTTTGCAAGTTGGTCACTGGACATTGACCAGTTGAGCTTCGGACTCACAGGATGACCTCCCGGGAGTCTAAACATCCCCTTTGAGTTCCCCTGACCTTTATATTGGAACGCAAGTAGCCGTCATAACTTCATAACTGTTTCCGCTTTACCTGGATAAGATTGCCAAATACTTAGCGCACTCTCGCTGGGCTTATACTCGCTTATTGTGTGGGTGTTCCCTTGTAATTGCTGGATGTTATGTGTGTGGTATCTGATGGTGCAAGCTTTAACCAAGCACTACCAAGCGATTAATGAGTGCCAGGTCAAAGTATAATTGTCGCCGTCTTGTTTAGACTTACCGATTTTGCCTGCGTCTTTCAGCAGACACCACCCGAACTATTAGCCTATTAATGGAGACCCTTCCTTAAAAACTTGCCCTAAATGCGTCACTAGATTTTATTAAACAGATATGGTTAACTAGATAATTTGATTTGCTGCTAATTTCATTTTAATTCGAAATTGTAAATTGCTCGAGCTCCCTTCTAGTTTCAATCTAGTTTACGACTTTATCGGAATGCAGTTTATCATTTGGGACAGGTTTTTAGCTATACAGGAGAATTACTAATCCCGAAAGGTGCTAATCTTGGTGTACTATGTTTCACCTTTCCATTCCTATAAGAAGAAATTAATTTTTTATTATAAAATTATGTGATATATATTTATTTTTAGCCAATTTCTATTTTTTGATTCATGATTTTGCGAAAGTATGTACGTGCCTGGTTCTGGATGCTATAATTTCCTTAAAAACCTAATGTCAATTGTCAGCCGAATTCAAATTTAATATTTTAACGTTTTGATCCTGCTGCTTATTAGGCGAAGTATGACTTTATCAAGACCAAATTTGCTGTAAATTTAGTAAAAACTCTATTATGAAATTAAAAACCTTTCTTGTTATTTGCCTGGCGAGCAATTTTTTTTTGGTATACCTGTATTTATTTTCGATCTCTTGCCAGTTTTTATTTCACAGGCTGCATTTTTTTATACTACTCTATGCACAATGAGCTGAGCTTAAAAAAAATAAAACAATGTTTAATATATTTAAATTTCGTTTCCGTTTGCCCGACGCTTACTAACTACCTTCATGGCGCGCCAGTATGCCGCGGTGCATCGGTTAAAAGCGCTGATCTATATATTATTCCTATTCAAAAACCTTTCCTTGTTATTTGCAGGGAGTGTTTGAACCTTTCCTGAAGACCTTCTACGTCCGTTCAACCGACCCGACCCACATAAGAGTTCTCAAGCTTGAAGTTCTCACCAACCTCGCTTGTGAGACAAACATCTCAGTTATTCTGAGGGAATTCCAGGTAAATACTTGCCCTATTTGTTTCTGGGGTTTTGATTGAGTAACTGTATTGTTTGTTTTTTGTGGTTTTAGGGATCCGGTTTGAGAAGAAAGGTGCTTAACTCTTAATGGTCAAACAAACTATTTACATTTTTTAAAAGAATTTTTAGGTTAATAAATCAAAAAAAAAATAGCGAACAACAATTTTTACAACTGTTTTAAGAAATTTTCAATGAAATTTAAAGTATTTTTTTTTATCGTACGTTTTTGCATGATATTTTTTATAAGTTAAATCTTCCTAAAAGTTGTTTATAGGCTGGTCTTGTGTACTATATATATTATTATTTTGCTACAATGTTACCATTTTTTGGTGCGTTCGTTAGGATTTTCTTTGGTCTCATAAAAGTTTGATAAAGCAAGAAATAATTTGCCGACTTGGAGACTCACTGTCTATCTTCCGCGGAAAGCCTTAAATGTTAGCTATTTAACAACTAGTTTTGCTTGATAGTTTAACATTGTTGCGGTCAGCAGTTGTAAGAACGGATGGCGATTGCTTAAATGAAGTACTTAGCGGCGCTTACTGAAAAGAAGATAATTAATACTTAAATCACCAAACCTAAACACACGCAAATATATTTTAGAAAAGGTGCTTATTTATCATTTGAGGTCGTAATACCTTAAACGTTTCAGAACAATAAGAGCCTTGACCAAGGGCAATTATATGTAAATTACTACCATTGAATATTACTTTTTTTTCGCATTGTGGACTATTTTGCCCACAATCTGTCAAATTGTGTTGTGTTTATAATTAATGGTCGATTATTGCAAAAGTGTATAAACAAACTTTAGAGCATAATGGTTGAAGGTTGTAGTAAGAAGTAATAAGAATATCAAAGCTCATACAAAAGTATATAGCGAGAATTGTCAAAGTTTGGAATAACTCCTAATTCATTTTCAACATCTGTCATAGTCACTCATAGTTTGTTAAAAAGGATGTTAAAAATAAATATATAATTATTCGAAACGTTTAAAATTGTACCTACTATGTGAATAAACAAAATTTCAGGGCATCTCGCGAATAAACAGCATCCAACATTAAATTATAGAAATTGAAGGTGAATTTTCCAGACTATCAAAATTCTATTTTTTCAATCCTTCGTACATTAGGGATTAGGGATGTTCAAAGTAGAATATCGAATCCTTGGATTCGAATCCAGATGGGATTCGAATCCAATTCTGCCGTTTATTTCGGGTAATTGGAACCGATATAATTTAAAGTTTTACCGCCGATTGTTGCGCCTAATTGTAGATACGTGTGTGGTAAGTTGGCATGTCGCTGCGGCGACCAATTTATGGCGCTTGCTTTAAATGTAACGATGTAGTGCAGTGTCAGCGTTTTTTCGGGCGACTAATTACCGCGTCTCGCGATAACGTTCGTCTAATAATTAGATGTCAATCAAGCGTTATTGGGCGAGCGACTAACGTGTAATGTCTGGTATGGAGTTGGCAATGCGTTAAGTTGCAAGTGCTGACCGTCCACAAAATGCGCTATAGGGTTACTTAAGTTCAACTTTAGGCCAATATTCAGCGTTATGGAGTTATGCACAACGTAATTGTCAAGAATTCGTTATGTCAATAATAACTTTGTATTCTTTGCAGTACATCATTTGACTGCATAACAGATCATATTAGTCAAAAAAGCACTAAGACCCAACAATGCTTTAAAAAACAGGACCGAATTGCTAAAGAAGTTTTGACAACCACCTCGACAGTTGACATATTACAGTTTACAAAACTGCTTCAAATGACACTTGTTAAGAATGTTAAACATATGGGAGATTTTTTTATTATCATAATATACGTATGTTAGCAAATTGTTTGGGCGATTTATTGCTGTGATTGTGGGCCCTGTGGTTTGAGCTAAATGTATACCTGTCCTATACGGTACCTAATCACATTATCACCGTTAGTCAAATAGGCCGAATCGATCAAATTGAAAAGTGTAATGGTATAATGTTTCGAGGTCGTTTGTATTATATAATGCAGTGGTTCTCTACCTTTTTAGCGATATTGTAGCGTTTTATTTCATACACAATTAAACTAAACGAAACGATTTCACAATGAGGGCGTGGTGTCACATCTCAGTAGTGCTGTTTCTTGTAGTTTGCTAATGACCAGGAAAAGTCCGTGAATAACAAAACACCGCTGTTACGTCACAGACGGACCGGTAAAATTTAAAAACAAGTTTTGCGGACGTGTGGACCTTCAAAAATCAAAATTAACCCAAAATGTTATTACGACAAAAGTATATGCAACTTAAAAGCAAAGAATGGAAACGTCAATTTAATAAGCAATTTGCTTCTGTCTGTTTGATGTCATACGTGTTTTGCGTGGTTCATTGAAGTTTTTCACCTAGAACTGTTTTTAAAGCTTAAGACTTAAACGAGTTGTAGCCTACTACAACACTTGCACCATCGTGACGAATAAAGTCCAAAGTAGACCATTAACTCAATGTTGCGTCACAATGCAGCAAATTACGGAACTGGCGAAGTTCTACATTTGATGGACAAGATTTCAACATCTTGCTTTTTGCAATTGAGAAATAAATTTATAATATATTTGGCGGACCGGCAAGAAAGTTGACGCGGACCGGCGGTTGAGAACCACTGATATAGTGTATGCTGTTTTTGCTGGCTAGCACAACTCTAGAAGGGCTTAATCACAGAATACACAGTGTTTATACTTACATTTCAGTTGCAAATAAATACATCTATTGCTATGATTTAAAAATTTTATCTTTTGCCTTGCATTGTTTATGCATTCCCCTGAACATTACCTTTTTGCCTTTATTCCACAGACATACGTTCGCAGTTCAGACAAGCAATTTGTCGCCCACACTATCCAAGCAATCGCCCGATGCGCCACCAACATTAAGGAGGTTACTGACACTTGTTTGTCTGGACTTGTCAGTCTACTATCCAACAGAGATGGTAAGATTTTCGTTACCATTATAAACGCCGTTACAAACGTTTTTCCATTTGTTGTATATTATTTTTCGCCCAGAACACTGGCTGTTTATAAAGTTCACTTTCTACAACTTTTTCATCCTTTTTTAGCACATTAAATAATTGTATCTTATCAATTTAAATCGCCGTTTTGTAAAGGCCGTGTGACTTTTTTCACTTTTTTACGTCCTCTTTAAACGATGGGCGTTTTGCTTACACGTCCGACGTTATTTGCATGGCCACTCCATAGCTGCTACTTGATTATATCGAACGTTCTAAGAACAAGAAAACACATTTTTGACTTTTTAACCCAATTTTTTTTTTTATTTGGCTGGTTTACTTCTTTTATGAACCGCTAGGTTTTTATTAAAAAGAATTCCCGACCGCTCACTTTACCAACGCCATTCCTAAAGGCGCCAAAGACTATGAACTATCTATCTGGTGTTTATTGCCTCGTAAAAAAGGTTTAACTTTTACAATTATTATCAAACCTTAACGGTTTTATGTAAATTCTACAAACTACTTTGGAGCCTATTGGCTGGAGGTTGTAGTTAGTTGTAGAAAGAGTATATCAAAGCCCATATGAATAGATAGTATTTTGAATTTTTATTCATTTTCAAAATCTAAGACACCTACTTCTTGTATGGGCTTTGATATTCTTATTACGTCGAACTACTTTGTTTCTATATTTTAAAAAATACAAATGTTTTTGTCCTTATCCGGTGATTCCCTGACTTGCAGAGGAGGTTGTTGCCGAAAGTGTTGTCGTCATAAAGAAGCTTCTCCAGATGAACCCGTCACAGCATAGTGACATCATAAAGCACATGGCAAAGCTGGTCGACAACATTCAGGTGATTTCCCTTTCTAGTAATCGATTGTAGTCGCGAAATATTTAAGTGAAAAAATAAATAGGGTTTTATTATTATTGCGAAGGATAAGTTAAGAAGGCAATGTTCATGACGTTGTTTATTGTTACATCTACTTTTTTCTTTTTCTTTAATATTGGCTTTCTTTAAAGGTGCTTTTCTTTCCGTTTAGAAAAATTAGAAACTAACAAATTTTTTTTTTTTGTCGGCATTTTTTGTTATGTTGGAGGACAGAATGCGATTGTGGAAGCACATATTTTACGTTTGAGTTTTCTTTACGTTTTTAGCAATATGTCTTGTAACCATCTAATAAAAGTAGCTTATTAAGTTTAAAAGCGTTTAATTTTTTATTTTTTAGCGTGTTGAAAACAAGACAGTTTTCATATCTTTAATGTTTGTCTTTTAATTTAATTTTCGTTTAATTATGATTTAAAAGGCAGTTTGATTGTTTAAAGCTCGTTTATTTATGTCTTGTGACATTCTAAAAAAGGGAGTTTTAATTGAATACCATTGCACGACTTGTGCATTTATTCAATCAATCAAGCTCAAATTATCCGAGTGACGTTCAAGTTGACATTTTAGAGCTCCCGGAATAGCTAAAGCTGCGAAAATATGGCGCAATAAATTGGCGTCAGTCGTATAACGCGCTATCCACGCAAAGAAACGCCCCAGAACACGATTTTATTGTTACATGTAAAGAGTGGTGACACTTACTGTGTTAAGGCTAGTCACACCTTGGTGTGGGTAAATACCAGGATTAAGACACGCCTGGTTTATTGTTGGATTCAATAAATATTACGACTATCACGCCTATTTCTGGTCTTGTAGTTCTCGTTTTTAGAAATATACAGTAGCCATTTTTAAATGGCAATGATTTGCAAACTAACTTAAGTCAAGCCCAAGACCTATTCATTGACATAGCAAGTCAATTTCAAGATCTCCTATCACAAAAAACGTTTTTTTTAGAATTTATAGGATTTTAACTTCACTTGTATCAATGTGCATGTAGACGATATATAGCTGAGAATTTTTTTGAGGAAAATTTATTTTCCGGAATCTTAAACAATATATACAAACCTTGACGCATTGTTATTAGTAACCGCATTTAGCGAATCAAGTCGCACATTTTATCAGATTCGGTAAAACGATTAATTACTATTATAAACCTCCCAACTTGTTTAAAATGTCGGTAATAATCGCTCGGTTAATTACGACACAAAGGGGGAAGAATGGTCGCGTGTTACGTCACAAGTGACCTGATACCAACTTGTGGCCATGTCGCGTCCATCCGCCCAGGATTGACAAAAGTCGATTCTGCGATCGTTTTAATAAGTTTACCGCCATATTACGTGACAGGTACAACCCTAGACCTGTTTCTGAACTTTATTTCGTTTTTAAATTTGACAATTTACTTCCATCTTTATTAGTAAAGCGAGAGAGTGAGAGAGTACCACTCTAGTTTTTAGGCCGGTGCCGATGCCGTGACCTCATGGAATTTAAGATACGCTGAAACAACGAGTTTGAAAAATAACGTTTCGCATATCGCTTAATGGCCGATCTAAAACGCAATTGTAGTTGGTGTTTGAGACCTCATGATCTACCAGAAAAGTATTTCGCTGTTGAACCATCACGTGTCGCCTATTTGATATTTTTTTATGAGAGCTCGATTGTTACAGCTATACCCTCACTGAGATCTGATAGAACTTGAATTGCTCAAAACGAAAGGTTACAGTAAATAGCTTTGCACATAACGTTAATGGGTGTTGGAAATGCATAAACATGTCATTCACTTGCAAAGTCGCTGCTGTACAATCGCATGTACTTATTTGATCTTTTTATGAGTATGTAATTTCCATGTATGTGGCAGACACCCTCACTAAGATCAGGTGGAATTAAATTGCGCAAAACCAAAGGTTACAAAAAATCCACGTAGAATACAATCACATGTCGCCTATTTTGGTATCTTTTTATGAGAGTGTTCCCTCGCATGCTACAGTTACACTCTTCAGACCTGGTGAAATTTAAATTGCTCAAAATTAAAGGTATCTTTTTATGAGGTTGTACTTTTATGTGGCAGTCACCCTCACTAAGTTCTGGTGAAATCAAAATTGCGCAAGACGAAAGCCTTTTAAAAATGTATTTAAATATTACTTTATTGGGTGTTGAAACGACGCTTTGGAAACGTGTGAGTCATCGCAAAGTATTTTGCTGCTTTAAAATCAAATATCGGTCAGTAGTGGATAATCACGTCGACCTTCTAGCAGCCGCTAATCACATGATTGCGGTTTAAGTGTTGGTTGTCTCACTTGAAAGGTGTCCACACTCGCCTCCTCGCGTGTGCTTAACCTGGGATTAGAAACTTGATTTTCCGCGAAGTTACAACATTATTAACTCTTAAGTGCTTGGTTATGTCCGTTGGCGAGATTTTCTCTGCTATCCTAAAATTATTTCTTCACTCCCAATTGCGAACATGCTAAAATTTTTCTGACGTATAACTATTAAACTAGAAATAGACTCAACATTTTCTGACATATAACTATTAAACTATAGAAACATGCTCAACGTTTTCTGACGTGTAACTATTAAACTAGAAATAGGCTCAGCATTTTTTGACGTATAACTATTAATCTAGAATTTGCCTGAAATATATAGCGTCAAATATATGAAATGTCCCTAATTTTAAAATGGAATTAAATTTAGTTGGACCGTACAGCCGTAATTTCTGCCCAACGTATTGGGTATTAGTGCAAAATTTATAAACTTAGCATAGGTGTAAAGCTTATTAATAACATTACAATAACATTACAAGGCTATACCGAACCAGAAAGATACGGTTAAAGTAAATTACCGAACATTGCGTATCGTGAAAAAACACCAAGTGTGGGACATTACTACATAAAAAGCTAAATTATTATTCTGCAGCTTACACTTTTATATGAATGGTAAAATGATCGCGTCTAGGCAACGTGTATGATGACGTCATAGTACAACTGCGCACTTTGTTTGTGCGCAAGGGGCAATAAGCTCAATCCCAAGACAAAGCCAGTCATGATGATAGGCATAACAAGTTCATAATTTGATTGACGTTGCTTGGCACGCCCTAATAAACGATATTATCCTATTTGCGCAAGAATTCTAACCCAAATTGCACTTAATGATTTAATAAATTACAATTGATAATTAGGATTTATTGTAAGTAGATTGTATTAGCTAAGTGGAAAACGCTATTATAAGCAATTTTTTTTATAGCGTAGTGCAGTGTTGTTAAACCGGTGGGAGGGTACGCACTTGTGTGAATGAAATAAATTGTAATGCGGATGACAAACGTCGTGCGGATGAATGCGCGGAATTTTACTATTTTTTACTATGTGTAATACAATATTCCAATCTGGTGCGCCCACTTAATCGATACTGGTACAGTAATATAGTCTGTCAGTGGTTCATTGGAGTTCAAGCTATCATTCACGGTTTTATTACACAAATCCTTTCATTGTTATTTCTCAAACAGGGAAAACTAAAGGTTGCAAATTTCCAATTCTTGTTTCATGCGGATGGAAATTTCCCGAAATAAGGTTGGCATGCACTGTCGTAGTGCATTGTCATACCTGTAGTACACCGTTACCCAGGGGTCTCCAACCTTTTATCACCCGACCCCAATTTAAATAAACTGAAATCGACATTTACATGCGACCCCAGTTTGTTTCAGATAAGTAATGCTTAAAATAAATAACACAGTGATTGTTTGGCTTAAATTATACAAGTCCAGAGAACTGTAACGACATATGTGTAACGAAATGAGAAGTTTAAATTAACTCTTGGATTTAAATCTAAAACTGCAGAAATTAGTGAGTAATGACGACACCAATAAATGGTTTTGGCGACCCATAGGTTAGAGCCCACCGCCGTAACCTGTCTACCTTGCTTTAAACAATTTTCAATTTTAATTAAAAAAAATCGTAAAATGTGAATTGGATTCGAATCGATGTTTCATTTTGCAAGAAACACAGCCTATCTTTGACAACCAAATAGTTTAGATAAATGTTGTCCAAATCATCGTCTGCCTTCTAATCAAACTGTATGAGGATTTGCAGCGTTACCCTTGACAGATATCTAAGTAAGATACCTTTTAATATTAATGCCTCGTAAATGTTGGTTCCAATTCGATAACAAAGGTAATACTTTGGGGTTTTTGTCGATGCGGTTAACCCATATTACCTTAATACAATACTCGTTAATATAAAATCAATATTGTCATTTCTATTATGATTTCAAGTTGTTGGTCTTGCCATTATAAGACTATGTTCACCTCCAAGTTTGAAATCTCGTAATGTGTTCTTAATCTCTAGATGTAATTCGATTTTTCAAGTATCGTTACCTTAATATGACACCCGTTAATATATAATCGATATTGTTATTTCCATTATGATTTAAAATTGCTAGTTTAATTTTGCCATTATAAGCCTTTGCAATAATTACCTCGCATTTCAAATCTCGTGATGTGCTGTCAATCTGCAGTTTATGTAATTTAATTTTTCAAGTATCGTGAATTCCTAATATTTATCCACGTTTGTGCTCTACTCAGTCGAGGTGATTTAAATAATAAAATTTTACGATGGGCACTTATGGCAGCACCCCTCATTTTCGATTCCCAGTAAGTTGCCGGAGTTTAAATGGCATTCAATGCAATCAGGAGCAGATTAGTTGCGGGAAGAACTTCAAATTGCCTGAAGTTGGACGTAATGGCTGCCAAAGTATAGACGATTAAAGCGCTATTTTCTCCCCTGGCAAGCTGCCCACACCAGTCTGAAAACATTGCTTTTAACGGAAACTATTGACGAAGAGTCAATTAACTTTCCGATTGCCGATATCAGTAAAAAATGAAAAAATTGCAATTGAATCTAGTTTTAAAAACTGTGGGGAAATTCACTTTTCGATTATTATTGATATCAACGAAGAAAGTGAAATAACGCGATTAAATAACATTTCCGTTGAATTCACCAACTTGAAGAGGTAAGAAATTTGTAACGAATCACTTAGTAATGTAATTATTTTTTGAACGTTCCGAATATGTCTTCATTTGAAGGTAAAAAAAGGAAATATTCGAAACGTTTAATATGTCACCTACTTCTCTATGGGTTATGATATTCTTACTACGTCAAATGGAAATATTCTTTGGACTGTCCTGTCTTAATCAAAGTCAGTCATTTTATTTATTTTTACTTCGATTAAGGCAGAAAAGTCCAAATTATTTGCTCCAATTTGAAGCCCTTTACCTTTAAGGGCGACGAGATATCTTCTTATTTTACACATTAAGTTTGCTATACATCAAATTTAATTATAATTTTCACACTACCGAATGGTTTCACTACGCACAAAAAATGCAATACCAGTATCACGCTTTTTCTTACTTGGCCGAACCTAAATCTGTATCATCAGAACTTCAATTCAGTCGTGAGAAAGGTATTTTAATTTGCCGGACGGCGAAAACTACAGAGCTAAATAATCCCCTAATCCCCATTAAATACCCCCCTAATGTCGCGCAATCTTTAGCCACAGGCTCAATTAACGCAAATAGTAAACGCTAGTGACATTTTTTGAGCGAGTTTAAATGTCTGGGGAATTTCCCGTGCATACCTTATTTCTAAATTGACTTATTTGCATAACTCTGCTTCTCATTGGCTCATCTACCTTTGGTTTATATCATTTCAAAAACAACGCGTAAAACCTTCGTACAACTTTTGTACTTCTGCTTCTAAAATTTTGGCAACGTGGAAGTTAAAAGAACATTACCTTCTTTTACTTAGTGTTAACTCGCGTTCGCTGTTGTTAATTAAAACACTCTCTGTTCGGGAGGTACGAGTTACTCTTCCCAACTTTATGAAAATATGTTGTACTCAGAAGTCCAAAGTTACTCGCCATCCTGCTAACTCACTGTTGTACTCTCTAGGCCTTGTTTTTTGCTAACACAACATCTGAGCTACTCGATTTTTGTCAAAACAACCCTATGCTCTGCACAAAAACTCAACTTACCTTTTTACTAAGTGCGTAAACAGGGGAAGTTGAACGATTTTGTCATTAAACGAATGAGACGATAATTGACTTAAAAAAGGGAAATAAAATACACTCGCCATTTCTGCAAACTCGTTCATTCTACTCGTTTAAAACTGCATACTCGTTCTTTCTACTCGGTAATACGCACTGTTATTAACCTGTTTACTCGTCCTGCTACTCGACAATGCTACAGCTACTCTACTGCTAATGTTAACCCACCCTTTCTACTCGTACTAGTGTTAACTCGCTAGTTTAATCGTCGGTCCTACATTACTCGCACTAATACTAACTCATCATTTCTACCCGTACTATAGTGTTAAGTCGATAATTTACCCGTCAGTACTACGTTTACTTACTACTGTTGAGTAATTGACTTACAACACTGCTCTAAGCCTGTGTAGCTCAGTTGGTAGAGCGAAATCTACATTTACTAGCCCTACTGTTAACTCACCCTTTCTACTAGCCCTACTGTTAACTCACCCTTTCTACTCGCCTTACTGTTAACTCACCCTTTCTACTCGTCAGGTTCCGATGGCGCGTGCGAGTATCCTTTGGTTGATCGGCGAGTACAGCGAGTTCGTTCCCAGGATCGCCCCAGACGTGCTCCGTAAAGTTGCCAAGAGCTTCGTATCCCAGGAAGATATCGTTAAGATGCAGATCATAAGCCTCGCTGCAAAGCTGTTCGTCACAAACCCGAAGCAGGTGGGGTTAGAATGCTGGCTGTGAGGTGGTTTGAGAACCCTACTACTCGGACTCGGGTTGTGCATTAACTTACATAAAAATGGATCTGCGGCGTGATCTGTCTTTTGGTGAACTTCATACATAGCTTCGCTCATATTTCCAGCAAGTGCGTACTGAAAACAAAACGTAAATTTGACAGAGTGTATAACTGTATAATCAAGTCTAATAAGAATAGAAGCCTATTTTGGAATTCAAGTATCAGCCATACTGTTTAAAATCGTCATTTTTGGATCGTAATCATTATGAAAACGGCCTTTCTCTCGTTTATGTAAACCGCCGCCTGTCAGAGCCACAATTTTTCTTTCAAGTCTTGTTCATCAGCTGTTGCTAAGTACCGGCAAGTAACTGTTTAAATATCGTTACTCGAACGTTTCAATTATCTCGATAAATATTCAATCCCAGCGTCTGGCTTTTTTTGACTGAGATAATGAACTGACTAAAATTAGGGGGTGGTATTTTTACGGCGGAATTGGTCGTTTTAAACTCTTTCTTTTTTATTTTTTTTTTATTTATGCGCCAATGCCAAACCTTTAAAAACTTAGATTAATAAACCAGGGCTCGGTTAGAGTCCCGAGTCAGACTCCTGCCAAATTTACCAATCCCTAGAGTCTCAAGCCAGTTCCAAATTTAAAGCCTGCATCCTACCCGTTAATACAACTCATCCGTTCACAATACATTGTTGGAAAATATTTCACAGTTTGAAATTCCATCTTTACAATTTCAAGTTTGCGGCCACATCAGTTTGTAAATTTGGTACTTCGCATGTGCACGTCGGACTCGGGACTCTGTAGTCTGACTTGAGTCCGAGTCGAACGAAATAGACCGACTCCGACTCTGCAGCCCTTTGCAAAAAGTCAACCTGTTTTAACATACTCAAAGGTGTACCTATAAAAGCAAAAAACTCTTTGATATCTTATTGGGTTTCCTTTGGCCTAAAAGCTTCTGTAAAAAATCATACCGCCGAGGCCTTTATAAGTTACGTCGCACAGAGCGCGTAATTTCACCTATAGCTGCAAGTAAAATTAAATACCGGCAATATTTTAACCTTGTTCCTTCGCAGACCAAGCTACTTGCCCAGTACATCCTGCAACTCGCAAAGTACGACCAGAACTACGACATCCGGGACAGAGCTCGCTTTATACGTCATCTTATAATGCCTGGTGCCAACATAACCCCTGGGGCCCTACAAAAGCACGCAAAGAAGATACTACTGGCCCCTAAACCGGCCCCAGTTCTAGAATCACCCTTTAAAGGTAGGTCTATTTAAAACCTTACTTACACCGGGAACCCCCGAAAAAACTTAAACAGCAGAGACCTAAAATGACATGTGTATGGCTTTTATATTTTTGGGGCTTAATTACAATAGGTGCATCTGGGTTGTGCTGGACATCTGCTTGCTTTCTCACTGAGCCTACGCAGCTTAGTTGGTAGATCGATTGTCCCAATATCTCTGAAGTTAGCCTGCGTATAAACCAGTTAAAAGAATGACGGTCCCGGTATGACCGAGGTTGTGAGTTCGAACCTCACCTCAGACTAGTTTTACTTACAGGGTGTAGACAACTTTGCTTAGTTATCCCTTATATTCC